>NC_057934.1:17866352-18211352 GCF_018555375.3 Anguilla rostrata
ATGTTATGTGGCGAGATCTGGATCTGCAGAATAGAGGAGGGCGTTGGCACTTGCCTTTGGTGTCCTGCATGACAATGGAGGAGTACTTGAGGAAGGTGATGAGCAGGTTGCTGGTCTGGAGGTTGGGGTCCAGGGGAAGCTCGGTAGAGTTCATCACTGCAACACAGGTAAGAGAGAACGTTAAAGGCAGAGCTTGCATATGCCTTTCTGATTTTGACCAATCACTGCATTTCATTACAGCAAGATGTTTTTGTACGATATTCCATGACTGGGATACAGCTGATTGGACAGGGTGAGCCCATCACATTAGGATAAATTTGGGTGAGGCACGGAGAAGTGCGCTTAGTTCTTTTCACTTCACGGGCAGCTTCGCTTAGGCACACCGATCGTCCACAGGGGTCGCTCTCGCACGGTGAGACGAGAGGCAGACGCTGTTGTCATAAACCCCACCCACCCAGGGAGATGCGACGGCCAATTACGCTCCACCCTGCCGGGCTGACACCTACAGCAGCCAGTGACACAGTCAGGATTCCATACGAGACCACGGAGTGTGTCATCACACCACAACTCCGCGTCTCAACAGGACAGCCGCCCACCCCCACCCCCACCCCACCAACCGCATGAACAAATCTTATATTGTCCCCTGGTGAAAGAATAAGCTTCCAAAACAGCGAGAACGGCATCTAATACAGACTAAGACACTCCTGTGAAGACTCCATTAACTCATACCCAACATTCCTCGACGCTTATATAAACCTGTAAAAACCACGGCTCAGCGCTTAGCGTAACACTTCGCGCTAACAGGATACGCGACCGTGATTGACAGGGCCAGTCGATTACGCTCGCAGTGCGGCTGATAATTCCAGCTGTTTTTCGAGCTTGCCCAAAATGGTCGCTGCAGTCAGCCACTGCTCTTGCAACCCCCGTTGCGTGCACTCACGTACCTTGCGCTGGACCAGACCGCTTGAAGGAACGCAATGTAACGTTCTGTATGGATCAGTAACGGACTGCACATAGCAGCTCCACTCATAATGTGGTTCATAAAGGCCCACTGGTCATCAGCACTATGGAGTTCTGGTGTCAGGATGAAGGTGAAGTTCAGTGAGAGGCGGGGAAATTTTACCCGCCTTTTAGAGGAAACCAGACCAAAATCAAGCGGAATTAATCCATCAGGTTGACAGCCCAGAAAGAGGTTGTATTTTGAAAAAAGTGATTAAATATTTGATGCTGTACAGGCATATGTTTTTTCTTTCCCGCACAGCTGAATAACGTTAAGTTCATGTGTGCTCACCTCACAGTCGCTTGTAGCCAGTGGAGACCGTTTCTAACAGCTGAAATCACATTGGGCTGCCGTTATCCCCATTCGGAAAGCAGGTGTAATCCCACACAAAAGCAGAATTGTCGAAACTGTCACATGAGCGATCGTAAAAACGTGATGGGCCTATCCCCCCCCCCTCCCAGGGGAAAAAGAGCCGTCAACCAACAGCCATCCCCATCTCTAGCTTTGAGGGATTCATTTTATGGGCCTCCACTTGCCTGATTAATTTTTTATCAGAACACGAGGCTTTTCAAAAATTGATGTACAAAAAAAAAAAAAATCCGAGCTCAAACTTCAGAAAAGTTTTCGGTCGCTTTCATTTTTTGGGGACTGGTGGGCGGGACGGGCGCCGGCTCGGGAACACGAGCGCCGGTTTTTTTCGGCGTCGGCGTCGGCTGACGATAATCCCCCCGCGCCGAAACTCGGAGGGAGCCTCAGAAGCGGCGGTTTGAAGAGGTGCGACCACGCCTCCCGTCAAATTAAGCGGCGGGTCACGGGGGAACGGGACTGATTGGACGAGAGCGGATGAGGAAGTGAGACGAAGACAAAAAGCGGCCCCGCTCGCAGACGCGCCTCGCTCGTCACTCCCAGCCGAACCCCGTCTGACACAGCGTGAACAAGTCCTCACATACCCCAGCTGGAAACAATGTACCCACACACACACACACACACACACACACACACTTACACACTCACTTCTAAGCAAACATTAGCATAAACATGAGCACAAAGACGTCCCCTCAAGGAGAACAAAGTATGTGTACACTGAAAAACAAATTTTGACTGTGATACATGCTGATTTCAGATTGCTCCAGCTGTGCTGGAAATCAAATAGAATGAATAAACAGCTAAAGTTTTCAAAAAAAAAATAAGCATTCAATCAAACGCTAAATAGCTTTAACACATTTACAAAACCGATCAAAAATGTGTTACATGAGGAAGACAGCACTTGGAAATTATCACTTGGAAAGCAATCCAATCAAGACTGGACACGGTGCCTGCCAGAGGTCGCTGAGAATGATGTCAGAAATGTGGGAGGGGCTACTTACTGTCAAGGGAGGGTGGGGTCGTGCCCAGAGGTGTTGTGGGCGTGGTGGGGACAGGTGTCACGGGCGAGGATGGAATGTTGATCTCGGGATGACTCTGTGGGGAAAGGGGATCCCGCATTAAACAGGTAAAATGGGTCAAGCAGGTTAATGTGCTTGAGCCAAAGGCATACTCCAGCAGAAACAAGGAGGTTTCAAAAGCCGCAATAAGGAGGTTTTTGAGGGCCAAAAAATAACTTTCCAGATAACTTTCCTACTCTGGCAGAAAACAAACAACGATTCATTATCTTAATTTGGCACAAAAACAAGTCGTTCGTTCCTCATTCCTTCGCATCCCGTCTCCCTGCCATCTCAGAGCAGCAGCTGCTGCTGTCGTTCCTGCTTTCTTGTCTTTAATCACCCGTCAGCACACCTACAGCATTCACCACGCACAATTCCGTTCTTTTTTTATTTTTAATTCCACCCCACCCCACACTGAATCAAAAACCGACAGAAATATAAAGTTACTCCACAAGCAAATATCTCAGCAGTTAAGTAGGACAAGTGCAAATAATAATATATTGACTGGGGAAAGGAAAAGACGTGAAACGGTTATGCACATTTCTTTTCCCCCCTGACGCTCACCTGCGCGAGCACGGTGATGAAGTTCCGGTTCAGGTGCACGGCTTCGTACAGGGCCAGGAGGATGGCCTCGTTGGTCCTGCGGGACAGCCAGGAGACCCACGTTACCGCCGACGCCACAGACAGCCGCGGCCTGACCTGGAGCAGAGCAACTCAGGCACCCGGCCTGCACTAGTTCAACTGCGCAGTAAAACTGCCTGCCAAAGTCTACGCTCTCAAGAGTACAGAGAACAAAATATGAGCAATTTCAAACAGAGCACTAACGGTCCACAAAACAGTAAAGGCGCAGACCATGACTGCAGACTCCATTACTAGAATGATGGCCCGGTGACTTGTTTTATACAAATCATTTCTCGATTAATGTTTCCTAAAAAGTAATAATTTGGCAAAAACGAGCACTCACAAGCAATATTGTAAGGTAATGTAATGCAACATTGATGGTGTTTTTACAATGAAAATATCAAAAGTTGGACGTAGAGAAAAAAATATAGGCATTGGTCTACCGCATCATAGACAGGTCCCAAGCTTGATAGAAGTGTGAGAAGTTTGAAAAGCTATTAAAGTTTGTGGAGCACAAAAACCACCCTCCCTAAGTGATTTGGGATGCTAATCTGTAAATGCTACTCCTCAGAAGTCAAAGCCAATCCGACGATAACCAGGAACTGGTGGCGATAAGCCCCGCCCAGGTCTTGAGTCAGAGATGTAAAATGAACTGGGGGCCCAACAAAAGTGAGCAGAGATAAAAGCTCTCCTTTGATCTTGGACTTGTTGGACAATGTAAGATTTATCTGACTGCTTATTCCACGCTAACTTCAGGTGTCACTGGGATGAAAGATCGGGCAAAGCACAGGACAACAGTACAAGGGGGACTCGACTCGTTGGCACAAGATTAACTGTAGTACACAGCATGGAGACACGCTCAGGGTTTAGAGAGGCTTCCAGGGGAAAATTAAACGACGACTCTATTATGACATCACGGGACATGTGACCGTCACCTCCAATGCCAAAGCGGAGCTGTAGAAAACCAGTCACGTAAAAATGCAGTCACCACAGTCTTCCGTTAAATCTGTATTTTACCAACAGAACCTTCCCTTATAAGAAAAAATAAAAATTTAACCACTACGTGTATATAAATATGCCTTGCTCAGAACGCGCCCATAAATGCATCTTCCTTCGCACATGTGTTGCTGCCTGCGCCTCCTGTTTCATAGCAAATAAATAAGCACTACTCAAGAGAGGCAGTGCCACGGAATGGTCTGGTCACTTACTGTACCGATAGCTTCTCTTCTGCATCAGCGATGAACATACTGCCCACCTGTGGATTGCAGATGCATTACAACTCAGTGTGGGTTAAAAATAAGAGGGCAGATAATCGTTTCCTCTGCCAAGGGGAATCTAATTCATCAAACAGAACAGAATTGAATCTGGCTGAGTCAAATTAATTACGTGATGCTGAAACTAATTTTAAATTCAAATTAACTCAATTAAACGGCTCACAAGCCAATGGATGCTGCGTTGTTATTCCGTGCTCAAAACAGCACACGGAATGCAAAACAGATACGGAACCACGATGCCCCCTTCCCAAAAAAGAACCATGATGCTGTTAGGTCGGAAACATAATCTCATTGCTTCCGCTACATTAGCAGCGTTAATAAAAAGAGCGTTTAGCCTTGCCTGAAATAAAGCAGAACCATCACAATATGAAATTACCTTGCAATATAAAGCACCCTATAAAGGGGGTGCTAATTTGGTAACATAAAAGGAATCTGGTAACATATACGAGATTAAGCCGCAATTGGCTGACCCACGCCCGCGTGGAAGGTCACACAGACACAAAGCGTGAAATCGCTTACACTGAAACGTTGGGAAGCCAGAGCCGCAATGGGGAGCTCGGGCTTATGACACGGGAGACCGCCTATTCAAACAAACTCACTCTAATGAAACTGTAAGGTGTCAGGCGGAAAAGGAGTAGAACCGGTTGCTGGGGAAACTCTCGAAATTCTCGGCGAGGAAATTCTCTGCGCGGTTCACGCAAGGGTCGGACTGCACATTCCTGTCACTTCTTTCCTCGGGATTGTGTGCCTTTTTTTTTTTTTTTTTTTTTAGAGATGTCAGCTCAAGCGGACAGGATGCAGGGCACATAATAAGGTGTTCTACTACACTGGCGCTATACAACAAAAGATGAGGAGGCACTGCTGGCATAATTATTCAGCAAAAAAAACAACAGCTGGAGACAGGAGATTGGCCGTGAGGCTCTGAAATGAACGTTCTGGAACGGCCTGCCTTCGGGGCGGGGGCTGATAATGCATTTCTGAGAGCACCTGTGTACCAAGCCCCAGCCCCACCCCACCATCAGACCAAACTAATCGCACCCAGAACCAAACTCCTACGAAAGGATGGCGACACTGTGAGAAGGGTCACAGCAAGGCCATTGAATTTTTTTGTACACAGACTCAAAGTATGGAAAGGTCAAAGAGATAGAGATAATGATGCACTTTAACTTAGTTGTACATTTTAAAAAGTAAGTTAAAGAAGGCAACCCTTTTAGTTTAATTTTCCTACAGAGTAAAGAGCTTTGAGCCTATTTTCAGTATTTCTGAAAGCTCTTTCTTGCTGACAGACTGGGCATGCTCAGAAGCTCTTACCATGTTGGTGAAAGCAGAGAAAAACCCTCCTTGGTTCTCCTCTTCCTTGTCTTTGTACTGCCTGAAGAGACCAAACCAGAGATTATACTTCAGTGCAGTGAAGGTCATCTTTCACAGAGAAACTGAACCATCTTGTAGAGACACATTCACAAAGTGACCATCTTTCATCAACATATTTTTTAAACTGTGTCTATAGGGGAAGAGAATTTTGAAGAGGCCACAATAAACATACATTCATCGAGCGAAATTAATTTGATACAGTAAATTAGGCAGATTATAGAGTAAGCATGACTGCGCACAGGGCAGGGAATAGCAGAAACGGGTCCAGTGGCTAACAGGGACTCAAAGCTGCGTAGCGGTAAGACCGCCCTTTCACATGACTACAGCCAAATTTCTCCTTAGCACACCCCGCTGAATGTGACGGAATGCCCAGCAAACTGCCCGACGTCCCCAACTCCGCTCCCTCCTCTTTCTATCACAGGGGGTGCGCCAAATATTCCGCATTCCGTCAGGGTACCCCCAAGAGGGCCATATTCACCCATCACCACCCAACACGGAACCCAATATAACGCCCCATAAACCCACACTCATATCTAATTACCCGACTTATTTCAAAAACATTTACTCTTCAAATCCTCCACGAGCGCGAAGGAAAAGCGAGGCTTTGATTCTGTTCTGACATTTTTGGCAGTTTGGGGGGGGGGGGGGGGGAGGAGTTTCTCGCTCTCTCTCGTTCTCTTGCCACTCCCCCCGCTAAAAAAAAAAACCCCAGGCACGACAGTTGCATCACGAGCAGATTACACTTTAAATGGCATCTTCTGAGCAAACGTGGCTTTCCGAATACCAGCACCCCCCCACCGCAAATATCATGTGGTTGGGGGGGGGAGGGAGGGGGTTATACCAACGGGCTTACAGCAAGCAGCTGTCACCCGTCAAGCTAATATCCCGCGTGCGACCGACAGCTCCTTTGAATCGGGGATGGAAAACCCATTTCCTTCATGTGGCCTTCAAAGGAAAGAAGGGAGCCGCGGAAAAGGCCCGGGCGTCTCGAAACCCCCGGGGAAGATTAATAGCGCATCTGGATTTAATGGGAATATTTCAGAAATAATAACCTTTTTTTTAATAAATAATCCTTTTCGCAGAAATCCTACCTGTTATACTCCGTCAGGGCCTGGGAGATCACCATCCCCATTCCCTGCAAGGAAGCAAATCCGTGTCATTAGCACAGGTTTAAAATGCCCCTCCGCCACTTGGAACTGCCAAACCCCAGCTCCCCGCTTGTCAATTAAACGCGAGCCCTTCATTAGCCTGAAATAAAATGGGTAGATGCGGCCAAATCGTAAATAACTAAGGTCTTCCTCGGGTGGGAAGAAAACCACGAGGGCAATAAATCAATTAAGTCCATTCTGCTCCATCAGGTGGTGGAGAAAATGATGACATGCAAAACCTATCAAATCGCAAATGGGGGCAGTTTCATAGATGCTTTAAAGAAAGAAAAAAAAAAAAAGAAGAAAAAAATAAACTTACATCCAGGGTGGTCTCATCATCCACTATGGACAGCTTCACGATGTAGGGATTCACAGACTTGAAGAAGAAAACAAAATATGTGAAGATGAAGTCGAATGCTCACGAAAGCGTCAAGCGCAACACGATGAGCAGGATCTCGTAAGAAGACAGGACAAAAGCATCTAATACATACTGCCTTTTCTGAGCAGACTCCCTTACGGTGACTCTAGCTGGCAACGTTCACTGCTTCAACAGAGACTACGCCACAGCTGCGGTTCACTTCAAAACTTGAGCAACACACGGGTGTGTCTCATCTCCCCATCGTTCACAGAGAGAAGCACAGCTAACTCCCATAGAGCTAAACCTGCTCCCTACTCAAACAAACGGGGCGGGGAGGCCCAGGGGCCCCGCGAAGGGCCCTCGCTGACCTCGTACTTCCTGTAGTTGACGAGGAGCGCCAGGAGGACCACGGTGTCGTACCCATGTTGCACCCTGCTGGGGGTCAGGGACAGAATCTGCAGGAAGGGACAAGATGCCATCGGCCACCAACACCCGGCGATCAGTCACGTCTAAACAAATACAATCTAATCCGCAAGGTAAAGGCCACGTTGATCACCAACACGCAACAGCTCGCACGCAGACAGCAATTAGTCATCGTTTAACTATCCGTATGATTAAGGAGCGGTAGGTCATTAACAGCCAACACCAACAGTCAACAGTCATTATATATCACACTGTATATACAGTATATCATAATGCGCACTGCAATCATTGTGTTCGCCCTTGATGACGTCTGAAGCGAAAGCCAATCAGAATGACACAGCAACAGTCCCGTGCGTAAAAAAACGTACCTGTAAAATAGCCTCGAAGATGCTGTTGATCATGACGTACTCCAGGATGGTGTTCTGGCTGATGTTATCGGTAACCTGGAACACGGTAACATCGACAGGTGAGGCAGAAGCATAATCGACCAGACAGGAAGTGATGTGCGAGCCTGGATTTGCTAAACGGTCTAACAAACATTTCACAGACCGGAAGGAGCCATAAGGAGATTTGTTTTCCATTACATTATTCCTGCTGAAGTCTGAACTTCGGGGATTGGATGACCTTTCTGAAGGGTTTCTGGAGCGTGTTCTTCAAAAATGGATTCTGGTGACAGTCACAGTCAACGTTTCGAAGGTAGACCATTTGTTAACGGCATGACCCCAGGCAGGTCTGCATGCGATAGCCTGCGAGGCTAACATTAGCTAGCGGACTGGCAAGCAGCCTCAGCAGCACAACAACCTTGTGCACGCATTTTCAAGCCGAGCTGTTACCTTCGTGGAGTTCGCCGTTCAGCCTGCCACAAATTTATACACTCCTTCCAATAAAAACAGTGAAAGTCCCAGTAAATTCACTCTATGATGGTCCTTCGGTATAGCTGCACTTACTGAATATGAAGTCATTACTTTCCAGCTGATAACTATGCATTGATCTTCTGAGCAGAGCCATAAAAAGACTTTATGGTTTGCGCTGTTGCTTCTCTTCCACCAACAGTACCAGTAAAATTGTTTTGCGAGCGCTTACTGTAACCAAGCAGAGCAGCAGTTTCAGGCAGAGGATCTTCAGACTTTCTGATCCCTCTCCACAGAGCAGCCCATCCAGACTCTCCATTAGGTCCTGCAGAGGAGATACAGACACTTCATTTCAGACTGGTCTGAAATTAGATGCACGCACACACACACACATACATACACACACACACAGACACACAAACACAAAGACACACATGCATGCACGCACGCACGCACACACGCATATGCACCTGCATGCACACACACACATGCACGCACGCACGCACACAAATGAGGACCCACACATACACACACACACAGATGCACACAGACACACACACACGCGCACACACACTCACGCACGCACACACACACACACACACGCGCACACGCACACACGCACGCACACACGTGCACACACACGCACGCACAAATGATGACCCACCCTCTCCAGATCAGCCATTGCTTACGTCTTTAATCCAGACGTTGAGCTGCAGTAAATTACTTCTAGCAAAGGTCTGTCCAAAGCTGTCAAAGTGACACAACTCTGCTGTAACCCTGACTACGGCTCTGCATGCCCATGGCATTCCAGTGGGACCTGACAGAGCTTCCTGCGCACAGCGATTTACTCTGCTGCCGTGTGCGGGAGCGGGCATTCAGATAAGACGCCTGCAGGACCAAATAATTTTCTAAAAATGACAATAATCATAAAACCGTTGCCTTTTTGTCTGCCATGTTTTAGCAATAATAATAAAACACCAAATTGCTTCTCTGAGCGAGGCACCGGTATCTGGCGAAATCACTCTCCCTTCTCGAAGGCCTCAGCCAAGCAAATGACATTTACGACACGGCAATCCATCAAGCTAAACACAGAAAATGGTGCCGCTACTGTTTACTTCATTTTATTTACCCTTTATTTAACCAGAAAGACCCCATTGAGATCAAAATCTCTTTTACAAGGGGGACCTGACATAAAATTACAAAGTCAGTCAAACAATCAAATTGACAATAAGTACAGAGACGAGCCTGAGAGAGTTGCTTAAACAGGAATTAATAGGGATTAAAAAACAGGAGCACACTTTCAGTCTCTGTATCGCGAATCATGAATTTAAAATCAGCAATTGGAACAGCGTGTCTATTTTGTATTTTAAGGTATCTCTGTAGATTGTTCCGAGCGCACTGCGTCGTGCGGCTGAGTGACATCGTTCTGAGGTCACTGCGCCGTACTTGCCTGTACGCCGCCACCACCACAACATCAGATAGGGGCTCTGATACAGCGAGTGACGGTAGAAGCCGTGGAAATGAGCAGCAGGAATCTGGAGAGCAGTATTTTGAGCCCGGCAAACGGAAAGCACTGACGTCAAGACAAATCTGACACTAACCCAGAATAGAAGGAGAACACCTCAACGAAACATGAAAGCGAGCAGGATTTTTTTGGCCCAACTGAGCAGGCCAAATAAATGCAAATCTGAGTCGCGGGCGATTAGACTGCCCTTCAGAAATAAGCCTGGAACTGTGATGTCTTTTGAGGTGAATGGGACTAAAACTCTTGAAGGCCCTGCCCACTTGTCCCAGTTATCAGGTTATATGAACCCTATCAGTTATCAGGTTATATTAACCCTATCAGTTATCAGGTTATATTAACCCTATCAGTTATCAGGTTATATTAACCCTATCAGTTATCAGGTTATATTAACCCTATCAGTTATCAGGTTATATTAACCCTATCAGTTATCAGGTTATATGAACCCTATCAGTTATCAGGTTATATGAACCCTATCAGTTATCAGGTTATATGAACCCTATCAGTTATCAGGTTATATTAACCCTATCAGTTATCAGGTTATATGAACCCTATCAGTTATCAGGTTATATGAACCCTATCAGTTATCAGGTTATATTAACCCTATCAGTTATCAGGTTATATTAACCCTATCAGTTATCAGGTTATATTAACCCTATCAGTTATCAGGTTATATTAACCCCACTGCTTTGCACGTGTTCAGCCAGAGAGGAGAGTCAGAGCAACACTAGCTTCGGTTAGCTTCGGTTAGCCACTCCCCCCCACGCGTGTGGGAACGCCTCACCTTCATGCGAAGCTCGGCCTTGTCGAATCCCATCAGCATGTTGATGATGTCGAAGCCCGACGTGGACTTGTTCTTCTGGTGGACGCCCCGGAAGAGCGCGCAGAGCGTCTGTGGGGTAAATCCCGAAAAAACAGGCGGAGTCAACGACCGGAGAAACGAGGGCAAAAAAAATAAACCAATTACACGTCGTGAGCGCGCTGAAGTCAAGACCACTTGCAGGGCGAGGGGCGAATTAGCAGAGGAAAAATACGCAGCCGTAAATTATGCACATTAAAGCATTAAACCAGATCGCTGATACACTGGCGTGCGGGACAATTGCTTTGTTCATTTCCCCTCCCGCAGAGTAGAAGCATTTGAGGCAGTTAGCCATGAGCTTTGAGGCAGTTAGCCGTGAGCTTTGGGGCAGTTAGCCATAAGCTTTGGTGCAGTTAGCCGTGAGCTTTGGGGCAGTTAGCCATAAGCTTTGGTGCAGTTAGCCATAAGCTTTGAGGCAGTTAGCCATAAGCTTTGGGGCAGTTAGCCATGAGCTTTGGTGCAGTTAGCCATGAGCTTTTGTGCAGTTAGCCATGAGCTTTGGTGCAGTTAGCCATAAGCTTTGGTGCAGTTACCATGAGCTTTGAGGCAGTTAGCCATAAGCTTTGGTGCAGTTAGCCATAAGCTTTGGTGCAGTTAGCCATGAGCTTTGGTGCAGTTAGCCATGAGCTTTGGTGCAGTTAGCCATGAGCTTTGAGGCAGTTAGCCATGAGCTTTGGTGCAGTTAGCCATAAGCTTTGGCACAGTTAGCCATGAGCTTTGGTGCAGTTAGCCATGAGCTTTGGTGCAGTTAGCCATGAGCTTTGAGGCAGTTAGCCATGAGCTTTGGTGCAGTTAGCCATGAGCTTTGGTGCAGTTAGCCATGAGCTTTGGGGCAGTTAGCCATGAGCTTTGGTGCAGTTAGCCATGAGCTTTGAGGCAGTTAGCCATAAGCTTTGGTGCAGTTAGCCATGAGCTTTGGTGCAGTTAGCCATGAGCTTTGGTGCAGTTAGCCATAAGCTTTGGTGCAGTTAGCCATGAGCTTTGAGGCAATTAGCCATGCCCCGTAAACGCCGTGCGCATGGTTCAGAATACACTCTGGGATAACATACTGAACAAACTGAGTGGGCTACAGCGAAGCCCATTGGACAAGCTGCAGCAGAGCTTCAACATGACTGCAGCACATACGACACGGACAAAGTGCCCCATGTAATGTGTCCGGCTCTTGCATGCAGCTCTGACCAAATTGGGGCCCTGCATAGACCCATGCATTAAACGTGTGTGTACATGTGTATGTGAGAAAGAGATCAGCCCTGTCATGTGGTGGACAGTCCAGCAATGTAGACCCACATGCTAAGTGCCAGGCCCAGCTCACTGTCTGTTCCAACAGACCCTTACCTCAGGAAGGCTCTACAAATCGCTGACCAGCAGAACTGCCTGGTTTAAAAACTGTTTTTTTCCCTCCACAGCAGGCAGAGTTCTAAATTCCCTGGGTGCTCCCCCCTGCCCCCCCACCCCCAGTCTAATGCACTACTGGACTGATGCTGC
This sequence comes from Anguilla rostrata, assembly GCF_018555375.3. Lineage (NCBI taxonomy): Eukaryota > Metazoa > Chordata > Actinopteri > Anguilliformes > Anguillidae > Anguilla > Anguilla rostrata. Next base: position 17,878,689 of record NC_057934.1, read on the forward strand.
CGCTGTTTCTCCTACTTGTTCCTGCATTAAATACGTTAGACTACTTCATAGTTCTCGGAGTATTCTAGTACTGTATGGGCGAGTTTGATCAGTCTGTCTGTGCATTGCATATCGGTATTCATATACATGTCATGTGTTTGTTTAATCACCTGTCTGGGTGGGTGATTTCACGGTCTGTCTTGTACTCAGAGCTGCAGAATGCTGTACTGAACGGAAATACCGCCACCCTTCGCTGCGTAGCGATGAAGGCATCCTTCATCCTGAAACCTGTCATTTATCGACAGCCAGAGCTTCCCTGGCTGCCTCCGGGAGCCGCGACTGGCGGGAGCAGGGGGGGTTGGAGAGAGAGCGAGGCGCAGTACTCTGCCGCCCTCTGCTGGCTCTCACCTGTAAGGCATTCACCACTTTGATCTGGTGCTCCTCACTCAGGGCCTGGATGCAGTGCTGGAACAGGCTGTTGATGTTGTCCTTGATCTTCATCACCTCGTCTCCGTCCAGAGACTCCAGCTTCCCCTCCAGGTACTCCAGGTTTACCTGGGAAGGGGGGGGGGGCGGAGGGGCGGAAGGGCAGGGGTAGTGGGGAGAAAATCACATGAGGCCAGGACCCGGACAGTGATGTAGCACAGTAGTTTAGATTTGGACTAGGTTTACTTTTCAAAGGTATGCCAGCTTGAATCCTAGCCGCGGCACTGCTTTTCTGTACCTGAGCAGAGTAATCAATGACATTTGCCTCAGTCAATATGCAGCAATAGAAACAAACATGGCTAATGCACTTCTACCAAGATAATAAAAATTCTTAATGCCAAGGCTTCCTCTCTAAGAGCACTTAGTGACTCGCAGTGACTCAGTTCACTTAAGAGCAAAAATGGTTACAAAGAAAAGGCTCCATGTGGAGAAGTAAGTGAGTCCCATCACCATACATTTTGGCTAATTTTTTATTTATTCGTTTTTTTTTCCTCAAGAGTGCTACAATTCAGTTACCAAATGTCACCTTTCCACAAGCACCAGAGCAGCTAAGCCAGGTTCCCAGAGAAGCAGAAGGTTCGTCCTCCTGCTTTCTGTTCATCAGCTACTAATTGCTGCATTAACGGGACCGTTTTAGCAGCACACGTTCTTGGCAGTGCCGTTGAAGGGAAGAAAGCTGGTTATCCTGCTGGTCTCCACCTTCAATATGTCTGCTAAACGCACAAATCTCCCCGCAAATTTCTCTCTGCAAGACCGTCAAACTCGCTTTCAAGCAGATGCCAAAACAGCTAACCCGAGCGCGCCACAACTGAGAGTTGCTTGGGTGTAAACCGCACGTGCTGGTGTCAAGTACAGACATGACAAGCAGATGCACAACAGCTTACAGCTACCTAGTGCAAAGCATCAAATTCATCATCTGAGCCTTTTTCTCTTCTCTCTCACCTTCATGAGGAACAGCTCTTCCCAGAAACGGGGGTTGTTCTTGGCCGGGTCTTCTTTCTGATAGGGGGAAGAGAGAGAGACAGAGAGCAAGCGAGACTGTGAGGGCACTTGTTTGGAATGGTCCCGTGGTAAAAAATCACAGCTACTTTGCACTAGTAACCACTAGACTCAGTAACGGTACATATATCCACATACGTTACCTGCTACACAACTTATAATGCAACTAATCAGCCCATGTGCTGAAGGAACCACAGAAACCTCCTTACCGCAAAGATCTCGTCATACATCAGCACCACCTTCTCCTTCAGGGGCTTCTTGGATGCAGAGGACCTCCTCAGCAGACCTGCCTTCTTCTCCACCTGGGCCATGGCTGGGTCTGGGGATACAAGGACATGCCCACCTTGAGACCAGTTTTCAAAGCAGTGGAGACATCGTGGAACCAGGAAATGGGGGACATGATTGGCTATGTTTGGTTTTAAAAAATAATAATAATAAAGAACTGTGCAGTGCAACGATGCCCCCCCAGTGCAATGATCCCCCCCGCCCCCCCACAGCCAAGACTGAATCCCAGTCAAGGCATTGTCAACTGTGGAAGGGAGTCCTGCAGGGAGATGTCTAATTAAAGCACTGCCCGGTTGGGTATTCTCCTGTCCCATCATGCAATACTGGCCTCCATTTGACCAGCTGTCTGTGAAAGCTGCAACTGCTGAGCTGCAAACTTGAACAGAATTAGTCAATCAACTCACATCTCAGAGGACACACAAGACAGCCCTTGCCCTCCGGTGTTGACAGAGGGCTCAGTGGCAGGATGGGCCAGCAGGAACAACTGGTCATTTGCCGAAATGGGGAGAAAGAAAGGATTTCTGCATACAAATAGAACTTCATCTCTGGTAGTAACACAGGAGCTACAACTGCTCAACAGACAACGGGCTCCACACATCAACCAGTTATATAATTATGACACCATAAACCACTTTCTAAAGCGGCTTAAAATATGACAGTTTGTTTTACATTTAAGCTTTAGACCATGCAAAAGTACTAGTCCAGGTACCCTTTATCTACTTTATCTGTGTCAGGTGTTATAAAAATGAGCTCTCACTGTGCGACACAGACCTCTGAGAGCTCGTCTGAAAACGTAACTCAGTTCCGCAAACAAGCGTCGCACGCCGTTTCTCAAGCGTCAATGGAAAAAAAAGCAGGAAACAAGTCACAAAAGGAGGAGGCGGGACAATGGCCCTACCCTTCCCGGTGCATCCAAGGACAAGTAGGGGCGAGACGCCGATGGCTAAGATCCCCCTCCAAGTGCGATTTCAATGGAGAAACTTACCAACTTTAACATTTGCAAACTTATTAAGCAGACATGCTAACTTATGCTACTTTTACAACTTAAATATTACCCACCTATAAGGAAGAATATGAACTGTGCTCTACCAATGCCTGTATTTATGGTATTTATGAGCCTTGCTCAAGGGTCTGGCAGTTTCATTCTATACTGGACAATATAAATACATCTTGTACCTTCTACATTTGACAATACAGCGTTCTGCTCCCAAGCTACAGCACAACTCTGCACTGGGACCCACAAAATCCACAGTATGTTTTTCGTTCGGCTTACCTGCACTGCAGAAAAGGCAAACATCACATGCACCTACCCCCACCCTCCACCCCAAACACACACACACACACACACACACATACACATACACATACAAGCCTTTAATGATGCTCGTGTCACCCAGCGACACCCTAGCAGACTGAGCTATTGCAGGGGCCCTAGGCTAAATCTGTACGACAATTAGCGTTTAATTAGTTACAGTCCAATCAAACACACATTCTAAATAAATGGGTATCACACATTCTAAATAAATGGGTATCCCTCATTACTGGGCTCCTATAACTCTCCCATGTGTCTCTCTTTCCGCATTAGCCTGTTGGACATGGGCCGCTTCCCTCCCTCCCTCCCTCCCTCTGCGGGGACGATCAGCAGCTGCACCCGCAGGCTGCTGATCGCTGAAACCAGCAAATCCACCACTTCTGCGATTACAGCGGGGAAAAAATAAGATCGCGAATCCTTCCTAACTTCACAGCCTCGACCTGGGATTCGACCACAAGGACAGGGACAAATATTGAAGAGGACAGTAGTTCGGGGGAAATTTCTCTGTCTCTCCATTTTAACCGACTACTTTGCAGGTATCACTTCTGGCACCCATGAATGGACCACTGCCATGAACTGTGCCATCTATGTTAAAATGTAAACGCATTAGTCGGCAGTTTGTATTTGGTTTTTAACAACCAGTATTGCACTTCGCTGACTAGCTTTTGGTGTGTCAGGTGACACGCTACATCACCACAGGAGGAGCGGCAGCATTTTTTCCCCCTAGCAAATGCATTAATGCAACATTCAGCTAAGCTATTCGTTTAACGGGCACTGTCTGGATAGGACATCGGATTCATAAAAAGTTTTCAAGATAATGTTAAAGATAAAGAAAACTTTAAAATTCAACCTCGGGGTGGTGTCCTACAGGACCCATCGCACAGGGAATCAAAAGTGCCTATGAAGCCAATGTACCTGGGTAATTTTCTCTCAGGACCGATTTAGGTGCTTTTTTTATGTTCTATGGCCATAAAGTCAGCCATAAGCCTCCTGGTTCATAATACATTTTTATGGTTTTTAATAGCTATTTTTCCATCCCAGAGAGATGGAGCAATAATTTGACAAGACACATTTTTCATAACTTTGCATGGCTCTCTCCCAACTTTTTGTAATTTAAACTCACTGACCACAATATACTATTCCCCATTCTAGCCATGATGATGCCCTAAGGCTGTTTTTGATACAAAAACAAGAACCTGTTTCCTCTGATATTTATTGATTTACTCTTTAACTTATTTGTACCACAAGTTTAAATCTCATTTCAGGCTCGGTTTTTTTATTTCAACAAAGACATTAACTTCAACAGGGTTTACACTGAGCACAAAAAACAAACATCTGTGGCTCCCTCTGACCAATGTGATAAATTCTGAGCTAGCTCTGCAATGAATACACAAAAATGTTCCTTCCTCTTGAAAATACATCTATTACTTACTTTTGAGTTTTTGAAGTAAAATGAAAGCTAAAACTGCTCAATAGACTCCATGCATTAATCAGCCCTATAATTATGACACCAAAGACTACTTTCTAAAGCAGCTTAAAATATATAAAGTATTTGTCCAGGTACCCTTGTTATCTGTGTCAAGTGTTTTCTTGCCACAGCTAACAAATGAAGAGTATGCTACAATGAAATTTACTATAGCTCAGGATGACATAGTTCAGGATGACATACTGTCTTCCATGGAAAATATCAGGACAATTACTCTGACCACCTAATGCTGAATTTGCATGAGTTTAGCACCCCTACCTATGCTAAATCTAAACTATATCACCCAACTCACTTGCTTCCAACAGAAATAGCATTCTCAATTTCCATTTTCTCATCCAGACATCGATCTTCATGGTGTAAGATTATGCTTAGACTATAACTATCATTTGTGACCCTGATGACTTTAAGTCAGCATAATTCCTTGCCTAAACCTGATTCAGTGCATCAGCTAAATTTAAATGTAAATATTAAGATTTGACAAAAGGCTACCTGAACAAACAGCAGAAACCTCATGAAATTATTACATTCAATCATTATCAACCAAAATACTTTGCATTATGGGGTTCCGACTTTTCTGTCAAAACTGTTTTATTTTCATGATAATGCTATATTTTCAATACAAAGGAATGCAAACGTGAAACCACCTTTTAAAAACAAAAAGAACAATATGCAATGACATTGGACTTGAACATTCTAAAACATCAAAAACAAGATTCTATAGAACCCTACTTCTTAGCTCTCAGAGAATACTGTAATTAACAGAAAGAACTCCTTGGTCATTTCATATGATTGCAAAACTGCTGAACACAATTTGCTTGGTTAGACTTTCCTGGTTACTTTGACATGAGCCCCTTGTCTCTAATACCACAGACTTCAGTTATGCTTGCTCTGTCTTCCAGTCTAAATCGAAACAGCCAATTGTGAGAAGGGGGTATTGCCCAATGAATTTATACAGTTCAGAGCGTATGTCAAATTAATTGACGCATGACCCGGAAGTTATTGTCAGTCGATAAAGTAACTGAGAAAACAACCTCTGGAATAATTTAGAATTCAACCTGCAACGACACGATGAAGTAAAGAAATCAGTTCAAGTAAAACACAACTGTATTAGCCAGCGCAGACAATAAAAAATGGCTAATTCTTGATAAATCTGTATTAGCCAGCGCAGACAATAAATAAATGGCTAATTCTTGATAAATTATGATAATGATAAATTGCTGTCTGATCTTACTAAGACAAAGAAAACATAAAACGTGTTGCGCCGATGACGTCTTGACGAAGATGACATCAGTTCCAATTTGCTATTTCGTTTCCCACGCTACTTTGTAACTAAAGTTAAATATGTAATGTATGTAGCAACTCTCTGCGACGTCTGTGGCATGCACATATTAAATGTTTGGCTGATCATTACCATGAATGACCACTTGCTTTCAACATTAGCTATCTACATAAGGTTGCATGGACATTATACTAATAATATGATACTAATGCTAGGTGTAACCAAAACTGCAGGAACTCGCCTTTACGTGCAGCCTGGTTTGACAAGAAAACATAAGCAAACTAGCACCACTGGTTATTTTTATTCCCCACTCAGTCTTCTAATTTAAGGACAAAATGCTTGCTGTAGATAACGTTAACTAATTATCTAATCTAGCTATGTTGGCATAATAACACACAGTTAATTCGAAAATGTTTGTCAGTATTTGCGCAATAAGACAGGCCCATGCTGTCAGGCTCATCTTCGTTCAGCTAGTGCTAGCTAGCTAGCAATTTTCTTGAGGGCCCTTACCTATTATTTTTTGGGTGCAGTGGAAATGCAGTTATCCCAGTTAGCCAGCTAAACAGTAATAACATCCGCGACAATTACACGATTTGTTTACGGGTACACACTAAAGTTAGCATCAACATGAACACTGCATTTTGCGCATATCCTAGATAAATGACTTGCTGGCTAGCAGCAAGCTAACAACCTCTCTCAAAATACTTTAGCTAGCTAACTAGCTAGACTAACGTTAGCGCTCCAACGTAATGTAGATGGTCTCCTTTACGTTTAACGTTACCATTAATGTCAGCCAACGTACGTACTCATTTTGCTGGTTTACTGTAATATTTGCATATTCTTTGCTAACTTTTTAGGAAGCCAACTGTTTGGCTTTCTTGTTAACTTGGCTTTTGACGACCATGTTAACTGGTTTGTTGAGCTACCTCGCTAGCTGATTGAATAAGTGTAATTGTTGTTGGTCATGTTTTATTTATGATTGAACAAACTAAGTGTTAGCTTCGGTTAGTAAGCAGGTTACATGCTTTCTCCCTACCTGAGTCAATGGATATTTCTTATGGATCCATTCCATTCGTTTAGAGAAGGGAGAAGTGGAATCGACGCTTAAGACAGTCTCGGGAGCCTATCGAGCCCTCCCACACAACATGGATGTTCCACCTACAGCACAGGACCCTGCTAGCCAGCTGACATAATAATAATAGGTTCTGTCGAACAAATAAAATAGATAACTTACATTTTATATCATTATTATATCACTTCCTAACCTCCCAAGACACAGTTATCTAAAGCATGTATATCCAGGTTATTTAGCCAAGTGAATATTAGCTTCCATTGTGCGTTTGCTGAATTGCTTTATTTGAGCTAAATTAAACTGCTATTTTAGCGGGGTAACTTATACGTGCTATTCTGCCTTAGCAGTGCGCTTACAGTGAACTCTCCTTTGTCACCAACCAACAACACATTTGTCAGGTAACAGTTAACTTGATCGGGATTACGCACTATAAAGAGTTAAAGAGCAATCAAACTTCTTGATTGACGGATCGATTCAGATACGACATCTTTAAAGGACGGAACTGCGTAAGGGGCTAAAAATAAAAGCACGCCTTCATTTTCTACTCCTCCTCCTCTGCAGTTAAAATCTATTGGTCTCCGGATATTAACAAACTCGTGATGTCAGGAGGTGCTGGAAAAGGTCGAGTACAGAAAGATCTAATGCATAATAAAGCAAGCTTACTCTCTCACGAAAGTATGTGGCAAATGCTACCAAAACGAATAAGAGCAAGTCGTTAGCTAGCTTAATACATCGGAATATGGACTCTTACTACATTTCTTTGGGAAATAGTATACATGTGTAGCGGCAAGTATTCGTATATAGTAGCTAGTCGTGTGCTTTTTAGTTCAGTTTTACTTTCATGTCACTCGGCACTTCTAGCCCTGGGGCAAACGGAACATGAAGCGATTTGTCCTGGAACAGGTAACAGATTTTTGCGATTTTATCAAAGGCAATGATTTCAGTGACTTTTTGAAAGAAAATAATAGTTTTAATAGCTATCATAACGGTAACGCTAAGAGTTGCTTCCCCGATATTCGGATTTGTCCGGATGGGCACCACGTCCATGTCATTCTCCATAAACCAAAGATTGGACTCCTGACATTTGACAAATATCAAATCCCCGCGTTGATTCAAAATCGAAAGCATCAGGACTTATGCTTGACAAGGACTGTTCCTATTCTGGATGTCGTTTATTTAGCAATTTCTAGCAGCAACTCAGACGGTGGTTCAGCTGTTCTAGCTGTAATTTTCCAGAATGGCAAAACAGAATTCTGGAAGTACTGTGAAGTCAGAGCAGGCTGGTGTTTACTGCAGACCTCGGATTTGTGCAACAGTCCCAGGGCGAGAGTTGTCTCTGTATGCACCAGTGGGAACTTCATCGTCTGGTGTGAAGAGAGGCCCCCTTCGGAAAGCTCACCAGCTACTACTACAACTCCTAACACCCTCAGGTACTGTATCTGCAAAAGAACGTACGAGGTGGAGGATGGGGCGGTTCGTTTAGGAGGCGTAAAAATTGCATTGCACAACAATCCGCGGTACTCGGTGACCGCATCAGCTGAAAACGTTTACCTGCTACCGGACACAAAGGCGTCTGGCCTCGGAAGCATTTCCAGATTATTCCTGAAGTGGTCCCCACAGCGCGACGCAATCGATGTCGGTACTGCTTGCACTGGGATCTTGCCGAGGAGAACCACAAGCACCGCAAACAAGGAATCAGATTTCAAGAAGCTGATTTCGGACTGCGTAAGTGTGTTGTCCAATGTCAACCCCCCAGATATCTGGGCTTCCTGTGCTACAGAATGCGGGGGACTCGTGCTGCTCCTCAGCTCTGGCTGGACCAGTCTGCTACAGAAGGACGGCGTCCTGAGGCAGGTCTATAAGCTGGCTGACAACTGCCTGACTAGCAGTGGTAGCAGAGCCATCCAGAGCAGCATGAAGGTCTACCACGACATTCTGGCCCTCACTGTGGGGAGGACCCTGTATTTGATTGACACTCAATGCGGAACAGAGCTGGAGAAAATGGCCCTGAGGAAAGAGGGGGTTCTGTTTGTGAACTACGAGAGAAAGCACACCCCTCACTTGCTCTCGGAGGCCGGACTCTTTCTCGTTAGGCGCGGGGAATCGGAACCCAGCCACAAGCTGCCTGAACACTTGCAGACCCTCAGGCCAGATTCGGTCCTGGCGGAGACCGTCTTCGAGGAGGCCTGCCACCACTACCAGCGGAGGAGCCTGAGCAACGTCCAGCTAACGGTGGAGAAGCTGAAAAACGGGGGAATGTTCCAGGCCCCCATCTCTCTGTCCTGCATCCTCAGTGACTACCTGAGGGGCGAGGGGTCAGTCGACGTAGCAGAGGGAGGAGCCAGCAACGGCAGCGTTGCAAACGGCAACCTGCTGAACTCCCTAGAGCCCGAGCTGAAGAGGCTGGTGGCACTCGAGGACGTCAAGGCGTCGTTGGCCGGGGCCTCAGAGAAGGAGTTGGCCGGATGCTGCGAAAGCCTGGTTTGTGAGGAGGTGAGCAGGCTGCTGAGCTCGGAGCTGGACAGGGAGAACGTTCTCTACCTGAACACCGTGTTCAGCGCTTTCCCCGGCGAGTCGTGGCGGGCCCTGCAGGGTGTACTGCAGCTGGCGGTTGATGGGGAGGGCTCCCTATCCGCAGGGGCTCGTCCTGAGGTGTGGAAGGCGGTGGTGACTCCCGTCCAGCCCGCCACGGCCCCCGCCGCCCAGGGACGCGCGCCCGCTAATGTGGCGGCGCCGGTCTTCGAGCTCCTCTGCCGCTCCTTCCTGCAGTTCCAGCCGGCCCAGCTGCCCGGCTTCCTGGAGCTGGCGCAGTGTCAGGCGGGTGCCTCCCCCCCGCCCTCCTGGAGCTACGAGGCCAAGCGGAGCTCCGAGGCGACCCCCCTGTGCGAGCGCGCCCTGTCCGTGCTGCCGAGGGACGGGCGGCACTGGGACCTGGAGGTGGAGCTGCTGCTGAACAGCCGGGACCCCCAGGGCGTCATGCGGGCCCTCCGCGCCCTCGTCGGCCGGCAGCAGTGGGGGCGGGCCACCCAGGTGGCCGAGCGTTTCGGCCGCCAGAGCACCTGGCTCAACGAAGAGATCTTCAGCACCCTGCTGCGCGAGGTCTCCCAGCACCGGGACCTGGACCCCTACCTGGACCTCCTGTGGGCGCTCTGCCCCGAGGAACTGACCGTGACCGACATCCTGAACATTGTGCTGATGGACCTTCCCTCGGCTCCTCCGGGGGGCGCCGGTCCCTTCCAGACGGGGGGCAGCCACCACCTCACCATAGGCCTGCTGAAACCCCTGCTGAGCAAGGTGCTCCAGCGAGAGACCAAACACAGCCGGAGGTACGCAGACATCCTCCAGTGCTCCTACCTCCCCCTCACCGCACCCCCCTGCCAGGCCAAAACCCCGTCTAGGGTTGGGAAGGGGTCAGCCGGCAATGGCAAGATCTCCGACCAGAATGTTACATCTGAGGCTCGAATGCCAACGGAATCTCAGCATAGCTGAGTTGGCGTTTCAGTGCATGACCTTTGATTCCAACTCCTAACAATGAGGGACAAGAGAAGGGTAAACATCTCATTCCATTTAGCAACCAAAAGCTGTTTCGCTGACTCTTACTGGCAGCCACTGTGTGTGGATCATTAGTCTCAGTCTTACGGAGTGCTTACTTGTGTCTTACTTTTTTGATCCAAAAATAAAAATGTAATGTAAATGCTTGTTTTGTCGAGAAAATTTACCAGTTTTGCCTCAGGTGCTGTTGCTCAGAGCTCTAGGAAAACAGCTGGGAGAGCATATCAAAGTGCAATGCTATATATTTAGCGAATGAACCCAGAGTGAGCAATGGGGATGAGAACTAATCAAAATAAGACCTACAGAGGAATGTACATTATTGCATGTTAGCCCTCCATGATCCTTTCTGAATACTAATCATTTTAAATATGGGCTCAACAGAATCCAATTCTGGTGTATTCACAAGTGCTTTTATTTATGTAATTACTTAAGTATAGCAAATTTAATTCAATATTCAGGGATTGCCACTGTAATAGTCCTACTTAATAAATATGTAAATTAAAAGTCAACATCCCGCAGATAAACACGGAATGTTTTCCATTCTTTTAAATGTTGATTGTTGATGTGAGGGATTGCATCAGCTCATCTGCGAGCTGCATAAGATGTCTTCATTTCAGTAGCCTTGAATGCATGGTCACTCTTAAAACAGGCAGATTAGTGCCCGGTGTGATAAGCCAATCTGAACCAATATTTGAAACTGATGAAATTCCAGATAAATTCTTTTTGTTCTTACTTTTAATGATGATGTGTGTCTGTATTGAAAAACACCTGATTTGTTTGAATAATTAGATTTGAAATCCTGTTGTGGTTTTGTAGCCTATTTTAGGCTACCCAACTCCTTACAAAGCCAACAATTCAATTCACCACCACTCGCTCTCTTAATTGTCTTGTTCTCATTCTTTAAAACGGCATTTTGATCACTTAAACCTATAAAGACACACTCTGGACTCCACAATGTTGTGGCTGCATATTGGTCTTTGAACGCTAAGCTGCCTTATGCTGTCCCATGTGGAACTCTAATTACATATCTGTTTTATTCCTTCATCAAAGTTGTTCCTGGTGTGGTGACAGATTCACAGTGCATTCTGGGAACTGGAGGCCGACTAGAACAACTGAGTGAACTGAGGTTTTTTTTTTTTTTTTTTTAAAGTCAGTATTTTAGTAAGATAATCAACCACATAACTGATTCAAGACAGCCACTTGTAAAAGCTCTAATGTCTCATATTGAGACTGAAATAAAAGATGACTTGTTTCAGGGACTTCTTGATCAAGGGTCCCATTCTTCACACGTGCTCTAGAGAGAGGAATGTCACATGCCCATGTCTTGTGGGAGAGATTTCTACTCTAGTCGTGAGACTAGTTCCTGATTTTTGTTGTATGCCACTCTTTAAACAGTAACGCATAATAAATCTTAACTTAAAAATCTTAGCTCTGCACTTTAAATGTTTGCGGTCCTGTTTTGCGTAAACCCTAAAGTTTACATCCTTAAACACTGTATGGCCTCTGTATGGTTCATATGATTCATTAAGACAGTTCAAGCTGAAACTGCTGTTATATCAAGCATCATAATACAAATAAATAACTTTAAAATAATGTATTGTATGTACATTGTTTAAATGTGTCTTGATAATTTGTAATTTGACAGTTTTGGGCCACAAATATCAGCTTGGGTTTGACTTGTTTATTTTGATGCAAATGTCATTTTAAAAGTCCGAAGGTAGGAGGGCACTGTTGCTTGGTAACAAAAAAAATGGATCAATGATGTTTGTTCAAAGGGGAGCCCCAATCACCAATAATCTACACTGTTGTTTCAACACTTTTTTTACCTTTTGTGTGCGTTGGGGAGACGGGGTGGTGTACAGACAGATGTCCAATTATGATTTTTTTAAAAACATGGATTGTAGTGTGTGTAAGGTGGGCGTTTTGCAATTGAGATTCACATAGTGTTAAGTGAGTTTATTAGTAATTCCAGCCATTTTCCATTAGTCTGACTTCTTAGCACACTTCTAATCAGCAGAATTATCTAAGGTAGTGTTGTCCTTTCCAGTCAAAGCAATTTAAGATTTTTTTTCTCTCTCTCTTGTAATCTCTCCTGTGGCTCCCCCAGCATTCCATGCCAGGACTCACAAAACTCCCACACTCAGAACGTTTCTTCTCTCTCCCCAGTAATGCTCTGATCCAGTGAGGGGTGTCAGATTGTTTCATTAACGGGAATAATGATTCATTGAATCAGGTGGCTAAGCGCCTAACAGGAAATGGAAGCCTGTTGGCACCCTGGCTGAGGACCAGGAGATCAATTAGCCCGTCTGAACACCAGCTGTGAGGCATTACCCATAATCCCACAGGTCAGAAAGGGCCATGCTCGTGGAATATAAAACATTAGTCGATGCAACATTGATTCTCCAGCAGCAGTGGTGACTGATGATTTTACTGCACATTTTTTTCATTGGCAGTCAAGCACTGAAGGGTCATAAGGAGAAAATGGTCAGAAGGTCAAGAGAAAACTGCATTTATGCTTTAAATGGCCATCCAGCCCTGAGAACTAGAGTAGAGGACCGTGCCCCTGTGTAATGTACAGCTTGGGAGTAGTGGTGGTGATGGTGGGGGGAAGGGCGGTTGGGTGTGATCCACGAGCTGGAACTCAACAGCACAGAACCACATCCACCGAATTCCTCTTTAACCAGCCCCACGAGGCCTGTGTCAGTGAGTGCCCATCCCGTTTTGGAAATTGGATTATTCAAAATTCAATTCCGCAGTGACCGGCGATTCTGCCTTCGGCTCAGAACACACCACGGAAAGTCACACAGCCTTCACCGGGTCTGTATGGTCCAGTTAGTGTGTGTGTGTGTGTGTGTGTTTGCGTGCGCCTGCGTGCATGTGTGTGTGATATCTGTGTGTCATCGAAGAAGAAAATACCTAAATACCTTGCGTGCAGTTTAATGCTTCCAAGTGGAATTTACTGGTTGCACAACATTTCGGTCTTTGCTATGACGTGTGTTAGTGTGTGCATGGGAAGGTACAGTGATTTGTAGAAAGGCTCTGTAAAACAGACGATTGACTATGCTCAAGTTCAAGGGGGATAAGTGGAATGGCACTCTCCATTGAATGGCACAGGGGCTGGGACTCATTCTGTGAATATTTAGTGACTTTTCCCCCACGTGGAGGTAAAACAAGCGTTCTATAAACTGTATGTGAGTTGCACTTGACTGAATGAGAAAATGGAGCTGGTTCAAGGGCCGAAAAAACAATAATGTATAATACAACTATACGATGATAAATACAATATTTGATGTTCTATTCAGTCCTATAAACTGCACTGAAAAGAGTTCTATTAGTAACATTTGTTGAATACAATAGCCAATTTTTATATCTTATTTCCAGATTATTTATTTTAAATTGATGCTGCATAGAAGGCAGTTTAAAATATTACTGTGTTTATTTCTTCATTTTTGCTTGTTTCAGTTTTGTTTTTGTTTTATGTGTAACTTCAGTCCCAAAAATTATGAAATTATGAAGACTAAGTATTCTGATGATACGTAGTTTGAACTTTTCCTCCTACTTGAAACTGAACACAAAGATCTCATTCGGTCTAGCCTGGTCTGGTAGAGAGGTGGAGGGTCTGCTTTTCCTAATGTAAACACAGCAGCAGAGCATAGCTATCTCTCAGGCTGAGGAATGTAACCTCTGACCTGGCCGAACATAGATAACAAAGGAGTAGGTATGATGTGTTCGGTTACCTCCGTAACCTTTCTCAAAAATCCATAATTCAGCATGCGCTGTTTTTCCCCTCTGAATCTGCATCTGCAAAGCTGCCCCACTACTGTCACTCACAGGGGACTCTCACAGTTTAATAATGTTTATTTGAAAGCAGCTTTACAGTAATTATTTTAATTATTTCACTGTGACTTAAATTAAATGAAGTTTCAAGTTTACATTTAAATGATGAAGTAATATTGGATTTTATTTTATGAATTTCTTTGCAAAATTATAAAGACCTTTTCTCACGTGTAACTTCTAGTTGTGCAGTTGCATCAGACGATTGTCACTTGTTTTAACTGATCTCTACAAACACTTTACAGTGCCTTGAGTAATGTATCTACTAAATAGAACAGTATTATGATTATCTTGATGATTATGTTCATGGTGATTATTATGACTATAAAGGCACCTTTTTACAATCCCATCTTGCTCAATGAGGATGATGCGCTTCGTTTCTTTTTCTGCCCTCTATTTTTGTTATTCAAAAGAATGTTTGAATGGTCATCCTGTATAATTAGTGACAAAAAACAATAATGGGACATTTTAAAATGTGCATATACACACACTTTGAACATCAGTTACATTTTTAATATCTCCAGAGTGTGATGCTGTCATTAAATCATGAAGTGTTATTAATTAATGGTGTGTTTACATCGCCAGTGTCAACTGGAGCATCATTGGCTGATTCTTGTAGTTGTGTCGTTGGACATAGGTTCCGAAACATGGGTACAGGGGCTCCTAAAGCTCCAGCTTCTCATGCAGTGTGACTGTATGCCCTTCACTAGAATCTCAGCCCCTCCCCAACAGCAGCCCTAGGCCCGGATCTTTTTTTTCCAGGTTACCATGACAGCAGGGCACTGGGTGAGCCAAGCGTCACATGATCAAATTATGGCCCAGGCCCCACCTCTGCTCCCGCCACAGACTGCCGGCTTTGCACAAAACAAGCAGGATCGGCAGCACAGTGTGAAAACTGACATGGCTCTAGTGTAACTCATACCCAGCAAGGGATTCTGGGAGGGACCGACATTGAGGAGCAGGATCCTGTGTGCCCTTCCTCTGAGTTCCTGAGTACCATTTTACCCCAGCATTGTGCTTAACCCCTCTGTCCTGCATGTCTGAACCAAACCACTCGGTGCAAACCACGCACCCAGGTTCACGATTCAACATAGTCGGCCACAGCTCTAACCTTTCTGCCGCACTAGTCAAGATCACAGACCACGGCAGGTACCTTCTTTAAGATTTAGGCCCGTGCTTATCATTGATTTATATCACATTCGGTTTACTTTGCTCATTGTTTCAATGAGACAACAAGACATTCAGGCCAAATTCATGCCAGTCCCAAATACAAATAGGCAACTTTACAGTGCACCTCCCAACTTCACCAGCCTGGCAACCTGGCAAAGAGCAAGGCTGTAAATATGCCCAACTGGGAAGGGCAAAGCCCTGGGACTCACAGGTCCGAGTCCTGCTCTGGAATCTCAGGGGGCTAATATTTCAGGCACCCTGGGATTTCACTGGCTGGGCCCTGCTGAGGGTTCACTTGAGGTTAACCGAAGTCCTGAGACAATAAAAACCAGGGTACATGTTTAGCTGTACATAAGAAATATCAACCGAGTAATAATCTATCCCCGCTCGATAGGATGAAGGCTGCATATTGGAGAGATGGGTAAACATTTCCAATGCACAACGCAAGGTAACCAGTATTTCATATATCAATGAAAATATGTGTCTTTCAAATGTTGCACTGTGACTTGCTCCGTGCCTCCCCCCTTAGAAACATTTTCTTTAATTCCAGTTAAGCCCAAATTAGGGGGTAAGGAAGTATCACAGAGCTATTTTGCACCAAACTAGCATTAATTGACCCAGCAATTTGTAAACTTGTTGACCAATGGTTCTAAAATTGTGGGACATGACAGTGTTGAGGAGGGCCGTGAGAAAGAAAAAAAACCTGTTTTACATCATATACTTTCAACTAACATTCCACATCAGTCAAGCTCAGCACTCCACTAGTTATTTTTTTACATGCATTAAATACATGTGCATTTCATATTTGGACTTAGCCTACATGTTACAAAGAGACAGAGTGCAGAATATGTAGACCTGTTTTCTCATGAAGTGGATTGTGGTTTGAAAACCTCAGTTCTAAACTTCCTAAACCCAAAGAGTAGGATAAGATTATATCAGAGATACTCTAAACATCATCCAGTTTTATATATATATTTTTTATTTTTTTTAATAAACCATTTATATATTTTGTTTGCCAATAACATTTTCAATTACTTTCATTTTTACAGAAAATAGAACTGTTATGACTGAAGATAAATGCTAAGCATTGTTCAAAAATAAATTAACAACCCATACCGCACAGAGGCTAAATTGGTCTATATTTACTAATGAGTTTCCTCCTTTCTTTTAACATATGTGCCTTGTGAAAATCTCTTTCTTTTTAAATTGCTTTCTGTTCTTAGTCTCTTGTTTCATTTACAGCGGTACTGGGTCCCAACATTACCGTTACTGCGCTCCATCGATTGAATCATGGGAATTAAGCAATGCCGCTTGTTCACGCCCTTTGTCAAAAGAAACACTGCGAGGTCCAGGAGAAGCCAAGACAGGAAACAAGAGCTGGGTATTTATCCTGTCATCTCTCGTTCAGCTGTAATATGCGCGAACAGTGAAGGGCCCCAGAAGTGAGCCTTTAAATGCTTGACGGGTAGGCCTATTACAGCCCTACACGTTCAAAAAGACCCCGCTCTTAAGAATGCGCCATTATGCTCTCTAATGAGAGCAGTTCAGACTGTGACTATATGACTCATTTTAATCTGATTGGCCCTGCATGCCTCAGATTGTTCACGGGACTTCTGTTAGTTCAAGAAGAGACGCAGGCAGCAGCTAGGAAAAACTGTTTGGAATGAGTGTAAATTTACAGAGGCAGTATATTATTTTCAACGATGAATATATCAGATAATGAATGAATGAATTATTGGGTGGATGAATGAATGCTTTTCTATTACAATTTTCACTGCTGCTTAGAAGCTATTTGTTTGCACATTGACAAGTAGCCTATTGCAGCTTATCGTTCCAATTTTGCTCTTGCATCTAGGATGCTGTCTGATGTGCTTATAATAGCCGATCAGCTAAGATACTTCAGATATCCTCAAAATGCACATAAAGCCTAACACTGCAAGTAATCAACATAAATTTGTCAGAACAACAAAGCCTGTAATTGTATTTCTTTGTGCTTGTTAAGTGGAGACGGTCGATCGCGATGTTCTATGTTGTTGCTGTCCAGACAGCCAAATTGATTATTGGCCGTTTTATGACATTGATCCACCCTGAAGTCCCACCCTCACCAGCAGTGGGAACAGGGGCGTATGGTTTTCAAGGAAAACATCACGTCAGTCACCGGATTGTGTGCATATGGCAAACATTTGTCAATTCTGTGACTGAACCAAAGTGCGGTCCTTATCTCCTCAAGATGTTATTCAGTGGCCCACGTGCCGTATCTGCTGAACACCATGCCGGCATGCAAATTAAAACCGTTCTTCCCAAATGGATGGGGAGTTGGAGGTGACAGGACCGTGGGCACCCAGGGTGATATGTCTCGATGCTATTAAACATTCACCGAAATGTACAGGACTGCGTTTCTCAGAGCCTCCTAGCGCTACGTGCGTCTTGCGGTCTACCTTAAGGCCTTCCTTTAGTTGTCGAGCTGTTTCCCAGCACCTCCTTAGCTAAGGTATACCTTCTGAAAGGCACTCGTAGCTGTCCCTTAGCAATGCGCTCCACTCATCCTGTCACAATTGTAGCCTTATTAGGCCAACATTTTGCTTTTCAAATCGATTTGTATTACAGTGCGCATCTAGTAGCCTACATCTGTATGCACAAATGACATAGCTACAGTTTAATATTAACTTTATGAAAATTAATTATCCAAACAACGTTTATGTGCATAGCACATCATGAGAATGTTGTCGTTTCACCTGTCTATTCCCATCATGATGGTAATAAAGTATAGGTCCTATCCATAATACTAATCCAATTTGTGAAAAAAAGCTTATATTATTTTTACGTAGTGGAGCTAACTGAGGATATGGCTTTTCTGACTGCATACCCTGTAGAAATTAGTTTGTTTGTGTGTGAGTCAATGATCACACTGACTTGGAACAAACCGCCGGTTTATTAAGAATATAAAACCCGTGTGAGCAAAGCCAACACTGATTGAGTGAGTCTTTAGGAGATATAGGGAACTAGACGGAACTAGAGAAAGTTCATTGGCCTAGCCATAAACACACATACAGGTACGGTGGCTCATAATGAACAAACAGGACAATCATTTAGCCAAATGATCTACATCCTTTCCTTTAGCTCACACCTATATAAAACAAAATAGCACTGGGTAAATATCAACATTACAGAACATTTCTTTCTTACCATGTTGTTTTACAATTTTCAGTAAACAACCCAATAATGATATTCTTGGTTAAACTTAAGACTATCCAACAGCAAATCAAGGTGGATGAAAATATCACTTTAACAGGTAGGCCTATTCATAAGGCATACCCGGTATAAAATTAATCATGATCAATTTCCACAGACATGCTTTTGCCTTTCATCTACGATCATTTTTGCACTGCAGAGAGAAATCAGTGGATATGCAGCTACAGTTGCCTATATATTGTGAGACAAAAACAAATTAACATTAGACCTTTGTTTCAATAAGAACATAATAATTCACCCATATGTAGCCTGTATCCTCTTTCCTGGGCTTCCAAGAAGTCCCAGACTATGGCGTATATGTCCTGATTGATGCTCTTTATTTTATCTTTTGTAGCCTTTAGTGAAACTATCACAAGGTCTCGACTTGACTCTTAAAGAGATTAGCAGATGATTTTTAGTAGAAATAACTTCCTCTTCTGCAATATTAGATTTATGTGAAATGATTATGACAACACTTGTTATATTAAAATGTCATTCAAAAGCCTTTACAAGTGGCATCGATACACTTTTCAGCAGGACAGTGAAGGACAGCTCCAATTTACGACGTACCTTTGAAACTGTCCCTTAGGCAACTGCTAAGGTATAGTCTGGGAAACAGAGAAGCGAGCTCCTTTTGAAAGGTATACCTTAGAAACCTTCGCAGAACGTTCAGGTACATCGAAACTGGGAAACGCAGCCCAGATTCGTTGCATATCCTACATAAAACGCGGATCAGCTCACCCAGCACCACGTGTCGACTCTGACCATAGCCAATGTCGATGACACAGACTGGGCATGATGCTACTCCACTGCCACTCTCTTGTTGGTTGTATAATTTAGTCCAGTTATTAAAATGCATGCGGGCCCAATCCCAGAGGTGTGCAATGGCAGTTATGCCCGCGAGCATAAATAGCTAATCCAGATGGTTTCAACCAGCAAATGCCGCAGTTGTGGTTGTGTGAATAGGCCTTTGTCAAATACGAACAGCGCGCGTTACCCTAGTAAAGGGTTTCTGCTGAACGAATGTCAAAAACTGTCCATATTACAGTGGTAGAGTGATATTATGCACATCGTAATCAATTTATTTACAAAACAAACCTGCAGATTTCCTTTCTGGTCAATGACTCATCCGTTGCGGTGTTCTACACGCCTCTCAAAGAGGGCTATGAGATCCGTTTCTGCACGTTTGTGGAGAAGTGAATCTATTGGAATGACGTCTCTGCGAAATGGTTGCCGTTGACACCCAAACGGAGATACTCTGGGTGTGCGCACAATAATCACAACAGTATTTCTTATAAAATGCATTAAAAATATGTCTTAACCGCACATTTCTGTCTCCAACCTGTGAAGATAAAAATGGTACACAATACTACCATCTACCACAAGAGGGCAGTACCGAGATTTCGTTTCTTTTCTTTTCTTTTGTGTAATCATTTGTTTCTGGTATTATCCAACGGCCGCAGATTCCTAGAGTACTCCAGAGGAATCACATAAAGGGTAGATTCCAGTATGAACTCAGAAGCAGTACATGGAGCCTGAAACAAAACTTGCATTTTACTCCCTGGAGTAACCTGGCAATATATGCAGGAGACCAGTCACTCGTCTCATCTCAACCCTCACCAGTTGTGCCACATGGTGTCCACTAGGTGCACTTGACAAAATTCAGCTTAAAAATCAGTCATACTTTACCAATTTATCCATCCATCCATTATCTATACCCACTTATCCAGAGGGTGCTGGAACCTATCCCAGCGTGCATTGGGCAAGAGGCAGGAATACACCCTGGACAGGCTGCAAATCTATCACAGGATACACAGACACCATTCATTCACACTCATACCTATGGGCAATGGTGAGTCTCCACTTAGCCTACCAGCATGTATTTGGATTGTGGAGGAAACAGGAGTACCCGGAAGGAACCCACGTGGACGCCCCAAGCCGAGATTCAAACACACAACCTTCTTATTGTGAGGCGACAGTGCTACCCACTCTCAACACCCAATGGCCACAGGATGCACAGCCTTTGCTTTGAGCAAAGGCTGTGCATCCTGTGGCCATTGTTTGTGAACAATTTAAAAGTGGTTTGATGGTCCTAGGCCCTATTCTCTTGGAGCTATTGAACTTGAAAGCATTTGTCATCTGTAATTTCTTCCAAAATCAGTTGGAAAACATAATTTGAAATATTCGTATAGAATAGGGCCTAGGACCTTCAAACCACTTGTAAATTGTTCACAAACAATGGCCACATGATGCAGATCCTTTGCTTTGTGCATTTTTACCTCATGAAATTTTACACGAATATTTCCAGTTAGGTATTTCTATTGATTTAAAAATACAGATGACAAATGTTTTCAAGTTCAATAGCTCCTAAATAATAGGGCCTAGGACCATCAAACCACTTCTAAATTGTTCACAAACAATGGCCACAGGATGCAGACCCTTTGCTCATGCAATCTTACACGCAATTTTACACAAATGCAATTTTACACAAATATTTCCGAAAATACAGATGACAAATGCTGTCACGTTCAATAGCTCTTAGATAATACAACCTAGGACCATCAAACCACTTGTAAATTGTTCACAAACAATGGCCACAAGATGCAGAGCCTATGCTTTGTGCATTTTTACCTCATGCAATTTTACACAAATGTTTCCAATTAGGTATTTCAACTGATATTTGAAAAATATACGGATGACGAATGTTTTCAAGTTCAATAGCTCCTACAGAATAAGAGCTAGGACCTTCAAACCACTTCTTAAAATGCAAAATCTTAAAAATGCAAGTCTGCAGGAGCAGTGAGAGGAGGATCCCCCCTGCCCTGGGGGTTGGGGCCCGACTCGCATGCCAAAGTTGGAACAAGAACCTGACTGGCCGTCGCGCCCCAGCGAGGAAGTCCGATGGCTGACCCTTGACCCCGGGCTTTGTCAAAAGCGCATCCGCAGCGAAGGGGCCCGCCGGACCCCTCCCCCCCCGCCCCCCTCCCCCTCTCCGCCCCACACCGCACCCCCAGTTTACTGGGATGCCTGCAATGTGGGGTTGTTGTGGTGGCTGGAGGGCGCTTTGCTGTTCCAGGGGCTGTTGGCGCCCAGCGCGGGGGAGTTGTTGAAACTGTCCTCGTCGTCGATGCCGTTGGCCGCGTCAAACTGGGTGTTCTCCAGCCGAGTGATCAGCCGCTCGTCCTCATCCCCAAACTCACCGCCCATCAGGGTGGGCTCGCCCACCACCATCACGTCCTGCAGTGAGGGGGCAAACATTATCCCCGTAACAGGGGGGTGGAGGGCGGCGGCCGCGCTGCCGAATACCTACCACTGCGCACCCTTTAGAACGGCTTCCGAGGATCCCAAAATTTAACTCATGGAATCGATCTAATTGTCTAATTGTACCTTCAAACCACTTTTAAATTGTTCCCAAACAATGGCCACAGGATGCACAGCCTTTGCTTTGTGCATTTTTACCTCATGCAATTTTACACAAATATTTCCAGTTAGGTATTTCAATTGATTTTTGAAAAAAATTCAGATGACAAATGCTTTCAAGTTCAATAGCTCCTAGAGAATAGGGCCTAGGACCTTCAAACCACTTCTAAATTGTTCACAAACAATGGCCACAGGATGCACAGCCTCTATTCCGTATTTTACAAATTCTTAAAATCACTCCGTAACAAGCACAAACATGCAAGCAAGCACACTTAATCTCATGCTAAAAATTCTATTTTGAAAAACCTCAGTGACAAAGACCATTTACTCACAGTCATCTCTACACACATATATACTAAACTCACTCCCCAATATGCAATTTTTCCCCCCATTTTTAAAGAACATACGTGCCCAAGGGAGTCAAAGAAAGTCTCAAAGAATCGCTTACAGTAAAGTGAAAATTTGTCTTTATTTGTACCATACATGAATTATCAATGGCAGAAACTAAGCAAACCAAAAAAATTATATCAAACAGCCCCAAAGACAGGAGGCTCTATAGAGAGAGCACAAGGGTACACGTCACCATTTTATTTCCAATTTCAAGTGCGGGAACTACAATATGCAAATCGTACCAGAAATTTTGATAGGATCACTGAACAATTTTAATCCGGATTAATTTAGAAAGGACCTAAAGCTTGTGAGTAAAAGGCTTAACGGGGGTTTCCCCTCTTCAATTCTGCTACACATCAGCTCAGGCAGAATGTTTATTTTTGAGGCACCCAGGGGTGCCCTCTGGTGGTGCGCACCAGTACTTACAAGACACAATGGTCAGGGTAATGTGGCATCACCATTAAACATTCAGAGCTTAAAGAGATGTTAAAGCTGCAAAGGTATGCTAGTAATTGCATGAATTTATGGTCACAATGACAGATTCAACACTTAAACAAACAAAAAAAAACATTTCTAGAGAATACATTCTGCAGTGGGAAAATATGGGATATTAATCAACTCGAGAATCTAGGAAAGCTTTTCTTGGACACGTTTCAAATTTAGTTATACACTGCAGTAACCAGGACTGCAGAACTCCAGTACTGAACAAATGCACAAAGAAGAAAAATAAGAAATTGCAGCTTGGAGGAAAATGATTTCCCCGCTTGAATGGTGACTGTACCCTTAGAAGATCAATTTCATACAAGTTTCAAAAAGGGGGGGGGGGGGTTCTGTTTGTTTTTGTTTTTTTCATTTTGATACATTAGATAGGGATGGCTTTAGGGTGTTCTAAGGAAGAGTACATTTAATTACAGTTATACAGAACTTTGCTACTACCTTAAATATACAAGCACAAATACACAAAAACTGAATTTAAAAAAGAAAAGCCCACACAAAATTACTTTCTTTAAAAAAAATACAAACCAATATATTTTGGGGGAAGGGGATTAAGAGGATCTTGCAAGTCCTGGTAGCTCCTTGGTCTGTAGCTTTCAATATCAGTAAAAAATAAAAAAGAAACAAAATAAAAACATTCTTGGGAATAGAGGCTAGTATAAAACTGGATTCTTTCAAATGCTGTGTTGTGATTTTTTTTTTTCTTCTTTTAGAATTCAGAACAACAAAATTACGCTGGACTGTTGAATTGAAGAGGTACTGGGTGTCTGCACCCATGCAAATAGCTAAATTGATGAACTTCGGTAACCGAGAGGGAGAACTCGATGCTTAATGTTGTATGGATAAATGCTATTTTTATGCCCGGTAACTTCCACATCGGCAAATCAGTTTCCTTGCGACACTACAGACGGCTGGATCAGAGAGGTGGTAAACCAGATAGAGCAGTTTGTTTTGGAAGCAGTCTAAAACGCAGGGAAACCTTGCTCTCCCCCCCTCTCGTCTGGGGCCATGCTTGGCAAGAAGCATGCAATACTACGGAGTCTTCTCGGAGGTGTGGAAGGGATATATAGCTAGCGGACACAGAAAAACCTCCAAAACGTACAATGGTAATTTACCCCTTTCTGAAATGGCACAATCTGCGCCCATACCCATATCTCACCCTACCTTTGAGAAAAATATCCTGACTAAAGCCCACAGTTCTTGTAGCGTTACTGTAACGTTGTGGCAATGCTGCCGCAACGTTGCAACAATTCTGTCGGAGCATCAGGGGAAATGTGAGCGTTGTATTGTTGGATTGGGCGACAATGTGCTAAACATTCCAGAGGACAAGATCATGGTCATCCAAAGATATTTCTAGGAGGCATTACCTTTGCAGATTTGATCACAAATCAAACACAAAACCATACAATTCCTAATTCAACAAGTAACTAACAACTATACAAAATTCTTTAGAATTAAGCATTACACATTTATATAGATTTTTTTTTTTTTTTTTTTTTTTTTTTTTTTTTGCAGTTACAAGTTATCAGGCCCAACAAAGTTTAAAATCAGGGAAATAACAGAGGGGGGAAAAAAACTAAAAACAAAAGTGGGAAATGCAGGGAAAACAATGTGAAGAACATTTAAAGTTGTTTTTTTTTTTTTGTTCCTTCTTTTATTTCTTTTAGAAATTATCTTAAAAAAGACAAGATTTAAAAAATAAAAACACGTTCTCCAGAAGTTTATGTTGAAGGAAACAGTCTTGGAATGGCATTCAGAGTCACCGTCGCCAATACCACGGTGCATGAGCAAACCCCAGTACCTCAATGGTTTACTGTCTGTGTGTATTTTTAAGATTTAAACGCTGTGGTTCTCAACTCCGGTCCTCAAGCTCCGGCACAGTACAGGTTTTTGTTCCAACCAGGTCCTACAAAACAAATAATTTGATTTTTACAAACCGAGCCTCCGCCTTCACCCGAAGTGCACACAACACTACCTTTCTGAGAGTCTTAAGAATGCAAGTCTGCAGGAGCAGTGAGAGGAGGACCCCCCCCCCCCTGCCCTGGGGGTCGGGGCCCGACTCGCACGCCAAAGTTGGAACAAGAACCTGACCGGCCGCCGCGCCCCAGCGGAGAAGTCCGACGGCTGACCCTTGACCCCGGGGCTTCGTCAAAAGCGCGTCCGCAGCGAAGGGGCCCGCCGGACCGCCACGCAGTCAAAAAAAACAAAAAAAGAAAAAGAAAAAAAAAAAACAGCCGACGACAAAAAAAGACCCTTCGGGCTGGCGCGGCCGGAGCGACCGAGAGCGCCAGCTGCTGCTTTTTGGCATCCGATCGGCAAAGCTATGGAAATTTCGGGGGTTAGCAGCAGCAAGCGGTTGGAAAAGCGCGTGTAATAAATAGTCCTTCACTTTGCGGAGGGAGAGTGGGGGGGGGGGGGGGTCTAGGGCTGACGCGGTGAGCTGAGAACCAGGTTTGAGTGCCACTTTAGCATGTGTGATTCTGCAGGTAGATGAGCGAGTAGTCCCCCTACACGCGAGCGGGAGTGAAACCCCTCCCCTCCCCGCCCCCCTCCCCCTCCCCGCCCCACACCGCACCCCCAGTTTACTGGGACGCCTGCGATGTGGGGTTGTCGCTCTTGCTCTCCTGGCTGGAGGGCGCTTTGCTGTTCCAGGGGCTGTTGGCGCCCAGCGCGGGGGAGTTGTTGAAACTGTCCTCGTCGTCGATGCCGTTGGCCGCGTCAAACTGGGTGTTCTCCAGCCGAGTGATCAGCCGCTCGTCCTCGTCCCCAAACTCACCGCCCATCAGGGTGGGCTCGCCCACCACCATCACGTCCTGCAGGGAGGGGGGGGGGGCAAACATTATCCCCGTAACAGGGGGGTGGAGGGCGGCGGCCGCGCTGCCGAATACCTACCACTGCGCACCCTTTAGAACGGCTTCCGAGGATCCCAAAATTTAACTCATGGAATCGATCTAATTGTTTAGCGTAGCTTGTTAGCAACCGTAACCCCTCTTAAAACAGGATGGATTAGCCTGTAACCTGCATTGCTTTGAGAACCCAGGTCCTGACTTTAGTGGGGAAAGGAGGGGGACGCAGTGCGTTTGGTGACCCGCCGATACGCCTAGTGATCCGTGGAGACTAGCTCCCATATGGATAGTGGCCTCGCCCCGTTAAGATAGAACCTCCTCGCACACAAAACTTCCACGTGTGTATCAACATCAGGCTTGCCAAAGGAAACCGAGACCAAAAAAAAGGCAGAAAAAAATGTACATCTGTATACAAGCTATCAAAGATGAGCTTCGCCATACATAGAAAAAAAGGAAAAAGAAAAAAAGACGTTGCTAACTCGTTAGTCGGCAAAGTAAGCAGCGAGCTATCCTCAAGCTGAACCCCCATGTCAAATGACTGACATTCCTCTGACCGTTCCCCCGGCGACTGACCCCTCCCCCGGCCCTGCCCCCAACCCCAACCCCAACCAGTTCCCCAAAATGGCCATCCAGCCCCAGGCCCCTACCCCCCGCCCCAACCCCAATGTGGTTGCAGAAAGGAGACAGAGATCAGATGCTTACAGGTACCTGGCTGGAGAGGGCAAAGCTGCTGGCGGGGCTCTTCTTTTTGCTGTTGCTGTTGCTGTTGCTGCCCCCTCCCGCGCTCATGTTGCTGCCTCCCGACATCTTCCTTTTTCGGCGCTTGTTGGGGGCCTGTCGCGCCGGCTCCGCTGGAGCGGGGGGGGGGAGAGACGCACAGAGTCAGTTGGGGTTCTCCGCGCTCGGCCGATGGCACCGGGTTGTAAAAGGGTCCGGGGGGGGGGGAGCATGCATTCCTATTATCCCCATTGTAACATTTACTCCGGGCGCGTTTTTAAGATGGAGGGGTGAGGGAGTGAGCGGCTCAAGGACTAGCCCTTGGTGCACACCTCACAGCCTCATGGTCCAGAATATCATCCTGGTCTTGCCAATGTAATCTTTGGCCGGGAGCCTCCACCGGGCATCAACTGACTATAACTACGCTCAGGGCGGCACAGGTTCAGCTGGTTGTGTTGTTCTCAGGGTTTTTATTTATTTATAAGCGAACAAACAGCACTTCAAAACAACTCAAACATCACATTCATTCAGGCACACCAGCCTGTCCAAACTACATTCTGTCAGCAGATAGTTCCAAGAGCATGAAACATGCCCACAATCATTTAACGTAACCTATATTTCTGAGAATCTCTAGCTAAAAGTGAACCAAGATGACTACAAATTTGCTCAAGTACTGGTTAATTCAAGACCTGTAAACAAAAGTTGACTAATGCTTTAACCTACAAGTTTGAAGAGAGGTCCCATTTCCCACGAAACATATTTCACAGCGATGAGTGAGTGATCTTGCATTAGTAATGATCCAAAGTGGATCATGCTGAATTAAATCAGTGATTTGTGAAGCTAAATCTGATGCCTGCATGTAGGGGATGCCTCCAACCCTCAAAACTGCAGAACCAGATTCTTTCAGCAGTTAATAAGAAACATAATTTCGGTTATTTCTAAAGAAAAGCCCAAGCTTAAATTCAGTTTATGTTTTCAATTACAATTTCAACTACAGTGTACAATTTTGAATCCTTCAAAAAATGTTTTTATCAATTCAAATTCTCAGGTGTTTGTACACAATCACAAGGTTAATACTTTGGCTATCTAAATTTTTCCACTTGAGGTCAGTAAAAACCACAGACTGAGTGTACTTTTCTTTTTAGACCCAGTTTTCTCAAGTCATTTTCTTTGCATTTCATTGAACGGCAGTTGGGATTCCGATGGATACTGGCACACTAGCAGAGACAACCATACTACCCACACAACAACTGTATTTTTCAATATTGACATTATCAATATCAATTTCTTTTATTTACAAGAGAAAATAACTCGCCCTAGTATCGACCCTAGAGATACACCATTTAAAATATTGAAATTCTGACCTACTCTCTTCCAGGGATATTCACTGAGCTCCAAGAGAAACTTACACCAGCCTACAGTAGTCCAAACCAAAATTTTGAATTTATGAGCTGGTAAAATGGTGATCAACCACGTCAGACAAATTATGTTGGCAGCTTGTGCTGTGGAAGATGTTTTCAGAACCCCCCAGTGCGCTGCGCTCGAACCCAACTCACCTGGAGGGGCCACCATTCTCTGCCACTTCTGAAACAGACAGGTTTTCAGGCAGTCCCGAGGACTCAGGCTGTAGGTTTTGTGTCTGGACATCAACTCCTGCATGGGCTCCAGGATCACACAGAGCTGGAGAGAGCAGGGGGACGAAGGGCAGGCGGAAAAACAGGACGGGAGGGTTTGTGTCAATTTCTGGAATTTTACACGAGTCACCTAACATTCACATAACCCAGGGAAATGTACCGTGAATGCAGTTATGACAATACGCATACCAAAATAAAAGTATGGATGCATAATCGATTAGTCAGCCATGGCTGCACTACTTAATCACTGGGATCAACATTTCAAAACGAATGAGAAAGAAATAATGGCCGTGTCTATGAAAAGAGTCTCCCAGTTGTTCTCTGCTTATCAGTGAGTCAGAGCACCACAATCATTGCCTCGGGGGTCAGCAGAGAAGCGAGATGCACATTTCAGGACTAAAGCAACAGGCAAAAACCTCCCGTTTGCAATCCCCCAATCTCATTATCACAGTGGCCTTTAGCATAGACAGCGTTTTGATAGCAATCAAGGTCCAGCTTCTGTTTAATCAAATGCAGCACAACTCGAGCGATACAATTCGGTTCAATTTGTACACGCATTTGGCAGCAGCTTTTGTTGTTATCATTACTGTTATGGCGCCGTTATTTTATCGCTATATAATGGGCAAATAACCTTGCTCAAGGGTAAAACTTTAGCTGCAGAAACTCTAGCTGCCACTTTTAATTTACAATACGCTCCATTGACTGAACGCTGCCTGAATGAGCAGGCAGGTCTGAAGGCACTCACTCGGAGGTAGTTGAGCGTGGAGTTGGAGAGGCCGCATCTCGTGATGTTTTTCGACAGCTGGTCCAACATCTGGGGGTCCTGGGCCTGTGGGGGGGGGTGAGGGGAAAGGTGAGTCACAGTTAGACTCCACCCAACACCCACATCAAGGACAGGATTGGTGGAGGTCTCAAAGTTTCTATGCTATTTTTCCACCCGCCACTTTGTGGTAACAGAGCAAGGGTGTCCAAACCTATCAGAAAAAAGGCCAATGTGGCCGCAGGTTTTAGGTCTGGCGCAGCACTAAGGCACCAGCTTCAACTTATGAACATCTTGATCCAAGACCAAGATTAGTTCATTAGTTGAATCAGGTGACATATTGCTGGGTTGAAACAAAAAATCTGCACCCACATCAGCTTTTTTTGGATAAGATTTGACACCTCTGTAATAGAGGGTTGGGGAGGAGGTAGCAAAAACAGTGGTTTGAGACTGCGTTTGTGGATTAAGATGCAAGCTCACAAATAAGTGATTAGAACGTGCTGAACTTGCCCACTTTAATGCGGATGTAACAATCGCTACTGGTACAGTAACTGAAATGAATAAAGTTCTAGAACACACACTTAAAATTTTGAAAAAACATTCCAAAAAAACCTAGTCTCCAAAGGGTTAAGGTTGTATGGGAAGGGATATGGATGTAGGTGGGCAAGAAGAACATTGCAGGGGATAGGGGGATGGTGGGTTGGAGGTAGGATGGTGAAGTACGGAGCGGGAAGGTAAAGGTAGAAGGGTGGCAGTACCGACAGGGTATCGGGAGGTGGAGCTAACATTAGGGAATAGAATGCGGGAGGCTGCCGGGTGGGTGGAGGTAAGGGGGTAAGGGGTTCAGGAGGACGGCGGCACTCACGTGCATGGCCAGGATGCTACGCGGGATGAGCTCGCGGTGTTGCCTGATGCTGAAGTGCCACGTCTTTATCCTCATCATGTCGTCGTACATGAACTCCAGGTACAGGCGGCCCTCCACACAAACCTGACGAAGGAATAAAGCAGACCTATGATGTCACCTCCATACATTTCCTTGATTCAGTCAGTAAAGCTCGCTCAATACAAGTGCTGGTCACGGGTTCAGGCTTCAGCTCGGTCACTCTGACTGTGGCCAGGAGTGCACTCAACCTCCCAGGAGCAGGGTGGGTTTAAGCTGATGAAGGGAATGAACCACTTAAGCGACCACCAGCTCAGAATCCCTTGCAATCGTTAATTGTTACTTTGTAATCGTTAACGTCCAACCGTGTCTTGGACATTTTATGTGCTGCATTGTATACTATCCATTTAAAGAACACAATGTTCTACCGAAGCAATTCAGGTTAAATGGCTCGAGCAATGGCACAACAAAGGTGCCTTATCTGACTGTAATGGAAATCAGTGGGGGAGGAGGAGTGTGGGCAGGTAGGTTTGGGGAGGGTGGGGGGGGGGCATATAGCAGACCCTACCTGTGTAAACATGGGTTTGCCGTTCTGTGTGATCATGGTACACTGGTCACAGTCCAGCGACACAAAGTTACTGTGGAAGGCCTCCTTGGGGTGCTTCAGGATGTAGTACAGCTCGGTGGCGCCCCCTTCGAAGATGCTGCGGAAGTACCGCGGAATCAACGTCCGGCCAATCGCTGCGAGGAAGCAGACGTGAGAGTTAGCCGCTCAATTCTGGCTGAGGGTCGTGAATAGCGGTGCATTTCTTTTGCTCTTTTAAGAAATGCGTTATAAAGAGCCCTTACTGTATCGCTTGGGCCCATCCTCCAGACAGAAAGTGATGGTCAACATGGCATCGTCCTCAAAGAACTCTGTAGTGAAGGCGTCCCACCACAGATTATCACACTCCTACAGGAGAGACACACACAGACCCCTCATCACACGCTGTACAAATACTTTATTTTTTATTTACTTATTTTTACAATTCTCCAATCTTTAGTCACTTCTTTAATCTCTGTAATTAGTCATTTTACAGGTCTTTTACTATGGCCTTTGTACCAATACCTTCAGTATGGCACTTATGCTTGAACATGTTCACCACAATTTTTATAAAAATGTGTTCATACTGAATTATGACAGAGGGTAAGACAGCGGATTAACGTCTGCTAAATAACTGCATGTACTAGATACCAAAAGTTGCGTTTCCATATCAAGCAACATCTAGCTTGCGGCAGAAGACCCGAACTGTCGTTTTTGTTGCTCAAGAATGGTGACATGGATTAAGTGCCATCTTATCAAGCCTTGAAACACTGAGTTAACTGAACTTGGCAAGACCCTTGAGACCACAGCAATGTGTTACTACAACAGGAAGATTTGCTTCTGCTCACCTCTGTCCAGTTCTGTAGCCTCTTGTTCAGCTCAAATATTCTGTAGTCCGTCTGGTTCCCGTACGGCGTGTGCCTCCTGTTGGACACCAGAGGCATTTCAATTCATCGATGGGATGACAAGGCTTCACATTGAGTTTCTCTCACATATAGACCAATGAGCAGGTCATCAAAATTAAGGTCAACTTGCTCTGAACCAATCAGAGCGCTTTGGTCAAGTTGCACATTTGATAAAATTCAATACGCCCATCGTTACGGGGGAACTTGTTTCAATGTGAAAATCTGCCAGCAGATCCATGGGCCCATTTTCACTGCAACACACTTTGTTGGGACCGTCAAGAGATGTGCCACTTATCTCACTGACATCACAAGTTTGAGATGCACATTAAACTCAGTTCTTCCTCTTCCAGGTCCTATATTCTTAGGGTTAAAAATGGACTATGGGTCACCAATTCCAGTAATTATAAATAAATGTGCTCGGTTAATGTAGGGCAGTTCACAGACATCTGCCTCTTATCAGACCCTCAAAGTAAAACAGACTGTTTACTGTGTCAATAGGGAGTCAGCACTAGTGGTGAGGAAAGAGTGCTCCAGAAGCAAAAGGTAAGACTACACGCGTCCCTTCGCCACTCAGATACTTCCGCTATTTGGTTTACGAAGGGGTTTCTTGCTGTTGGTGACCTCAATGGTGTATCTGAGGGTTTTCTTACAGTTAAGGTAAAGCAACAACCTCAGCTGTGGTGGACATCTGACAACAGGATCTAAAATCGCATCACACGCAGGTTGCTCTTACCCAATTCCAGGCTCCAGGTACGTTGGAGGGTACATTGGCGTAGGACTGCAGGGAGAGACGGGGGGGGAGGGAGGGAGAGAGGAAGGTAGAGAGAGACACAAGAGAAGGGTCATCGGGCAAGCCCTTACGCGCCAGAGATCTCTTTCATGTTTGCGGGCCTTTAGAGCTTGGTCTCGTTCGCTCTCTCTCCCGCCGGCTCTCTTATCTCTGAGACGCAGGAGAGGCGTCGGGGCCAGTGGGCCCCGTCCGCCGCGAGGCTCTCCGGTCTCACACTCCGGCTTCCTCTGTTTTTATCAAAGCCCACGGCCCCCCCCCCCCCCATCAATCCATCATCTACGGAGCCCCGCCCGCTTCCTGTCCCTTTATCTCAACGGGCAACAAACCGCCGACTTCAGGCCGCCGCACGACTCAGCAAAAAAAAAGCGGAGCCTGTATTCTCTCGGGAGGAAGCTCACCGGAGCGCCGTGTGTGCAAAACCGATCAATCCATTTAGGCTACACTGTTTACACATCCGAAAATTTGGCATCACATCCCCCTTCAGGTAACTTTCCTCCAAACTGCGCTACTTGAAAAAAAACAAAGGGAACTCCTACATTGCACCAATGCATCCAGTAGTACAAGAGTGAAATAGCAACTTGTTGACCCAAAAACAATTTGGGGCAGTTGCTGAAGCGGCATCCGATTCTGGTTGAAGCGTTGTGACCACAAACTTTGAGTCATTCCCCCTTTGCAACCACTTACCCTGTCATCACATAAGCATGCAGAACCTGGAAACACCTCAATACGGCTTCATGAAGAGCTACACAAACCAACTTCACTATTCTGACCATTGTTATTATTAACATTTGATTTTTTTCCGAGTTTGCAGTTCCACTTACCCCACATCTCTGTCCAGCATGGTGCCTGGATGGAAGGGAGGAAAGGCGCTACCGTTAGGGGGCTCCTTTGGAGAGTACAGCTTGAACGACTTAGAGGAACAGCCTGTGGATAGGGGAAACCAAAAAGCAGCAATGTCACTTTAACCTTCAATTACCAATCATTGTGATCCATTAATAGCCCTCCGCCCACCCTCCTGGTTCATACTGTGAACTAGCCCTTTGAGGTGTAATATCACAAATACGTGATTCGATTGTTCTTAACTGAACATCCTAATTCTGATGCAGCAGTAACAATGGATAATCGGAAGAAATGGAATTCCAGAATACAGACTTAGAAATTTGAAAAAACATTCCAAAAAACCAACTCTTCAAAGGGCTAGTCACAGTCTTTCATGCTATTCTTCAAAGGACACCCAAAGTTTTTTTATTTTATATAGCAAGTTTTACTGAATATATCTGTAGCATCAGGGCTTCATTTTCTGAGAGAATATTAAATTCTAAATAATGCATCAGGGTGCAAATCAGTTGAGGGGGAATTAAGCATAAGCATGAAGGACGGCTTAATGAGGTGCACTTACAAAAAAAAAACACCTTGCATAAAGTCCGAGTAGATCTTTGGCAGCCCCACTTTAAAAGCTCGTAGGCACGCATGCATTCACCGGGACAATGATAACAAGCAGTCAGCACTTCCTCACAGAGCTCAGCTTTGCAGTGAGTACACAGGCCCCCAATCTATCTCTGGTGTGTGTGTGTGTGTGCGCATTTCAGCGAGAGAGCGAGCGTTTTAGTGCGTTTCCATTAAACTCCTGCGACGGCCCCGTTCCCTCTCAGCACCTCCCGGACGGCAGCAAAACAAGGGGGCCGAGCGGCCTGTCCTCATTTCAGTCCAGTGCACATCCCCCAACCACCCAGGGATTACTGTGTCAGAAGAGCAGCGAGAGGACACCTACCCCCCCCCCCCCTAATAAAAATGACACTAACAATTCATCAATACAATGCTTATCCCAGACAGGGCACATGGCTCTGGCCTACTGTGCTGGCTTAAAGGGCCACATCGCTCCTTGTTTTTATTTTAATTTTTTAATTTATTATATTTTATTATGCGTCAGCAACTTTAAGTCGGGAGAAGTAGTTCTGAACATGAACGTACTACGCAGTTTTGGAGCGATGAACAGTGTGACTTAAAACGTGTTATTAAATAGATTGGTCTTCAACCCCTGACCTAGAAAAAGAAAATGTACAGCATCTTATGAGTCAAAAAAAAAAAAAAAAAACTAGTTCACCGTGAATAAAGCTATTATTGAGGCCACAGGAGAACACAGCCAACAGTCGATTTCACATGACATGCAAACAATTACCAGGTAAAAGGACCAATTCCAGGTGTCAGTAATAGAAGTCATAATTAAAGTAATTTACTGCTACAGCCCACCCACAGGATGAAAATGTGCAGGCACGACATGCTCATCTGACTAGACCAGACAAGACTGGGGAGTTCAGTACAAAATACATATCCTGAGAAAGATTTTTCCTTCATGTATGTTTATGTAGCCATTTCAATCTTCACAGGAGAGAACACAGCGTCTGCTAAATCCCTGTAAACTAAACAGTGATTCAATTAAACCAACTCGAACACTGACTAAAATATCCTGTACTCCACCAGTGCACTAGAATGTCCAAATTGTAAAACTTTCAATCTTTGAAAATCTTTCAGCTCTGAGTCACTCAGGCTCTGACAACTCCTCACTGGCACAAGAAACAAGAAGCCTTAAATGAACAGAGTGAGGTTCATGAATCCCAACATGGGTGGAGCTACAACATTGTGTCATCTGACTTAAAAACTCTGCAGTCAATAGACACTGTGCTTGGTTTAAATCAGCAAGTAAAGGAGAATACATGGTAGCCTGTCCTATATGGGTGTTCCTGACAGGGATGGGCACAAGTACTAAGTGCTTGAGTATCTGAAAGACAAGAGCCGTGTTTTAGCAATCCTACCTCCACAGTCTGCATTTCAGCAGCAGTTACGAATAAAGCAGTGGAGTTTTCTACATTGTTTGCACTGCCACAGATAAAGACAGCTAGCTATATATATATATATATATATATTTGTGTGTGTGTGTGTGTGTGTGTGTGTGTGTGTGTGCCTGTGCATGAATTTTTTCCATTTGGTATATTTTTGGAGGCAGGCAGAAATGCAGGTAATTTAAATACTCTGCAAATAAGCGACTTAAATAAGAGCTCTTCTAAACCATTGTGCATGACATCCTCGCATGACTCCTCATTCTTTGTTTTTTCCCCTCCTGAAACTGACATTGGTATTCTGAAGACATTCGAGAAATGAGGTTAGCGGGAAAAACAAGGCATTCGTCTAAATGGGAAATCAAACCACAGTAATTTGGTGCATGCAATAAAATGTATTCTAATGCATTTCAACACAATGACGCACTACAAACAGAGCAATATAAAGAGATACACCCCCCACTAGAAACAGTGTAGCCTCTGCACTCCCCTACTAGTAACTACTACTTGAGTATTCTATCAAAATTCCCTTGAGTACTTGGGCACTGAAAGTCCTCCAAATGCTCATCCTCAGATCCTGAAGCTTCACTGTCCAACCACCACTGCGAATTACATTTCACTGTTGAATCTACCACAGTGACATCACATCAGCATGGCCACAATAGGCTCATGTTGATGTTTTAGCTACAGCGATGAAAATGAACAATTGAAGGAGGAGGGGCTATTCCCACACCATCTTTCTGTTGTGCACAAGAAAAATGGGAGGAACTGGGATCTAGACAAAAAAAATGGTTAAACATTACTTCAAAAGGAGAAAAAATTCACAAAGTTACCACGGGACTACGCTTCCTAAACCCTTGCAGCAGGAATTTTCCAATCTGAACCAATCATATTGCTAGGACAGCAAGGTTTTAAGATTCATACAAACTGGTCAGTGATTTTAGGCACAGGGTAGCTCCACCCATTGCAGGGCTCTTGAAGCCTCACTGCCCCATCACTACCATCAAAGAAACTGTGTATTCAACTTCAAACAAAACAGAGCGCGAATGTAATCTCCTCAGCTGTCATCATGGAGGTTTACCTTCCATGCTATGGAAACTGAGACCATAAATACCTACTCAACTGCCAACTGAGAGAAGAGTTTTCAAAGAGACGTGCAGGAAGAGAGGCTCTCCCGCCAGGGGTTGTCCCTCATAAATCTTTCATACGCCACAGATTTCTGCCATTAAATATTCACAATATAGAAAAAAAAGGCCTGGTCCACGAAATGTCACCAGCCACTGGGAGACCATACAGCTCCATCACTAATGTTCAAACAGGCATTAGGACAGTTGGTTGCCAACACCAAATGGACAGTGAAAACTTACGAGTCTGTGCGTTTCTGCCGTAATCTATACAAATCCTGGGTTTGGAGGTTATTCCATCATAAAGAAAATTAGCTCAGAATTATTCCGTAATGTTGAAGACAGGGCAGCAGGGTAGGATAATGGTTCAGAAGCCAACTCATAACTCAAAAACTGTGGGCTCAATTTCCAGTTTGGGAACTGCTACTCTACCCCTGAGTAATGTACTTGCCTGAAATTCTTCAGTAAAATAAATAAGCAACCAGTTGAATGAATGAGTTGAAAGTAAAACAACAAACAAACAAAAATGTAGTCTGCACAAGTCACTCAGAAAAGAGTCTGCTAAATGCCAAAATGTGATGTAATGCAAGACTGTGTCCGGACTCAATCAAGTGACAAACAACTTCCCACTCCAGCCTCCATCAGGAGCAGTAATTGCACTCCGATGAGAAATTCACATCATCTTCTGTCCCATCAAGACACTTTTAGCTTTTTTTGCATTGTCACATTCCGTACAAGGAGCCCAACAGTGAGGTCTTAAAGCCAGAGTGTCCTTTGTTGACCTAACATTTACTCAGGGACACAAACTAGTGCCCCTTAGAAATCATGACTGAGTGACAACGACTGCGCACCAGATCCCTCCTCAAAGTACGAAATGATTTATATGTACAAACGAGACATTCCACACGGGTCTCAGACAAGGATAAAAAATAAAGGAACAAAAATTATTTTAAAATACTAATTAGTAAAAAGACAATATAATCACAATGTATCCCTAGTATATGCTGTGACAATGCACGTGTTGACTTAGTCTGTAATAAGTGGGTGTGCAGTTGCACATTTCCAAGTAAAATAGCACACATTTTGAATGGCGAGTTCAAGATGAATGGGCAGATATAAAGATATAAAGTTGAGGATGAAATAAGGAAATGCATAAATGGAATACGATGGGACTGGACCAGCATCAATTTCAAATAACCCATTATGTGCTGTAAAGACTTCCTAACATAGCCTATATGGCTGGGCATTGTAATATTTTTTTGCGATTTTACTGAATTATCACATATGCCCTAATCCAAAGCAAGATGTAGATTACAAAATATCTTAATCTGCAAAGTGAATTTGACCGCTAAAAATGCTTTAACGCCTCCAAATCGAAATGTGTCTCAGACAAGGTAAACACATGCATTGGTGACGTTCAAAAAAAGTAAAATTATTTCCACAAAAAAAACTTGTTTTCAAGCAATAAAGGGGGGCTCGGCGTTGTAAGTATGAAGGGATCTTTTAACGCATGTTTTATAATCCAAATTATAAAGCTTTTGGTTTTATGTCACACATTTAATTTGTGTATGCACATTTATGTATGCTTCGCGTTACATCTTCCAGTTTCAGAAAGCGTAAATGACCCAACCCACAAAACTGCTGCCGTAGTCTTTCTACACAACAATAATATTTCTTCGTTACGTGCTCTTTTCAGATCTTTAGTCATTAAAATACAAAATGACAAAAAACAAAGGCCATTGTAGAAATGTCAATGAGATGTTTTCTTTTTGAGCTAACTTGCCTTACGCCGGTGGCTTGCTAACATGCTAACTGGACAACAAATCAGACGTTCAGCGACCGCTAGCCTGCATGCTAAATGAACAAGATAGTAGCACTTTTTCTTTAGCAATCCCTTACCTTTAGACACATAAGCGATTATCTAGGAATATGGCCGAAATCAAGACAGGTAACTTAATATTTTCGTTTTGATGTGCCAAAAACAGTCATTTGTATCTAGCGAGTAAGCATTAGGAATTGACATGGCACAGTCTACTACTAAATAGCTAGCTAGCTACAAAAGCTAGTAGTATTAGCGTTACCGTGATACAGGCCACTTAATCATGTGGTCCATTTCTATGACGAAAACAAAGCATGAGGATTGAATACATTTCACCAAGTAAATTAATTCACTCATTGTATTTGCAGCATATCCCGTGAACAAGTTCGCTAGCTAAATAAAAAATCGAGAAAGACGATAACTCTCTAAACCAGCGTCAGCTAGCCTAGCACTAGCTGCATTGATTGGCTCGCTCTCAGCGGGTAAAGGCTGAATAGCAACCTAGATAACTAGGCCCCAAACAGACCTCCCTTTGCTACTAGCCATGTTGTTATAGATTGCTCATATGCAAGGTAAATATTTTAGTCATACAAAGTGCATTTAAAAATAGGAACAATCGAAAAAATTGAGAGTAGGTTGACTAACTAAACAGCCGTTAGCTACCGTACCTGCAAAGAAGTCCTGCTAGCCAGCTAGCTAGCTAGAAACGTATGCTCTCCTTCCTTGGCGGTGTAGGTGTAGTACCTAACTAGCTAGTGATTTATAAAATTTTGTCTCTTCAGTCAGACATTAAATAATGATCTGTGTGTGGAAACGCGTCCAGAACGGTCCGTGATATTTTTCTCAATATATGAGGCCTTGTCCACCATTAAAAGCCTGATAAAGACGAGGGTACGGAGCATGAACAGCCCTTTGTTCCTGGACAGACATGAACAATAGCTAGGCCCTCCTCTCTCTCCGTGTTCCCCCCACTCGCTCCTCTCTTCCTCTCCCCACTGTAGATACAGCACTAACCCTTCCCAGCTCCTCTCACCGAATGAGGCCCAGGAGCTGGATAACACCGTCAACCGCCCTTCCCTCACCCTCCCCCCGCTGCAGCAGACATGATTTTACAACACAAGTGTTTACAACGCAGTCCTTCTGCATCTCCTCGTAATTTACCGTATGTGCAGTTTGAAAACACAGTTGTATCGAACTGACATGAAAAGTAACAATAGAAGAATACACTTGTTCAAAAGAACATATACGTTGTTTACCAACATTATTAATTAAACTCGAAAAATAATTGCAATCACTTAGACTATATACCATGGTTTCATGACAATACTGAAACACCAGAAAGGCCTCTGTAAATCTGCATTTTAGCTCAGGTACCAATAGTGCCATGCTGTAGTGTAGGCCTACAGTGTGGACGAATTATCCACCTGTTCAGGTAAACCACGGGTTTTTCAAATTGATTATCGATAATACACAAAGCAAGTCAGATATTATTTTAGGCAAATGTTATTTCACATTCGAAGCACTACCCTTTTAAAAATGTATTTGATTTTAATAAAAGACGCCACTGGTGTCTTGTTAGAACTCGTCCAACTAATGTGGCCAGAAAATGTATCCACATTTCGTCGAAACATTAAAAAAAATCCAAATTCTGTTCACTTATAAAAAAAAATAATTTAAATGCAAAACATTTCAATGTGCGTTAAACGAAAATTAGAAGAACTATGCGACTGCATTTTATCTGCATCTGATTTTTGCGTTGACTATAAAGTCTACAACACGTTTTCAGTTTTTCATTTGCCTTCCGTAGTGTGAACATTAATGGATACTATACAATGAGATGTACGGTAAGGATGCACTGGCCCCTCCCTCTGGGCCCTGTGCTAGTTTTCCCAGGAGAGTGTAGCTGTTCCTTCAGTCTACCCCACCCCTTCGCTGCGGGCAGAAACTGAGCAGACCTTATCGTGCAGTATGCCAGTGCTTGTCAGCATAAAATGCCGAGTAACAGGAGTTTCAATGAACATATACACCAGTTCATTTATTTAAATAGATATATCAGACGTCTGAGCATGGTTAATTTGGAAAACAGTGCGTTTTTATGCTTCAGTTGTTGCTTATGTTAATAGTTATTAACCTGTAAGCTAACGTTATATAAACATGAAACGCTGTACCTAACTGTGGGCTAGAGTGACAACAGTAGCGTACCGAGCGTGCCACTTACTCTGTTAGACGACAGCAAACATTTCTTATTCAGTTGAAATAGTGGTTTATCCGACCATGCAACGCAGAAAGGGGGGCAGGGTACTAGGCAGGATTTATGAGAGGAAAATCCGCAGGGGGGACGCCAGGTTTAAGCTGCATCCTGTGTCCATCCCTGTGTATCCATGGCAACGGTCAATGAAACAACTGGGAAGGAGCCAAGAGTCATTCCTCTGATGAACATAGAGGTTAATCAAATTGTATGCATGGGTCAGGACCTGCCAGAACGTTATGGGTTTTTTTGTGTTTTTTTTTTTCCATAAGAAATAGAAACAGAATGCTTTATTAAAGTCTCAAAATGAAACTTTCACATATATTTTCTGTATTTATATTGCTAGCTTGATTTACTGTTTGGTTGACATTTAGAAACCCTGTTTATTGAATGTTGTATATTGTTTTTGGAAAGCATGTTCTGTTCGATTCTGTTTCTGTGTTATTAGACAAAGAAACAGAAAGTGGCTTTCTTAAAACAAATCCTCCAAAACTGCAGCATTCACACAGATTTTCTAACTACCAGTCAATCAATCAGTCAGTCAAGCTAGCTAGTAATACAATTTCTCTACTCATAAACTCGTTCACCCAAAATAATTTCCTTATTGCCATGTTGAGATTTTAAAATAGAAAATGCTTTTAAGTGTAATAATGTGTTCAAAACCAATAAAAAACAATAATTGCTTTAATAAGCCCTGTCTACCTTTCCTAATGTGTAGTAAGAATTAAAATGGGTGGTGTGTATACCTTGGAAGAGTGGTACACATTGACTGTGGCTGAGTTGAGTTTATCCCCACTTCGCAATAAAGAGCCTGAATTGAGTTGAATGGAGCTAGATAAGTGTCATTTGTTTATATGGGAACCTAATCGGATGAAGCCACCTTCAGGGATGCTTATGAGTCCGCAAGCCTAAATTCATCCTGTGGCTGACTGTATAATAAATTGAAACTAATATATTAAATGAAAAACATTAAAAAATAACTTGTGCACCAAACCCCCTTAGTACTTTTTTGCATTAATCAAAAAGAACTGCTGCTTTACATATATACTCAGTGCTTGTAAACAGCACCCTGTCCTTGTCATATGTCCTTATCTGTCATTACTTTCTATGTACTAAATTTCATGCTCTATACACACTGACAGGATTGTGGAGCGGATTTTTCCCCGTCCCATATACAACACCATGTTTTTTCACATAAAATTCATTCTTCATGAGGTTTTTTTTTTTCTACAAGTCATGGAAACTCATAGTCAGGGATAACTTGCTCTGTAGTTCACAGTCCAGCTTTTGGCACAGTGACAGCCCTGTCATTTTCTAGCTCAGGACACAGCTCTGTCATCTTCCATACCTCTCTGAGTAGTTATGGATATCAAAGTCTGCTGGGAGTGGCCCAATATTCCCCCTGCTCTGACAGCTGCCACATTCAAAGGCTTACTTCCAACATATTTCTGATCTGAAACTTTCATGCTTTTTGAAATGACGACATTGATTTCAAACATTGAGAGATGGGGTTATAGAACTGATCAAGCCTTGCAGCACATTAAGCCTATTTCATTTTACACATTTTCACAGGCCTCCTCTCAATCTTAGTTTGTGATACTCAAACAGTATACTCAAACAAGTTAATGTCACTAGGTTGAAAGGAGTACATTTAGTTGCTGCCTTTACCATTGTCAGTTCCACTTGATTGTTCTTCATTAAGAGAGCGAGACCTTTATTCTTTTCATGACAGTGTATCTCTCTTGCAAATATTTGCAGTTTTAGCATTACTCAGAGTCATAACTAGAACTATGGTAATAAAAGCTAGCAGCATAACAAACTGTAGCTATGAAATGCACTATTCAGCCATAATCCAAAAAAAGATACATTTCGTAGAGGGAAAACCTGCAGAACACTTCAGATAGTTTAAATACTTCATAAAATCTTTTTTTGCAGATCCCTATGGATATGTGGGCATGAATTGTGCCAGTGTAAGAGAGAAATCACATCGCAGTAAGGTGATGTGTGATTAGAGATGAAGACTTGGTTCAACATTGTGCTCGTTAAAAATACAGGAGGTGCCCAAACGGGCCTCGGTCGACAAAAGAGGCAAATCCCACAGCGACAGAATCCTCCCTCTACCTGGCTGTGCCTGAGAGACCTTGCACACCCAGCCATCCTCTCAAATTAATTCACTGCATTTCCTGCAGTTGCACTTCAAAGGCAAGGCCAAGCATGAGTTCTGTACTCACACCTATAATTGGGTTGTCATGGCAATACACTGCTGTTCCATTTCCTGCCATGTTCCACTATGAGTAAATGTGTTTTTTTTTTTTTTTTTTTTAAAGGAAAGGTTACATTGGCAGATATGTGCCTCTTGAATTATTAATGTTTGGAAACTCTTTAAAAGACCATAGGCTGTTTCTTAAAAGCATACCTTTAGTACACAGATTAATATGACTTTAGTGGTTCTTGTTTGTACGGTTCCTTACATGGTGAAAAATAGAACAGCATGTTCACTCTGAATTTGAAAAAAGAGAGAATAGATTATAAGAAAATAGTTTCTACAACCTACCTCCCAAGTATGGGAATACAAAAAAGCATTCCGCATTAAATGTCCCATATACTGGAAGTATCATAAAGTCTTAAGCAAGTCACAACCCCTCTACACCTCGTCCTGCCTGTCTTTAAATCATCCAGTTGGCTGTCAGTCGGTTACAGTTAAGCAACAGGCAAAGCCGACAGCCACTTTCCAAAAACGCAGCCGCGCAGACAGAGAGAGAAAGAGTGGAACCCCCACCTGCGGCCTCCAGCAGGTCAGCCATATCCAGGGGTTCTGTCCTGCAGCGGGTGAGGTGATTCCATGCCGTGCCGTTGTGGCTGGCGTACTGGTGTTCTCTCCTTCTTCCCTTTGGGACAGGGGAGATATCACCAACACCCAGACTGCCAGGGCAGAGGGTGTGGGCATGGGGGGGGGAGGGCTGTGCACAAACAGGCAACTGCTGTGACTGCCCTCTTTGGCCTCCCCTTTGACTAAACAGGAAACCGCAAACTAGGTCTGTCAAGGTCCTGATAACAGTACCACAACACACACACCCCTCCCTCCAGTTACTGACAGAGCCATTGGGCAGGGCTCTCTAGTTTCTAGTGACTGACAGGGAGTAATGTCATCTGTGTTGGTTGGCTTTTCACCCCTCAAGAAACCAAAGTAAACCCACATCCAGACCAGGCCACAAGCTCAGCCTGTTCTTAATTTAATCATTTGTTTATTCATTGGCACATATAGATTATATGTATACTTCTGGATATTGAGTTCAGAAAGAGTATGCCTCAGGATTTGACCCCACATCTTACAGGTCAAGTTAAGCTACAAATCCACCATCCCAAACTAGTACACTTATCCAGTTCAGAGAGAAAACTACGATGTCACCTTCTAGTTTTTCCAAAAAAAATGTACCAATCAAGCATCATGTGCCCACACAACTGAAAACTATGCTAAAAGCTGTGTGAAGGCTAGAAAAAGCATGGGTTTCTGTCCAAATAAAAATGTACTTTCCTTTTGGACTAAATTAATGGATTTCTTGTTGGTA
Organism: Anguilla rostrata; assembly: GCF_018555375.3. Classification (NCBI taxonomy): domain Eukaryota; kingdom Metazoa; phylum Chordata; class Actinopteri; order Anguilliformes; family Anguillidae; genus Anguilla; species Anguilla rostrata. Next base: position 17,922,391 of record NC_057934.1, read on the forward strand.
ATTCAGACAGGACTGAGTGAGTGAGAGGTTATAAAATTACAAGACACCATCAGTACTTTTTGGATTGACTGGGAGTGTTGCCATGGAAATGCGGAACCAACAGGTACCTATGGTAACAACAGTTATTGTGAGTGGTTAAATACTGTATCGTGGTGACATACATTCTTTACATAATCAATTTATGTGACTGGATTACAGTACATTTTTAAGAGGATGTGTTTTCATGGTTTAATGGAAGCAGGGAGCATAGCCATTGCCCCACAGCATCATTCTGACCAATACCAGCCTGGCAGTGCTCTGACAGTGTGCCAGAACAGTATGCTTCCCCACTCCGAAATACCTGTATATTCAAAGTTCCATGCTGGCTGCCTGTCACCTGAGAAGCACACGTGTCACATCAGGCCAATGGAATGGCAATGTTGTCCTCCCATCCACATTTTTGAGAGAGGAACATTCAGAAAAAAGGATCCCCATCCTGACAGAATCTAATCCCCCTTCACCCACAACTGGATGGTGGAGATTACGGAAGAGCTGAAAAACTAGATTCAATTAAACTGATCCCATCTCAGATCCATTAGCAGTTGTGCTTAGCTTTTATTGGTCTAAAAATAAATCCTTCCCTGACTACACACTGTAAAGACTTACTAGCCTGGTTGTATTTAATTTACATGGAGCTGATACACCTTCCACACAATGAGACAGCAGCCACCAAAGTCTTGACTGGTCATTGGTAGACATCTTGAGCTTTAGTCAATCTTGGTTTGAAAAGTTCATAGATAGATAACTAAAATAAAAACTTTATTTTCAATTGTAAAGGAATTAGTTGAGCTGAAGACCTGGAGAAAGCAAGGCTAGGAAAAGAGGGGAATTGCCTGGCCTAGTGTTTCCCAGCCCTGGACCTGGTGGCACACCTTGTAATGATGGGAGAGTGAGGCCTTTGATTGGTTACTACAAGCCAGTGATTGACCATGTGTTGTGGCACAACCTATTGTGGGCTCATGGAATCTGAACTTCCATCACTGATACTGTTCCCGTTTTTAATAGCTCTTTCCTGTAAATTAGGCTGTACTCTTAATTTGACAGATTTACATTTAACCTTCTAGAGATTTTTTGTGAAATAAAAGCGCGACTAGAGTTATGTTCATGTTATTAAAAAGTGGCTCATTCAACCTTTTTGTTCATATTTGCCTCTAGAACAAATCTGCGGCAGGTGTCTTAATTGAACTTAGTTAGTTGTTCAATTAATTGTTACAGACCACTTCGACAAATTAATTATTCAAAATCAGTAAAGTTGAACCTGTCTGCACTGCTAATTAGCCAAAATGAATACAAATATGTTGCATAAATGCCTTGAAAGATATGTTGAAAGATATTCCCCCTGAATAGGCACATTTCCACTAACTCATATCTGAGACAAATAACTAAAGCTAGACCCCATATAAGTGATGTCAAATCCAGTTCAGCATTCAATTAACAGCTCAATCAAATCAATTATTTAATTAAGGGTTCAGCTGGAAGGAAAGCCAGCATGCACGACACAGTGTGTGATGATCACTAGGGTTGGGAAAATGCTGGTTTAGCCAATCAGCTCTAAGTGGGATGATTAAATGGTCAGATTACAAAAAACAGATTAATAATTTGCCCAGGGCATCACAGTTAACATCCCCTCATTTTTGATAAGCTAAATGGTATTTATGGAAAATTCATCGTGTAACGATAATTAAAACAGACAAAGCAGTCTCATTCAAACAACACATCTCCTGTTATTTGTATAATTATTTGACAGGTACATTTATCAAAAGGCCAGTGACAAAACAGGAAGATGATGACAGTACAACATCAACAGTAATTGAGCAAGAAGGGTACAGCCACATCCATACACTCAGTATCTACAACCACCTTGAAAAGCTATTACCTGCAATCAATGGCAAGGTATTAAACTGCTCTGCCTTATATAAACTCTTGAGTGCAATAACTGATATGAACTACAACACTAAATCTAATTCTATCAAAGTCTATAGTGATGCCTTAGGGTGGTACAGCCATTGAGGAAACACGGAGCTATTCCCTGCAGTCAAGCTGTGGTTTTAACGCAGATACATATTGCTACAAAAACTGTAAGTTATAACGACATTAACACTAACAGTGCAATCTAAACAGCAGGCAGGGGTGTTGCTTGTTCTCTCTACATATTGCGAAACGTTCCCATTGCACTTGTCATGCTGTCGCAACAAAAACAATTACGCGCAAAAAAGGCTGTATTATAAGTCCATCAATGTCAGTGCTTCACTTTGGGGACATTGTGTTAGCTGGGTTTTCTACTCTTGTGTAATCACACACAGCAAATGATTGCTTATCCTCCCACCCTACATTTATTTACGCCATAAATGTAGAGCATCCCTGTAGCACGCATGAACACGTGAACATACACACACCCCGCTCCCCACGGACCTCGCGGCTATGCAGGGCTGGCTGGTAGTGATAACCCAGCAGCAGCACTACTGTGTGTGAGATCGTGTTAGTGATTGTCACAATCCTGGGTAACACTGTGCGCTTTCGTCTGCCGCCAGATAAACTGTAACATCAGCTACGCATTGCTACTACAACACTGCCACACGCAAAGCCAGAGAATCCATTAAGCTTTACAAGCATTGCCATAGGACTAATCTCATTCTGACAGGGGTGCAGTAAATTCAGCATTTACTCACTTAAACTGACCCCTCTGATACCCTGAAACACAGCTGCTTAAAAATAAAACTGAATTGAAATGCCGTCTGACGACAGTGATGCACGTCAGCTAAATCCGAAGCAATGGTGTTGATATGCTGCTTGATTTTGCATGATTTTAAGACAGCAACATAATTTTCAATTCTTCCATAGTATCGAATGACATTTCCGAACGCAACAATGCTTTCATTCTTTGGCACAATGGCAAGGAGAAGTCATAGATTTCCTTTCAGCCCATCTCAAACAGTATTTTCCAAAAATACATCGTACGCGTTATTTTTCATCCAGCTTTTGTTTTGGTCTAAAAGACAAAACGAACGAAAGGTAAACGGCCACAGAGCGATTATTGCCATCTTGTGGCGCACTGAAGATTCGCAGAATTTCATTCCAGCGCGTTTGTTTTCTTCTTCAGTCAGGGCTGCACGTCTGAAAGATGCGGCGATAGCTCCGAGAGGGTAACGTCAGTAAATATACGACTACATAATATACGCGGGATTATATAATAATTAGCTCAGTTATTTTTATATGCCCCTTTCTCATTATATGAATGTGTGTGATACATAAGCACTGCATTTGTGTAATTATGTCTATTCAGACAAACGTGAAACGTGGCGTGAAAGTCAAGTACCACTTGACATGCGAGCGCCCCCCCCTCTCTTTTTACGGATGTGGGGAAGCAGTGTTGATCATAATTGGCATTAAGTCTGAACAGCTTTTCTTTTCTGCACCGATCACAGGAACATGTAAAAAGTCTGTACTAAACAAAGGAGAGGGTAAGGAGGGGCAGATTAGATTAGACAGCATGGCGCTTTCTCTTTGAAAGGGCTTTGATTAGCCTGCTGTTTCTCTTTGTGTCTGCTGTGTCTTTTTTTAAAATGCAGTCCTTTGGACCAGGCACTTTGGGAGTTGGAAGCTTACCAAACACCTACACTGCAGGGCACCTCCGTCTCCAATTCTGCTTTGGTGCGTGTATGTGTATGGGGGGGGGGGTCACTTTCACTGCAAGAACAAAATGGTTTGGACCAGAGAAGAACAGAGACTGACGTGCCAGAACCAAAAAGGATATTAATTCTTTGAAGCCGGTGCCATTCCGAAAAGAGGGACTGGTACTTGACTTCCAGCTACACCAGTTTACTGAGGCAACAGCAATGTCTGCAGGTGCCCAGGGGTCAGGGGGTTGAGAGCTGGCCTTGTTCTGCAAGAGGGGAGGGAGGCTGGGGAACGTATCAAATCCTGATGCACACTATGCTCATGCTGTGCTGTCAACAGATGCAAGGCTGTTAATGTCTTGGTTTAGGGGTGGGAGGTGGGGGGATTGGCATTGGGGGAGGTGGGAGTTGCCTGTATGTGGGTGAGAGAGAAATGCTGCTCATATGTTGTTTTTAAAATTCCCATCCCACCCAATCAGGAGCACCGAGTTCTCCCTACTAATGATATTTTGTTAACACTTTCATAACAGTTATGTGCATACTATCTGCTCTTAAATAATTTTTCTTCTGCAATATTTGCTATGGAAACAGCCACAAAACCTGCAGTTAATCAACCTTACTATGTTAACTCACAGAGTCCAGCAAAATATATTGATGATCTAGAATGTGGTTTCATTCAATTTGAGAACACTATGTGGTAACTGTGATGCAGTACTGTAATCCAAAATTGTGCTCATTATTAAATGTTTACACCAACCCTGACCCATGTGTTACCATCAGTTTAGAGACTGGATACTGTCAATATGTAACATGAGTTAATACCAGGAGCTCATGAAGAACAGTTAGGTTGATTTCCTACAGGGAGAAACCAATGGACCCCATCAAAAAGCACAATAGTCACTGTGCAAAACCTTCTAATCAGCTTGTTTCAATCTTGCCATCAAAATTACAGCAAAACATGTAGGATATACATCTGTGAATACAACCAATACATTTAACACTATCATGTATGAACAAATCATGAGATTACTGTGTAGGACCAACGCATTTTCATTGCGAAAGCCCACAGCAACTTTTATACAGTCTTAAAGCCACTGGCGTTCATTAAGCTGTGGGTGGGGCTATGTTATGGCTGTTTGATGACAGTAACTTTAACGCTCCTTTATAAGCCCAATGGCCATTCACAAGTAACTTCAGTGTTAAATGAGCAGACCTGAGAGCCATAACAGCACTGGTTTTCAACACTTTTCACTTTCAATGGAAACTCAACACAATGGTGTAAGGACAAAGGTAAGCTAACCTGAGAGTCCACTGGCACGCTCTCTAGCGACTGCATATTTCCCGCGAGAACAGCCTTCCTTTTGTACAAGACTTTAACCTAGCATTTTAAAACCAGTTTTTAACCCGTAAATGCCAAGCCGTATTCAAAGGCGTGTCCTGTTGCCGCGGGATCCCCTGCCGAATCCGGGGGTGCGTACCTGTACGCGGCCTCTGCTGAAGCACATTTCGGCAGCCATTGCTTCTTTTCCCCCGGTAACACGCCAGCTGAGCTGCGCAGTCATTGTGTCGGAGGGCGGCAATACAGGCGACAGTGCGGGTGGCAGTGCGCAGTATAATGGGTAAGGAGCTGGTCTTGTGTAACCTAAAGGTCACAGGTTGGATTCCCAGGAAAGACACTGCCGTTGTACCCTTGAGCAAGGTACTTAACCTGCATTGCTTCAGCATACAGTACATCCAGCTGTACAATTGGATGCTATGTTGAATGCTATGTAAAGTTGTGTAAGTCGCTCTGGATAAGAGTGTCAGCTAATGTAATGTAATCAGCACACTTGCGCAGTCGCTGACAATAAGACAGAGAAAATCCAGCCAACTGAAACTCTCTCCCCCCTGGGCAGCGTTACAGCAAATTATGCTTCATCTTCTGAGGCTGGCAGCCACAGTCAGCACAAGCACGTCGGGATTTAACATAAGATTTCTTGGCTTGTGCCCACATACTCACATTCGTATTAGCATTTGAGTTGTTCAGGAAGTTGTCTGAAGTAATTGCTAAAGCATATTTTTACATTTTTAAGTGCTGGAATAAAGAGAACAGAAAAAAAACAGAAAACCAAGAGCCAGCTGTAGAAAAACCTGCCCCCAGCAAACACAAAATAACAAAACAGAAATAGGAGAATGGCTGCACAACTGACAAAAAAAGTCACATATATGAATATAGACACATGCAATAGCATTTGTTCATTTGTTCAGTACATAAGTCAAAGGCATCTAGATGGCCAAAATGACACCCATTAGCATTAGAAAATGATTTTCAACAAACCAAACTGAAAATAGAAATCTTTTCCTATCTGTCCAGCTGACTAAAAAGAGATTTTCGTATTTTTGTGCCTTTGACTTTGTGACTGTGTTCATGCCAGTGAAGATGATTAGGGGAACGTCATGCTACATTGGACACCAGTGCAGCTCATTATTCCCTTCAATAAACCGGTGCCACTGGACTACAGGAAACCCAGTAGGAACAATATGCTCCTGAGGTAAATGAACTGTCACCGTGACGTACGACTGTGCGTCTGTCATGTCCAATAGGATGTGTCTATCAGAGGAGTACAGCAAGGAAGAGCCAACCAGAAACAAGATGACATCATTGCAGCTAGGAGCCAGAGAATACTGCTATCACAGCTGGAGAAAGGGCAATGTGTGTGTGTGTGTGTGTGCCTTTGTGCATGATTGTGGACTGGTGTATGTGAGGGTGTGTTCTGTGGAGTACAAGGTTGCATGTGGTTTTGTTTGTGCATGTGTGTGTGTGTGTGTGTGCATGCGTGTGTGTGCCTGTGCGAGTAGTTTCATGTTTCATACAAGATATATAGCATTTAGTGAATGGTGGTCAACAAGAAAACCCCATGAAAAAACACCATAGAAACGCAATTCAAACACTGCTAAAGCAACACACTTCCCCCCCCAAGATGAATAATCAAGTGGTGCTGCACAAAGCTGTTACAACCCGATCACACCAGAATCTTTCACAGAGAACACGTCCAGCTTTTCCCCTCGCAAAGTAGGCATTTGCCACACCTCCCTGATAAAAGTATTTTTGGACTTGCTGTGTCAGAACAGAGTTATTAGAGTTTCCTGCATCATACAGGTCAGGGGTCACAAGCAAGAGGTCAGAGGTCACAGAGCTTGAGTGGAATTCTCTGAAATGAACAAAGCCACTTCTCACTGCCCTAGCCTTCCTTGCCAATAAGCCATTGTCTCTTTCTTCACTATCTGAACGATGCCACTGTAGCTGTTTCTCTCTCATGGTTACTAGTATTCCTGTTTTTTCTGTTCTTGTTTTGTCATGATAAAAATGGACAAGATGATTTCTGTAACTGATAGCCCCATGCACAAAGATATGTTCTTGAAAGACAGACCAGTCTAACTGTGCCATCAGCCTGTTTTCCTCTGCTCTCAGAGCCTGCCGTCTGTGAGCCTGCTCTGACCCAACATGCTACAGACATCTTCACTCACTGCAGACAGGCTTCATAATCCAGGCTAGCTCCTCACGATGGCAGGGATCTTTCTGTGTGACGCACTGTCTTCAAACACAGGGGGGCAGACCCCCCCCCTCAACATAACATCACACGTCATTCCTCAAGAAAAAAGGAAAACCTTGTCCCTTAACTCAGTGTCCACTCTACACTGCATCTCTCTCCCTCTCTCTCTCTCTCTGTTAGCTGGTAGAGGTTGGCCTCTTGCTGTGACAGGAGGCAGAGGGGAGGTGCCAGAGAATAGCATAGCTTCCCAAAGAGGAAGTGGCGGAGGGGAGGGGGGCTGGGGGATGACACATCTCTCTCTCTCTCTCTCTCTCTCTCTTTGGCGCTGATCACACCTTGCTGGGGGCCAGACAACAAGCTCCCGATTGGTCTCTCCTACACAGGAAGCCATTTTGTTTCGAGTCCTCTGCTGTCGTGACACGGGGTCTGTGAGGCTTCACAACAGAACACGCTCTAGCAGCGAAAACAGAAGGGACAGGTCCGTGCCCTCCCTCCAGCGGGCAAGCCCCCCCCCTCTCCCCTCAACCCAGCTCTGCCCACTCCCGCTTCTCTTCCTGTTCCGACATCAAAGAGCCCCAGCTTTGTTTGGTTGCCATTTTAGTTTGGTGCTTTAAGTCATTTTCCTCTAATCAAGGGCACCATGTGACTTTCTGCATGAGGTGGCACAGCTCCCTCCTGATGGCAAACGTGTGTGTGCGAGGGAGGGAGGGAGAGAGGGAGAGAGGGAGAGAGGGAGGGAGGGAGGCAAGAGAGAGCGAGGAGTATGTGTGTGTCAGGGGGGGTTTGGGGGGAGGCAGGATGGCGTGCGGTGGGGGGGGGGGGACTGGGGGACGGGGGAGGCTGCAGCACAGGCAGTCTATTTTTACAGGTTTCTCTCAACAAAAGAACTCCTTCCCTTTCACTCATTCTGACATTTTGCACAGGCAGCGCTGCTCTTTAGCAGATCGCAGATCGGTCCTGTGGCGAATTTGGACACACGAGTGCACACGCGCTCTTGCACGCACATGCACACGCAGACTCACACACCCTCCCACATGGTAACACAAAACACATGTTCCTCCCAAAGCCCCCCGCCCCCCACAAAACACGCAAGCCTATCCCAGTCAAGCATGATGTCATCAGCACATGTACAGGCATATGTCTGCGAATATACACACACACACACACACACACACGAACAAAAACATGGCCACACACATACACACACATCCACATACTCAGACACACACACACACACACACAAATACACACACACACACACACACACACACACATGCACGCAAATACACACACACACACATACACACACACACAGCGAGCGCAGCCCACATAGGAAGGGGGGTGGATCCCTCTGTCCAACAGCACACAGGAATGTAAACAAACCTGACTGGAAACAGGGCCTGCTCTCTGATTCACATTAGTGCTCTGCATCAGGGGCACAATAAGACGGGAGAGACAAGACACCCATAGAACACAGTCCTTCAGACCCCATGAATGAATCCTGTGTTTTAATGGGCCCTCTGAGACTGAAAGGATCTGGCCTGAGCCAGGAGGACCGATTCCATTTCTCCACATTAATAAAAACAGAATGGCGGTGCTCAGTACTGAACACACACACACACACGCGAGCACACGTACACATGCACACATGTACGCACGTACAGACACATGCACGCACACGCGTACGCACACATGTGCACGCAACTGGAACTTACAGAAAAACAACAACAAAAATAAACCCCTGACTACTTTGGATGGAAAGAAGCTTCATCAAAGCCCCCCCCCCCACCCTCCCTCTCTCTCTCTCTCTCTCTCTCTCTCTTTCTCTCTCTCTCATTCTCCCTCCTCTCTTTTTGGTGCCCCTCAAAAAAAAAAAAAAAAAAAGGAGGAGAAGAAGGAGGGGGAAAAAAAAGAAAAAGAAAGAACAATCAAGCAGGACACACGTCTCTGGAAATTTCCATGACTGCGCTCATAAAATATGTACCGTGGTGAACATAATCTGCTTGATTTTGAACGAATGCTACACCCCCCTTCCCCCCCACCCCCCCACCCCAAAATGTTGGCCTGTTTATCATTTAGACTGCCAGCGCGGTTTTCAGGGCAGGGACTCGCGGCAAGATAAAAATCAGCCCCGCTGAGCCTTTTCTGGAAAACTGTTTGCATTGTCTCGATGGGGAAGCGTACGCAGGGCTCCCAACCAGTCTAAACTTGCATCTTTTTTTTCATTGGGTCCAAAGCTTGCTCCAGTCTTCCTCGGCAAATGAGCCTTTGAACGCGAAACGACGAGGCAAAGTGCAAGCGGGAAGAGGGAAAAATGGACGACTTTTAATCGACTGAGAAGCGGTCGTCTTTTTTTTTTTTTTTTTCCTGTTCGGTGAATTCCGACGCGCGTAACGCTCTACCGTGCCCGCCGGGAAAATCGCACCGCTCCAAAAAAAGGTCCCGCAGCAACCTTTTTTGAGCGTGTTTTGCCGTTAAATAGGTGCATGTTGACTAAAAAAATGTCCAAAAAATGGGAAGGGGAAGAGCACGTTGACCAGCCGTGACCTTGCTCTGAACTGCCAATTAACGGGCATGCCACACCACCCCCCCCCCCCCACCCAATCTGCCCCATCACCACCTTGTCCCGTTTACAGGGCTAATAAACCTCACCGTCTCCTTGCGCAAGGACGGTTCTGTTTTTACAACAGCAAAACGCTAAACGAGCGTATGTGTCATCTGAGAGGAGAAGTGACACGTTTGTTTGCCGCTGCTCGAAACGATCATCGCTTAATGATCCAATGAAACAGCTGGGTCCTACCGGCCCAGCTGACTAACAGGGCTGCAGGGACCGCTGGTGCTAATGTAGGACACGGCTCTGACAGGGTCACCCCCACCCCACGAAAAAACGAGGCAAGCCATCGCACCGCGGCCGCTGATTCTGGAACGCAGAATCGGGGGCGACTGCCAGTCCTTCCCATTCGATATGGGTGGGTGGGTCGGGGGGGGTGGGGGTGTGGGGTGGGGGGTTGGGTTGGCTGCCAGGGCATGTGAAACTGAAAAGCTGCCCTCTCTCCACGCCTGAAATGCCCATTTACACCCCCAGAGGGGCGTTGGGCATTGCCAGAGGCCGTCTGGCCGTGGCAAGCGGAGCCGGCGAGGCCGCTGTACAGCTGTGGTGGCGTGTTCCCATGGCAACAGGACGCATTTCTCGTTACGGCAGGGCCTCGTTCCCTTCCGCCGTCCGTCCGCTCGTCCGTCTGTCCGCCTGGCATTGAGCTGGCACCCCCTGTCCTACCAGTGAAGGGGCTGAGGGATATGAATGGGTAGCTGAACTCAGAACGTGCAGATCCTCGTCCCCTTCTTTTGAAACCTTATCCCCCCTGTAAAGCCCATCACAGGACTGTACCGCTGGCTCTGGGATTCCTGAAAACAAGGCTGGGGTGGCGGGGGGGGAAGGGGGGGGGAGGGGGGGGGGGCAGTGCTCGACTTTCCTCCGCCTGGATCTCCGGTCACATGTCGTTCTGATCTCTCAGGGTGGGGGCGGAGCTTGGGAAGCGTGGATCGGATCACAGCAGGTTCCACGCCAACGCCAGGCTGCCACTTCCTGATCTGAGTCACGTCTTCTGATCCTCCAAGCCTGGATCCCCGCAGTTCCTGCCAGTCCTAAACCAGTTACCCACAAGCCCCTTCTGTCCAACCCTCAAAGCAGCAGACCTCGAACCCAGAAACTGGGAAAACAAAGGAACCACCAGTAACCCAGGTGGACAGGAGGGTTTGGAGGAAGAGACAGGAGTTCTTGGCCTCACTTTTTGAGAGTCAAATGGCCCACTCCACCCCAAGCTGTTCAGGTCAGAAAGTTGAGGGGTAGAGAGCAGACTGGAGAGATTTGAATCATTCTTCACTGGTGTGAGATTTAAACCCGCACGCACAAATAAAGGACACCTGTAGATTCATTTTAAGGGATGAAGAGAGGGGAAAGTGGACGAAGTTGACCATACAAGATGATGGATGGAAACACAGCTCTGCATGTAGAATTGAAGTGTTTTAAATGGAGAGGAACATTTTTGTCTCTAAGTCCTATTGCCAACTTTACTGCTAAGACCACAGCATCAAAAACTACTGGCCCCTCTCTCTTTCTCTCATTCTCTTTCTCTCACACATACACGCACACACACACATCCTGTCTCCTTTGAGAGTCCAAATGCGAGCACCAGGATGTTGTCTGATCAACTGAAATGAGAAACAGACACAGGGTCCCCACAGCGCTTCCATCACTGAGTCACAACATAATGATGTCGCAGGGCGGCAGATAATAGAGCCAACAACACAAAAACAGGCGCATGCACGCACGCACAAGCGCGTACACACACACACACTCACACACGCACGCACACACACACATACACAACATATCGCAAATGCAAGTGCACACACAATCACTAGCAAACAAAAACTTCTCAACGTGAGCCGAGCTTCGGAGATGTCACGCCGTCCTTCGGCTTGCCAACGCCAGGGTAGAGTCACGGTGGTCAGCCTCCTACCTCAGCCCTCTCACCGCCCCCCCCCCCCCCTTTCCTCCTCCCCACACTCCCACCAAACATCTCTGTACCTGGGGAAGAGCAGCACATCTCAGTGCTGGTACCCTCCAGCCACGCGCGCTCATTTCCCTCCGCATCTGCTCTCTGTTAGAGCCATAAACATCAGACACAACACACGGCCAGTCCCAGGCAACTTTCCCTCCAGATGTCATCGCCGTGGAAACCGCGGCCACCAAAATTTTTTTTTTTAAATGACAACAAATCCTGTCTTTGTTTTTCACTTGTTTTCCTATTTTCCAAATCCCCTACCGCTCTGAGGCACATCCGTCCCGTCCATGCTAACCGTATGTAAAAAAATTTTTTTTTTTAAACCTGTGTGTCACACATACTTTCTGTGTGAAACGTGACACCCGTTTCAAAAAATATCTGTATAACCTTCTTTGCTGTAGTTTTTGTCTGTGAAAACCTTTCAGTGGACAATGTCACAAAACCTCCACCCCCCCTGCCATAGCACACCCCCCTCACCCACCCCCCTCCCCCCCCAGCCCCCCAGGGCCTCAGCACCTCTGCAGCACAGCGTAACGCTGCGACCCAGCCACATGCTGAAGGAGAGAAAACACAGCGCTTACCAGGGCACGCACAGCCTCCTACGGACATCTTCTCACATGTTTCTCCCCCTCTCTGAGCGGAATGGTCTTGTTCGCTCCACGCGCTGTTAGCGTGGACCACTTCTGAGGAACAGAAACAGGAGGAGGGGGGGGGAGCGGGAGGGGGGGAACCACGAAGGGGGGGGGGGAGCAAAAGGAGACAGAGGAAGAGGCTGAAAAAAATCACACGCGCGAGAAGGGAAAAAAAGGAATAAAAAACGGAGGAACCGAAGCTTGCTCTCTCTCTCTCTCTCTCTCTCTCTCCGAGAAGCAGGAAGAAGGAATTATATTCCAGCGGCTGCTAGCTGCGCCTCACGCTCATTAGTATGCAAATTGCAATACTGGTGGGAGGAGAGTATGAGAGAGTGAGGGGCAAGAGAGGGAGTGCGTGCGTGCATGTGTGTGTGAGAGAGAGGCACAGAGAGCGAGCAAGCGGGAGGGAGAGAGGGAGAGAGCGAGAGAGAGTGAGAGAGAGAGAGAGAGAGAGAGAGAGAGAGGGCTGTCAAAGTGACCTGTGAGGCAGATTTCAGAGAATAACAACCATGTGATGTGTTTTTTTTTTTTTTAAAGATGCACTGGCTATTTTTGCCTGCCGCTGCTGTGGGAGATGAATTCTCAGAAGGGAGCCCAGCTGAGGAAGGCCTTTCCGTGGGACTCATTACCGTTCAAAACTGCCCCCCTTACCACCGCCACCCGCCCCCCCCCCCCAACACACACACACACACACACACAGACAGCCAGGGCTGCCTGACATCGCTCACTCACCAGAGTCTATCGCAAAGATCACCCTTTCAGGAGTGAGACACTAAACTGCCCCCCCTCCCTTCACACCACCTCTCTTGTTTCAGTCATTACTCCCACACTTCATCTCTCTCGCTCTCTCTCTCTCTCTCTGTCACTCATTTACCCTCAGTTTTCTTTACTCCACAGATCTGTAGCTCTGAACAGAGCAGAGAATGGCAACGTTTGCTGTTAAGAGCAGGCGTAGTGGATTTTTCGAAAACACGACACCCACCTGGCCTGACGCCCCTCGGATACGCCGCTAAGCGCACACAGTCTCAAAGGTTACGATCCACGCCCCCCCCCAACACACTCCCCACTTGGTTTTTAACCCTCTCTTGACTTCCGGTTCTTTCTGTGCCCCCACCCCTTTGAGTCAAATCATGCTCATAATCCCCTGTGCCAGGCTGGCCCTATCTGAGGCTGGATCCTTCTCCCCCATTCATGAACTCTCTCTCTCTCTCTCTCTCTCCTTCTCTCTCCGTCTCTCACTCGGTCTCCCACTCCTCCTCGTCTTAAGCGTCTGCTTCGTGAGCCACGGAATCTCACACTTGACTGAACCCCGCATGCTTCCTGTCAGCCCTCCTTTGTGGTCTCCCCCAGAGACCTCTCCTGAGCCGCGAATCACCCACCAAATGGCTTTTCCATCTGATCTCCTGCAGTACACCTCAAGCAGTGTTTTATTCACCGCTGGTTTAACACCCTAGCTGTGTCCGCGTGAGCAAACAAAAGCAAAGGTTTTTCCACTGGTCTCTCCTCTGATGACCTCAGCCAGGCCAGAAAATTAAGGGAGGGTCGAAAGTCCACATTTCGCTTGACAACGTATTTGTCGGTGACCTGAAGACTGGTCATCTGAGCAGCCTAAATTGCACAATGATCACATGAAGCAACTCTGTGTGCCTGAGAACCCAAATCAGCAAACCATTCCAACCTCTGACATTTCCTGAAGCAAGTTTTGCATTCCTTCATAGAGAGAGAGACAGGGAGAGAGAGAGAAGGAGAGAGACAGAGGGAAAGAGAGAGAGAGAGAGGGAGAGAGAGTATGAGAGAGAGATTTGGAGAGTGACTGTGGTTCTGTGGAAATGGCTCTTTGTTATCAGAGGCAGAGATGGCTCCCTAAAGCTACTGGGAGCCCCAGGAAATGCACTTTACCGCTGACTGCACAATCAGATCCTCTCTCTCTCACACACACACATATTTGCAGCAGGCTCAGAGAACAAATGGTCTCTCTCTCTGACATATAGCAGCTCGACAGTGTTGTCTGACTAGGATCTCTGCACCTGCTCACTGTCTCTACACTGCACACGTACACACATACACATGCACACACCTTTCAAACCACTGCCACCCCTTACACACACACTGACCATCCATTCAGCTCAGAGCAAGAGCACCATCAGTACCCTAACCCCCCGCCCTCCTGCTCACACACACAAATACACACACATACACACACACACACACACACACACAACTGAAGTCCCCAAGCCCTACTTACTGTCCAGCCAGCAGCAGAGTCTGCAGTGGAAACATACTCCCCTGACACAGATAAGATCAAAACCACCTTATATACACACACACACACATACACACACGCAGGCACTGATATACGCACTGACACACATGTACGTGCACCCACAAACATCCATCAAACAGCAGAATTATCGGCACGGCGACACAGCACATAAACAATGGCCGTCTCTGTGCCGGTGATGTAACCTCAAGAATCGTTACCTCCCTTCCCTTTGTTGGTCAGCCTGCGCTGCGTCTTGTTGCACTCTGAACAGCTCGGGGATGACACTGAGCAGAGCTAATTACCGTTGGAGGATATAAAAAAAGAGAGGAGGAAACAGAGAAAGAGTAGGAAGTGGAGGAGCGAGAGCAGGAGGAGGCGGGGGGGGGGGGTGATGGAGGGTGTGGGGAGTGGGGGTGGGGGGGGGGCAGCTCACAGATCCCCGGGAATAAAGATAATGCAGAGCCAGAAAAACTTCTCCAGCCGACACGCAGTACCCGGAGAGGGCACCGTTGCCATGGCAACGGCAGAACGGCGGCGGCGCGGGGGCACGAGCGAGCCGCGGTGTCGCTCTCGTTCTGAAGCTCTTCGCGCGGGGGGGGGGGGCTCCGAGAGACCCTGCACACCCCTAAACTCCTACACCCCCTCCCCTCCCGCCCGAAATAGACTATGTTAAAATTACCCCCACCCAATACACACACACACACACACACACACACCCTGTCTTGTGCTCTTTTTTTGAACAGACTGTGATGTCATGCTCTTATGGAAGTGCAACATATGTAAATATCTTTAGGGCATACCACCACATCTAATATGAAAAATATACTTTCTTATTCCATTTTCACATTTTTATTATTAATAATAATAACAATAATCATAATTAGTAAGTCATTATCATAATAATAAGTTCATTAGTAATAAGTTATTCAAATTCATTAAATAATTACTAAGAAGAGTGAGCAGACCCACCATTGCAGGATATATAAAGTGCCTATCATTACACATTGCCAGAGCAAGGGCACAGGTAGAGAATACCAAGCACCGCATGTAATAAAGCTAAATCTAAACAGCCAAACTGTGACAATAAAAGCATATTCCCACTTAGGCACAAGTGTACTCTCAGAGTTTAAATGATCACAAGGAAACCCTTTCCTAATCACATGGCATAATAAAGTGCCAAGCACAGAGCCATAAGAGCAACCTCTCGAGTAACATAAGAGCATTCATAACAGCTATAACTCACAACATGCTGGCATCCACAGTTATTTACTCTGATCCATAATGCTATGTACTCTAAATGAGGGAGTTGAAATGTCAGGATCTTGGTATGATAGGCTACGTGCCCTGAATCTATGGAATGGGTAAATGTGTTGTTAAAATACACCTATATATTTATAGAAGAAGCCATTCATTATTATCACATTTATATATAGATTTTTCTGTTGATAATCTACAATGTGCATCATTTATACGTTATCTTACAACATATTCTGAAAAATGTATGAATACTCTAACACATTGATAAATCATTGTTTGCAATTGAATTTGCTTTTTTCTGAAAAATTAACCCCACGAATTTGGTTGCATTAGTCATACTAGGGACATAACCAGGATCAAACAATGAGAAATGGCATTACATTTGTTTCTTTAATGTTAACAAAATGTTAGAAACTGCCAAATGTCTTTTTTTGTTGCAAGTATCGACATGACTGTGTAAAATTAGCATAAAGCTTAATGTGGGTACTCAAATTTAAAGGCCTGTTTTGAAACTCACCCAGACTCATCATTTGTCCTTACATGGCTGATGTGGAAACACTTCACAATATTCACCCTCCAACACCCCCCCCCCACAGTATTTGTAGTGTTATTATTCAGTATACTATTGAATGTTATACTTTATTGAGTTAATATCAATAATAAAGACTACCAGCTGTCTTATTTGCTTTATTTTCCCCCCGTCGTTTGGTGCCCTCCCCCTAGACAACTTCCCTTGTCACCTATGCCGAGAACTGGCTCTGAGGCAGCACGTCAGATTCTGTCATCGTACCATCGAGGGTATGACGAAATTCCCGCCACACGTGCTCCAACGGAGACCCTGTCGCTTCACCCCGCTGAGCTATCCGCTGTCAGCGATGATTCCATCAATCAATCGCTCGATCGATGAGCGCGGTCCCTTCCTCCCAGCGGCACACAAAGGCACGCGTGAGTTTGCTAACTCCGCTCCGCTGCTAGAGCATTTGGCCCCTATGACACGCGGAATGACAGACAGACGTTTTCCTGAAGGATTAAAACTCAGAAGAAAAAAATCTGTAACAAAAACGAATAACCAAATGGAAAGGAAAAAGTGGGGAGGGTAGTACGGCAACACATCTGCAGATGTTCTGTGACCGGCCTCAAGTCGAGCTGCAAAGCAGGAGAAGAAGCCTGTTTTTTTTTTTTTTTGGAAGGGGAGGGCGGGGCCGCTTTTACAGAACATCTTAACGCTATTAAAGACGCACACACCAAAACTTATTAGGAAGAGACGTTGCCCCAAACGTTAACTAGGTACATCACAGAGGCCGTTACTAACAGTCCACTCAGAAAAAGCAAAAGATGGGCAGTTACAAGGCCCTTCCTGAGCATGTGCCCCACCCCCCTCAGCGACTGCACTGCTCTGACCTACCTAAGCCTATAGCTCACCAGCAGTTTTCTTTATTTAAGTCAAAGGGTGCAGACGTGCAGTTCTGCAAGGAGATGGGGGAAGACTTACTCCCTGGTTTATTTCCAGAGAGAGGAATGGGGGTAATTTAAAAAAAGTGAGATTTTTCAATTAAAACGGTTGCGCCACAAACGTACTTCAAATCAAAGGGGACGCAGGCCGCTTCCATTCCTATACCGAGGGGTAAATTGAGTCTCCTGGTAAAACTCACGGAGGCCCCTGGTGAAAGGGGAGGAAGTTGTGGTGGCGGGGGCTGGGGGCTGGGGCTGGGGCTGGGGGCTGGGGATGGGGATGGGGATGGGGGCTGGGGATGGGGCTGGGGGATGGGGATGGGGATGGGGATGGGGCTGGGGCTGGGGATGGGGATGGGGCTGGGGATTTGGGGATGGGGATGGGGATGGGGATGGGGGATTTGGGGATGGGGGCGGGGGATGGGGATTACTGGGACTGCGACTGCCTCGGAGCCCCGCTCGCATCCCAGCAGCGCTTCCTGTGTGGCTGCGGGAGTCCTGGCGCAGAACGCACCGCCGGTGGAAGGTGACCCACTTTAGAGGTCCTGCCTCCCCGCCCGTCTCCAGAGACATTTTTGGCCCCATTTCAAGGGTTTAAGGTTCGCAACTGGGCGGGGGCGGGGAGCCGTGTGCGTGCACGCGCGCGCGTGTGTATGCGTGCGCCTGCATGTCGTACACGTGTGTGTGTGTGTGTGTGTGTGTGGCGTCTGACAGAGCCCCACTGCAGCACGGCGGTGTCGCTGTCGCGCGTTCGACGTGACGTGGCGTGGCGTCTCAGAGGGGCAGCCAGGCAGGGAGGGGCCAAAGCGGCGGGCTCTCCTTCGCATTAAGGGTGTGGATTCAGAGTCATTTCATATGCGAAACTCCACTTCTCTCTGTGTAAATAATGACTTCCTGCGATGCAGTCTGTGATTCAGGGGAACCCCAAACTGGAGTCTGTGAAGGAGTCCAAACGGGTCATCAGCAAAATAGGGAAAAAAACGTTTGGATTGCATATCAAAGATTATATATTTTACACTTTCAGATAAAATGTGACTGGTTTATACAAACTGTGATCATTGTTATGACAAAACATTTTTTTTGTTGCTAATTTAATACATGACTCATAGGTCCACAGTGATTTAGACATTCTTTCCACATACTAATATATTAAACCGCTCATATGTAATCTGCAATGTGTCTTGGATAGAGGTGTCAAACTTCAAAATTAAAAGAGAGTGAATTATTGGTTAAAACTCAAGCTTTCAGGCAGTACACTCAAAGAATGAACTGGATTGTTTACTGTCCCATTGTTACTGTCGAAGTACTAATGAAAAAAGAATACAGAGCTGGGTTTTTTTCTTAAGTGCTGAAATGTTGATCTGAGTAACTGGTTGGTGATGTCTTGGCTTGAACATTCAAGTTATCAGTCTTTCTTATCCATTCTCAGCTGTCACCCTACTGCAGGTTTGGCAAAGCCAGTAAGATACTATCTTCAAAACTAATGTGATGGCGTATGTATGCCTGCAGACTGTAGTTGTAACAGCTGATCAATTGTAATGTACTGAATTTATATAGTTACTTTAAGAATCCCCAAGTGCTTTATGGTGAGGGGAGGAAACTCATGTAGTATCCACCTGGTTCATTCACAGCAGCCATTTTTTATTTTATTTTGCACCGGAATGCCCTTTTTAAAAAAGAGGAAAACACAAATGCACTGGTACAGTAGATGCATTTGTCTCCACAGGAATATTGCTCCAGTAACTAGCGAACATCGGACAAAACGTCAGTAAGATTCAACGGGGACTGATCTGCATTATTTAAGGAAACTGGAGAGGGTGTACATGTAATTAAAACGGTGCAAGAGCGCAGAGGTCACGTAAACGTGCGTCTGACAATTAGTTAAAGTAAGGCATGGAGTAGCTCCAGACATAGGCCTACATGGAGAAGGATGGACACTGAATTGGGTTAGGCTCATCTTCAAACAGGATCAGGTTCAAAAATGGAATTTGTTCTTTGTCAGCTGTAGGCTAGCATATTACCCAACTGTAGCAACTAAACAGCCTTAAAGGGTCACTATGCTTGTCCTTTGCAAAATAAATAATTTAAAAGAATAAGCATTTTACAGTCAAAAGCTTGAGCTTTTCTTCGAATGACTGATTCCCTTTCACACTCGTCCACGTGTCAAAATTCTGAGCGCAGAAATGACTCCAAAAGCGGAGGCTTTTGATTTTATTACCACTTATGAATTGATATGAATAAAATATTGCCAATTTTAAAAAGCAGTAACAAATGGTCTTATAATATGCAAATCACACACGAATTACGGAAGCGAACTGTGAAAGACGGTGGCATAAGAAAGTTTCTGCCTGTTAAGGGATACTTATTCTCACCCTGTGATCTCTGCGGGTGCTCACACCATTAAGAGGTGACGCCTTTTTTCGTGTCAGTAGGATACACTTCCCATCTCAACAGGCAAGTAACAACAGGAGCAAACCTTTCTGAGCTACTAGGGAAACTGCGTCGTGCCGACTGTAATTAAGACAATTTAAATCGTTTGTTTGGTGGAGCGGCACACATAAATTCAACAACAGCAGGTATTGTGCATAACCAACTGAACAAACCTGACGCCTGACTTCTACGCGCTTTGCTACAAGCTTACAGTGCACATCCGCCACTAGAGGGCGTTATATGACTATTATATAATGTGGAAAATGAAAAAAACAATTGTAAAGTCTTCCAATATATGCGAATGTTCATTTAAAAACAAATAAAAATAGACAATATATTGTTGGTGTCTTTGTGGTAAACTTAGATTGAGGTTTCTAGTTTCAATGGTTTTATGTGCAAATTGGCACGAAGGTACCCGGTGATGCTCTAGTCCCTTCTGGATGACACACCCAAGGCAGGATTGTTTGACATCGCAATAATTCCCTCTTGAAAATACATGTGAAAATTAAAACTGTTCCAGTGCAGCTTCAAACTACACCCTGAATTCTGCGCCTTTTGTGATGGCGTCTTTGGCTATGTCAACAGCAGGCCGTCGTTCTTGCGCCATCTACTGCATCAGAGTGGATCAACGATTCGGATAGTTTATGGCAAATACAAAATTTGCTAGCTATATGTGATACATTAGTCCTTCTGTGCATCGGACTCACATTTCACTGAAAACATTTCCGCCGCCTCTAGACAGTCCACGAAGTAAAGCAATGACGTTACACTACTGCTCCCAGTGCTCCCACGTGTTGTAGGCGGGTCTGAACTCTCACCCCTGTGTATCATTTTGCCGGGAATGAAAATACCACGTGTCTTACGCCGGTCCTATGCTACTGCGGAGAACACGCTTCCATTGAGCTGCATGATCATAGCTGTAAGATGGCGGCGCGGTGGGGAGTTGGAGAGGAGAGTTTAACCACCGGCAGTATGGAATTTTTCACGACATATTCACTTGATGAGGTACGGTATTATTAAATAGACGTGTTTTTACTATTGCCGTGATAAAAGACAGTTTTTGCGTTTTGTATGGGTGCTGGTTTGGGCCTTAGGAACGCTGTGTACTTTCACGAGTGACACGTGGATGCAGTAAGAAATGCATGCTTGCTGGGAAAATGGAAGAAAAAACGGACACGCTTTGTGTGCCGTGCTTGCTTTGAAAAGCTTGATACTTAATTTCTCTTCAAAAATGCGACGCGAACGTGTCAGAAACGTGTAAAAACAGTATATAAATATCGGTGTTTGCCTCAGGACCTCTCAGTTGTCTGATTAGGCGATCGATTAGCAAGCTAGTTTTCTTGTTCACCGGATAATCATGGGCAAATATGTTTATCTCTTTCGCATCTAGCTAGATGCTCTGCTTGGTACCCAGTATTGTTAATATGAAAGTTTCTGGCATATTTTGTGATTAAATTTAGATGTACATAAACGTTATCCGCTTGACTATTGTAATTTTCTGTCGATACTTAGTTTCTTTCTCAGTTACTCAGTTTAATGATGAAGTTACATTCGGAAATTACATATATTTGAATGTAATTTAAAAAATCACTGTTGTGCTTTTTCAACTGGGGGCATGTTGGTGTAGTTAGCACCATATTCCCTTATTCATAAGCTTGCTTTAGTAGCTTATGGTGTGACTCATTTGCGAGGAAGCATGAAGTGACTTCCTGTTACCCCTACACCCGTTTCCATGTTTTGATTCAAGCATCTGACGATTTAAATTAATTGAAAATGTGCTCCTTTAGTTTATGATAACTTTCAGGCCTTTTCTGTCGACTGTGTCTATTTTGAAAACGCTCTGTATAAGTGCGATATATTTCGTAGTTAGCTTTTCGGGTAACTTTTCAACAACGTCATTATTGGGAGAACGTGGTTTCATAGCTTCACTGTTGTAATAGTGGCAACGTGGTTTCATAGCTTCACTATTGTTATGGTGGCAACATTTTTCTTTAATATATTTGTGTACATATCTAAAGTATCCTTCATTGCACACAAACACTGTCTAGGCCAATCGACGTACACCAAGGCTGAAATTATTGTTTTAATATGCACAGAAAGTGAACTATCCCTTAGCTGTTCTAAACAGTTTGTTGCCGCATCTTTGTTAGCTGGTTTGAGGTTGTTGTAACGTTAGCTGACAGAAGCATGCTAATGTTGCAACACGTGGTTTGAGCATGGTGACTATGGTGACCAGTGTTCATGTAGCTTATTCCTAATTTTTATTGAATGCATCAAGATGAATGCTTTTCACGTTTCATGAAATAGAACTGCTGGACAATATTATTTAATTACGAGGAATTCCCATGCCACATTGATGTTTCCAAATGGCTTTCAGGGGCAGGCCCGGGTTGCCAATGATATATATATTTGGACTCAAGTCTATGACTGCGTCTTCCTTTAAATGTTTGAGGAGGCCATGGAAACGTACAAATGATGCGTGATAAGTATGTCCTTATGGTACAGCTGGATATTAAATCTTATCTGTGGTTCAAGTGAACTGAGAGGCGATCAACACGTGTCTGATTTACAGCCAGGCTTTTTCACGTGCTCGCATGTCATTAGCATAGTTCCTGCGTTTAGGAAGTGTGGGCTCTACATACTTTCGTTTCAAGAATAGTTTACTGTCGTTTGAGGGAAAAGGGAATTGTAATGTTTCACTGTTATTTGTGTTATGCTCTGACAGTTTTAATATGTTTTGACACATGCACTATTTGGGGTTATTTGTTGGCTACAAGAGTACTCTTGTAAGAACACCTGCACCTACAAATGTAGTGTTTACTGTAAGCTATATTCTGATAACTTGTGTGCCTTTAGTCAATTTATGGATTAACTGGGCATTCCTTCTACAGGACCAAGGATACTCCTCCTTATTCCCCACAGAAATGACCAGAATTACTGCAGGCTCAAAGTTCCTAGAAACACGAGCTTCTATACCCTTAGGCTTCATGTGAACTAATGGAATTTGCGTACATCTTTGTGGCCTCATAATAAGAACCCAAATTACTGTGTTCTTAGTTTTCTTGTGCACTTGCATGAAGTCTCCTCTAGTCACACAACTCTTAATTATCTGCATTGGTCTGTCCTGGATAGCAATCATATGTGTTGGCCTAAATTAGCCAGTCATCTGTTAAATCTGCTGTTACATCAGCAATTGAAATTCATCATGGTCATGGGGTGTAAACCTACATAAAATTTTACTTAATTGATGCTCTTAGAATAGCTTGCAGTCAAACAGAAGTGAATCCACCTGAATTATCTGACCAACAACATCAGACCTGGCTACTAACTTTCCCAGAACAAGTGCAATAAAGCGCTAATTGTAGTAAGTTAACTTATGTAAATGTTATGCAACAACAATGGACATGTTATTGTTTACTTATTGCACAAATTAAAACGCATAGTTTTATTTGGCAAGTATATAATTCAACTTTAAATTTCATATTCTGCATTAGAAAATGGCACGCTCAACAAAGGATGTAATCACCGTATTACATCAGTTCCAGTAAATATGAATGCACATTTCATATACTGTGTTAAATTCTGCTTCCGTGTTTCCAAATGTAATCTATATTGATCGGCAATCATGCAAAGTAATTCTTGCATATCACAAATACAAGAATATCTGGGCATCCTGGTCCACAGTTCTAGGCTTAAATAATGGTTGCTTGGATACTTATCCTCATCTTGCTGCAACTCTCTGTGTATATATTCACATCATAATTTAAGTGCTACTTGATGTGCTGTTTTTTCAGATGGCTTTTCTATGCACAAACATAGCAGTGGTCCAAGGCATAATTCCTAGGTTAATGTACTGTTCTGTGGCGGCTCTATGAAAAATGCATGTACTTTGTTATATGCAAAACAACTATAATCTGTAAGAAGGCAGAATGCAGATATGTTTTTAATGTTTTGTGGTTATGTGATGTGTATCTTTTTTTTGGATGTGTGTGTGTATTGTGAGCCAAAGGTAAATTTCCACATTTGGGCAATGTTTCTGTTTCTAACATTCTTTTTACTTTCTGTAAGAAGTATGTTTGTGTGTTTGTTATAAGTTGACATCATTTTCATATTAATAATTTTTTGCCAGCGTGTTCTTACGAATGTACCGAGTGTAAATTTTCCAATTTGTGCGTAACTTGGCTTTTTTTGTTGAGATGCATAGTACAGAATCGAGGTCCTTTCAGGACCTGCAGAGCACAGCTGTTCGCTTGTGACATCCTCAGCCATGCGCGTCCGGACATGTTTTGGTCTTGCTCGAGCACGAGCCTTTGTCTGGGAGTGCAGGGTTCATCCGACTCGATGTTTAATGTGCGCCGAGCGTATGAACGGGATGTAACGAGCGGTCTTCCCCCATTGGTGCGAGGGTGACATGATGTGAATGTTAAGCACATGGCCTGCGTGAGTGGCCGAGGCCAGCAGTGCGTTGCTTTGCTGACGGGCTCTGTGATTGTTGGAGATGAAGTCTGCTCTCTAGCCAGGCCCAAGTGCAAGTTCCTTATTTGTCGGTGGTCACTGAGTGGACCAATCCCATCTTGTCCAAGCCCACAATGTAATATTTTGAGTAGAACTTCACATATGTGACGGCCATGTGCATGGGAAAAGACCTACCACAGGAACTGGAGGCGGTACAATTGTGTGAGCCTCTCCCTCCCTCTGTGTTTTCTGGTTTTTGGAATCAGATTTCCTGCAACAGCAAAATAACTTGTCATGGCAACTGTCTGCCCAGTGTTGTTGCGAAAGGCAGGTTTGAAAAAGTAGACCTTCCTGTCTACACAACTGACAATAGGACTGGAACCTGAAAAGTTCAAGACTGGTGTTTTTTTTTCTTTCTTCTTTTTGTATTTTTTAAAAATCCTCTCTGGATTAAGATCTGATGAGTGTAAGTGTTGGTTTATTCTACAGTCACACACACCCTTGCCTTAGGGCCCTCCTGCCCAGTTTGGTTACACATGCCAGCTGGGTGCTCTCGTCCCCGCCCTGCCCAGTTGCCCACCCTGAACCTGGTTCTTTATCTGTGCTGTTTAGGGCCATTTGTCTGGAGAGGGCAGTGGCCTGACCCTGGATGCCCAGCTGGACTCCGCAGACGGGTTGGAGCACTTCCACAGCTGCCTGGATCCATCAATCCTGTCAATCTTTGAGGACTCTCTTGCAACTGGAGAGGTGAGAACCCCACCCCTTGTTAGGCCACACCCTTTCTGGACACCCCATCTGTGATTAGAGGGCCATATTTTAATAGGAATTTCTTGTGTAATCCTCTGGTTTTTAATGCATGTATTCTTTTAAATTCATTTTGGATCTTTCAGTGAAAATGAATGGTTGAAAACACTATCTTTAGACTAACCATTTCAAATGTTTTTTCAGTGTCTTATGATACCATTTTGTAAATATATAACCAGTTGCATGTAATTGGAGGCTTTGTCACACTTCATGTCTCAGGTAAACATCATATCCCAGCAAATGTAAATTTAGTTTGGGTGCCTTACGAACTTGTCCAACCGGACAAGCATGAAAAAGCATTAACGTTGAACCATTTGCATATTACTGAACTGTCGACCTTTTTTTTAACGTTTTCACTAACTGTATTTAGCCTGTGGGTGGGAAGCAATTTGACGCTTGAGCCTTTTTGAAGCCGCTAACGCTGATGGGATTGTTTTAACCACGCTGTCATAGGCTAGAGGCCGAGCGGACGAGGAGAGCGAAGCAACGCTTCTCACGGCTCTCACGGAAATACTCGACAACGTCGACGACGAGAACCTGTCACCCTTTGACACCCTCCCGGACTCGGAGCTGTTCTCTGGCCAGAGGGGTCGCGAACCATCCCCGGTGAGTGCCCAGTTGCGTCCAAATGCCTCCTGTCAGGGCCCAGTTACGAACCCCAGCGGGGTTCGTTTTGGGGGTTCCTCTTACGGGAACATCTGTGCTTGTAAATCTGTACAAAGCTGAAGTTGAATTTGTTAGCACACAGTTTTGCAGGTGGTGACCAACAGCTCAGGAATCCGTTGGTATTTTAAATCATTTTCAAATGCATCTTGTTCACCCTAGAACACTTTAGAAAGCGGTAAACACATCCTGCTATCTTTTGAAAACTTCCAAAATGTAAAAAATAGTCATTTTAGGGCAAATAGAATGGACTCATCTTACATTCAGATATAGGGGTATCAGTGGCCTGACATTGCTAACAGTGGCCTGGATGTGTTAAATGTTGGTTTGTATTTTATACCGTTTGAGTCACTGGAGAGTCATTAGGAGAGTATGTTTGCACATTGTGTGTCATGTGGAATCTTAACAAAACATGAACTGTCGTTTATAAGTGCCACACTGAAATGGAAATGCTAATACTTTAAATCCACTGTAAAGAAGCAATAACATCAGTCAATGAATAGCAGTATTAACAAAATGGCAGATTCTTGGCTAGATAGTCTTGCGTGATGTTGGGGCAGACAGGCCAGCTTGGTTACCTGCACTCATGATGTTTGTGAAGTTAGCAGGGTTTCAGTCTGTTTTAAGTGGAGCGTTCTGACCTGGTTTTTCCCCCTCCTTGTCCCGGTGTCCCCCAGCTGAGAAGGCTCTTGAATCTGGCCCGGTCCCCTCCCGGCCGGGAACCTGTGCGCAGTCCCAAATCTATCACCCCCATCCCAGCGAAGGTGAGCACCTCTCCCAGGTTGCACATTTGCTCACTGCTGAGCTTGCTGTGGAGGGCATTAATGCAGATTAAGATCGGCTCCTCCCATAATCCCACTCCCCCCGCACTTCCTGATTCCTGGGGCCTTCACAATGGGTCCTTTGCTCTCTGCTCTAGTACTGAATCCTGACAGTTGCCAGCAGGCCTGCAGGGTGCTGCATAATTAGCTGCATTTTCACCAAAGCAGGGAAGGTTTTTGTCTGGCTTATTTTTTTCTAGTTGCGTTCCGCTGCATCCTCCGGTTACCACCAGCTGTGCATTCCTGTCCACTTCCCTGGGTTGTAAAGTGGGGGGGGGGGGCTTTGGGAAATGTGTGCTTATCTGTACTTTCCCAAATTGGTGTTGCAATGATGACGGGCTTGCAGTATGTAATTGCAGTTGGACTTTCCAGATAATGAAAATATAAACTGGGATACAAATGGGTAATGATACTAGTAAAAGGTTGTTGGCCTTTTTCAGTCAGAGAAATTGGGTGCAGAGAGGGAGCAGAAGGCCAGGACTCTTCCGTGGGTGCCAGACTTGGCAATCCAGAGGAGCGATGGGGAAGAGGAAGAGGAGGAAGGTGGCGGAGGCTTAACTCCGAGTTCGGAGGGTCCCTGTTCCCCCGATGCGGCGGAGGCAGGGGGCCTGCTGTCCCTGGACCAGGACGGGAGGTGTGTGGCCCTGTCCCTGAGCGACCTCGTGAAGCACATGCACACGTACTGCCTGGAAGTCAGCCTGGAGCCGGGCGAGGGCGACGGGCTGCTGCCGGAGGGGGCCATCGTGCTCGAGGTGGTGGACCAAGGCGAGCAGGGGGAGCCCGTCCTGGCCGTCTCCTCGTCCCTGGGCCTGATGGAAGCGCTGAGTGCAAACGAGGAAGCGGGGTTCCAGCAGGAGGCGGCGCCGCAGGATGAGGAGCAGGAGCAGGTGTCTCAGGAGGCTGGGGTATCGTCCTCCTCGTCGAAAGAGAGCTGCTCCCTCCCGGCCTCGGTTTCGGAGGAGAACGACGACGAGAAGGCGAGCGAGGAGCGGCCCAGGGTGGAGGCGTTTGGGAAATACCCCACCGGCCGCAAAAAGAAACGGAAAAGCGACGATGGCGGCGGTCAAATCGCCGAAAGACGCGTCCTTAGGAGCGCGTCGGTTAATTTAGTCAAGGAGAGTCCCGAGGAGCCCATGGAAACGGGCCTCGAAAAGAAAGCCCAGACCACGAAGAAGAAGAAGAAGAGGGTGACCTTCGCACCCGTTTTGACATCTTTCCTTGAGTCCCCGGTCGACGGCGAGTGTGGGAGTGAAAGCACGGAAGCCCCGGCGCCGGAACAACCGCCGCCCGTTCTGGAAGACGGCAAGTCGGATTCTGCACCTGCCGCACCACAGGCGCCAGAAATCAACTCGCAGCCCTGCGAGGCAGCCTCCGTCCAGGAGGAGGCGCCGGTGTCTCAGCTTGCTGAGCCCGAGCCCAAGCCCAGGCCTCTCAGCCTGCAGCAGTACCGGCTCCTGCGGCAGCAGAAGAAACCAGCTCCGGTAGTAAAGCAGGAGGACCAGAGCACCAAGTGGCCCTCCCTGCCTGACCCCCCGACTGAGCTGCTCCCCATCCCCTGCCTGGTGGAGCCCCAGCCGCAGCCGGCCTCCAAGACCTCACCCCCCGCGGAGCCGGCCTGGCAGCCCGTGGGCACTGAGGCTCCGCCCACTCCTCAGGCCCTCCTGGTCCCTCTTGCATCACTGGGCTCCGCCAGTAAGGCCGCTGCCACTCCCGCGAAGCCTGCGTCGGTCCCCAAGAGTACCGAGGGGTCGCAAAATGGCCCAAGTCCCCCGCGTGAGCCCTCCGCTGTGCTGCCGCAGAAGCCGATTGAACCCGGCGTTTGCAAGCTACAGGAGCCCTCCCGTCAAAGCCCACCTCCAGGAGTGCAGTATAACAAAGCCACGCCCACACAGGGCGTCGCCCACCGCCTGGGGAGCCAGGAGACAAAACCGCAGCAGCCCCTCCCGTCCGCTGCGGCAGCCCCTCAGCCCAGCACCTTTGGTGTCAAGCATCAGGCACAGCATGTGCCTCCAGTTCAGGCTGCTACACAGACACCGAAATTACCAGCCATTCCCATTCCCGTGAAGAAGGGTGTCCCACCCCAGCAAACGGCAGCCCCCACCCCCCAGCGGGCACCTCAGAAGAGGCTGACCCCTGTCCAGATGCCCCTGTCAGGGAAGAGAAACCTCAGGGCCAGCCAAGATTCAACAAGTGAGATTGGTACGTGTGCATGTGTACTTTTATTAATTCATGCATTCATTTATAATTTTATTTCTGACACAGAGTAAGCTTTTGGACTGACATAGCCTGCTGGCTGACTAGTGTCCTTATGAATCTATAACATTTGTATTTAGCCAGTGTTGGCTAACTGTAGTTCACAGGCCTTGTTTGCTCTGTCTGTGCATCAGTGTTCAGTCATTGAATGAGTAATAAGAAATTGTGACAAACCAAAATTTCACTCATGCAGTTGAGAATAGCAGAGCATGTATTTGAAGGAGTTGATGGGAGTCAGTTATCCAGGGTCATGTATGGACCTGTTAAGTGCAGGAGCTGTGCTGAGATTCCTTTGCGCAGACAACTTTATATTTAAAATTGAGATTTCATTCCCTTTCCGACAGTGACGATGGTGCTGAGTAACTGCCCGTGTATGGAATGTAGAAGCAGCAGCACCTCTGGGGTGTCCAAGACCAAAATACTGTGCAGGACACTTTAGACAGTGTATTAAATGATGAGCCTGGATGGTTCTTTCCAACAAACATTTGTAATGTTATGACATTCTTAGTAGTGGAATTTTCCCCTACTGAAAAGTGAAGTCCTTTCAGAAGTGATGTTTTGCAAGTATGGACTAGATGAAAGGCTTGGTCGTATGGAAAGGCCTCATGTATTCTTGCTTTGCCTTGCAGGAATTGAAGCCACTGATCTAACAAGTCTGCTTGAGCAGTTTGAGGAGACACAAGGTATGTGTAAAGCATTTAATTA
This sequence comes from Anguilla rostrata, assembly GCF_018555375.3. Lineage (NCBI taxonomy): Eukaryota > Metazoa > Chordata > Actinopteri > Anguilliformes > Anguillidae > Anguilla > Anguilla rostrata. The sequence continues at coordinate 17,951,883 of NC_057934.1, forward strand.
CTTCTGCAATATCTGCTAGCAAATGCATTCTCATTAAAAGGATTGATCTTAGAGTTCCTTTGTTGTGCTTGGGATGCATGACATTGCAACGCTGTTCTTGGGGTGCTTCATTGATGGGGCGGTTGAAGATGACGCAACTGATGTCACACATTGCTCATTTTTGAGGATAAGGCACATTGGATACCTTTAGCTATTTTTTTGTCATGCGTGATCTTTCATCATCTTTGACTATATGTTCTTGAAAAGCCTCTTGGTCTTTTAAATTTTGCGCAGGAAACAAATCAGCGCGATTTTAGTTTTTCATCTGAGGAAATGCAATTTGTCTGTCTTTCGCTGTAATACAGATGCCAGCCAGAGGTGGCGCACTGATCTTGTGCTTAGGTGTGGTTCACGTTTACAGAAAGGCCCTGTACCAGGTGGCGGGGCTATAGGGAAGTCTGTTAACGTTCCAAGTTAATAATTAGGGAAGCCTAGCCTCCCTTGCTAATGTGACTCAGAATGCGCTCTTGGCTTTGTTTGCCTCAGCAGGCGTGGGCCTGAACTGGGCTGAACTGCACCTCGTTCTTTATCTCCTTGAGAACGCGCGCTTTTAATTGCTTTATGATTTAGAGAGCTTCAGGAGATTACGCTTGTGCTGGGAAATCGACAGGGAGCTGGTACAGAAGGGCACTGCCGCTGTTGGGCTGACGTGTCTATACTGGTGTAGTAGGGCAGTGTCATGTCGTACGGCTTGTCCTGGAGACGCTTATCTAAATGCAAGACCTGGGTCAAATACGTATTTGTTTTGGATTCAAATACTTTTCTGTGCTCTATTGATCTTTCCTGGTGAAATTGAGCCTGCCAATATGACCAGAAGATGGGAGTTGCACTTTTTGAGAGTATTTCATTGGTTCCAATACACCTGACAAGATCAGTAAAGCATAGAAAAGTATTTGAATCCAAAACAAATGCGTATTTGACCCATGTCTGCTTAATACATACTATACGTCTGCATTGAAATATGTTTGGTCTCAAGCCTTGTTTGACAGTTATGTTTGCGACAATTCTTAGATGCTAGAAAACAACAATTCCACTGACAAACTACATGCAATTTGGAAATAGATTCAGGGCTCTATGCTAACATTTTTTTTCAAGGAACGCATGTGCTCCCAAGTTGGAAAAAATTTAGGAGCACACAAATGCATTCCAATTAGTAGATGTGCTCCTAAATTGTTTTTCCTGTTAGCACACATCAATCCTATGGAGAAAATGCTCTATAATGGGACCACTAGAGCCCTGGCATTTATCCATTCAAATACATGGTGGCGGCTCCTATCGAAGAGCTTATTCTTTAATATAGTATATCATTATAACAATTGTTATAACCTGTCTTAATCTCTGAAGATGATCTGTCTGCATTACCTGTTTGTGTAACGAAACCGGTCAGGATGTTGGTGAAAGGACTTTGCTTCAACTCTCATGCTCTATCTATTTGAAAACCCTATGAGGACTTACTTTATTTTCCACAAAGGGGGTTGTCAGCAGTTGTAGCACTGAGTTGAGTTGACTGAATTAGTACCTTTAAAGAGCTCTGCTGGATTGGAATCTAACGAGCGCAGAACCCGATTATAGAGAGATAAAGGAGGCGTCTGGAATGGGCCCCCGTCCCTTTAAGAGAAGATGCTGAGCAGCTGGAGCTCGTGGTCACGTGGCCCAGGGAGGCCACTGCTTTTCTGCTCCGTCTGCAAATCCGTTAGCTCTTCGTTGCAGTTTTTTTTGTTTAGTTATTTTGCCTGGAGGTTCCATGCGCCTCCGATATCCAGGCCCCAGAACCGCAGAGGCTCTCACGTTTCAGAATGTCTATGGTGAGCTTTCAGCTCAGCTGAGGTGGGCCCCAGTATACAGATCCGGCCAGCTACTGTTCCATTATGATTTTCACAACAGGCTTTGGTGGGCCGGTGAACTCCGTTTCCTGGGGTTTGAACTTCTGTGTTTTGACTTTGAAGCCAAGCCGCGTGCCCCCCGGCGTCAGCTTGGCCGCGTTGCCGTTTCAGTCTGTCCGGCAGCTCTGGTTTCTGTCAGTAACACTGACACCGTCTCCTCATGTGGCCAGGGGTCACCCCCAAACCCCGCCCCCCTCACGGTCCGTCCACTCATACCACTTTGGTCTTCTTTCCAGCCAAAGAGGAGCAGAGGGTGCCGGCTCTCTGTGGCAGAGCAGCTGCTGTAGGAAGCTCCAGGTGAGTTACCCTACAGCTCTTGCACCTGCAACCCCCCGCCCCCCCCTCCTGTGTGCGTAGCGCCTTGCATTTTCACCACGACTCACGAGAGCCGGAGAGACGACCCAAAACCCCGGGAGGAACCAGACGTTCAAGGAGAAACTAATACATGGTTTTATATTACTTTCATATTGGTATTGTTCAAAAGAATTTGGTTTCCACTTTTTTTATAATGAAGTAGCAATGCAGTTTTTTGATGAGGTATGTAACGTTGATGAGTACTGGCGGTTTCTTACTATTTTGTTTTACCTGATTTTACCTCAGAACTGTTCACATGAGGCATATGTTTCTGTGTGTGTGTTTGTGTTGTCAGCCTAGTTCTTAATTACCAGTGAGATCCCATTTGCTTCAGCACTCACAATGACGTTGTGTGCAACGTATTCTGTCTTGCGCTGTTTATACTGCTTGCGGTGTGGCGCAGTAAGTGAACAGGGCAGCTCACCTTTTTTGTGTCAACAGTTTGGAGCGGCAGCCTGACAAAAAGCCACTGGAGCGTCCACGCGGACCGGACCTGGGCAGCACCGCGGGTGAGTCCTGCTTCCTGGCCTTTAATCTCCAGCGTCTGGCCGAGCCTGTTTCCTGTCACTTTTCATGTACTTCCCTTCAGTGAGATGGATTTACGTTCAAACTGAATTGTAATTTTGGTGTATGGGTTTTATTCATAATGCTTGTATTTACGGATCTATACACTGGTACACCAGTGTTTGTACTCTCTGCTCTTGCTGCAGTAAGATAGGGCCACGCTTCCTCTTCTGGAACCACTCTTCTGCATGGAGGCTCAGAACTCGGGGGGGTGGAGGGGGGGGCATTGTTGTGTTTCCGTAGCAACTGATGAGTATCTGTTCTGGGGCGTTGTCATTCTAGGCACAGATCCAAGGCAGTATGAAAAGCCGGACTGTTGCTGACTGTGTGGGGTTCTGCTTTTTGCAGTGTCTTTACTGCCTGGATCTTTCCCCTCCGCAGGCCTCACCCCACCAGCCACCCCCCCGCACCAGGTGTGGAAGCCTCTGACCCCCGTGACCCTGCTGGGGAAGGCCAAGCAGGCCGAGGGCGCAAAACCGTCGCCCTCCAAGGCCGCCCAGGTCGCCGCCCCCCAGCTGCCCTCGGGGAGCAAAGCGGGCGCCAGGTCCCCAGCGGCCGCCGCCACCCCCCTACCCCCGAAACCCGCGGCCCTCAAGGAGCCCCCGGCTTTCAGTGATCACGACTACTGCCTGCCCACGGAACGGCCTGTGGAATCTCTGAAGGGCACTTATTACGGCGGGAAGCATCAACCGGGCACCGTCGTCAAGGCGACCCCGCGCACTTCTATCCAAACCGTGGCCCAGCCTGTCGCCGCGGCGACCTCTAGCAACGCCACGCCTGTGCCCGCGCCGGCGAAGTTTGTCAGCCAGCCCCTGGACCACAGGACTCTGACGGGCTCCGTCATGCTGTCTCCAGACAGCTCCCCCTGCAGGCCGGAGGCCGCGGGAGACTGCGCCCCCGCCCTGGGGGTCGAGCAGCATAAAAGCGGGGGCGGCCTCCGCTTCTCGGAGCGCCCCGCTGGCCCCCACGGCAGAGAGAGGGGCAGGACGAGGAGGCGGTATCGCGGGCGCTCTTCGAGCTCCGAGTCCAGCAGCTCCGGGTCCAGCTCGCGGTCATCCTCCCCGTCCCAGTCCAGCTCTGGGTCCACCTCTAGGTCAAGATCCCGGTCCGATTCCAGGTCTCCACCCAGGAAGAGGTGGGTAGCTGGAAGCTTTGGTTTTGGGTGCCCTTCCACTGTTGTAAGTCACTCTGGTTCTGAGCATCTGTGAAGAAAGGACAAGGTGCTATTGTCCCTATCAAAACAAAAATGTACAATGAAGAAACGGGGATTACTATAGGGGCCTGGTGTCACCCGGATGTGCTTGTAAACTTGTGGATTGTATTAGACATTATTTTGACCTTCCCACCCCAAGGTTTGATGCTTCTTTATGTTGGTGCAACTGCAGTGATCTTTCCTCCTCTGTGTTCATGGTTGTGTTGGGTTCATCGGTGTGGGCCTGTGCTTAAAACACTGTCCCTCATGTCTCTGTTCCTTCCTCCCCTACACCCCTCCATACTGCCCTGAATGAAGCTAAATGTTGCCGTTTCTCTCTCTTTCTTTGTTTTGATGTATTTGTTATGATTGGTCATTCCAATTTGACCTTATGTGCTCTCTCTCTCTCTCTCTCAGGTTCTGCTTCCGTCGTTCTGAGAGCAGCTCCAGCGGCTCGTCCCGCTCCAGCTCGCGGTCTCCTCCGCGCCACCGGTACTCTTACTCGACCGCGCGGTCCTGGAGCCGATCGCGTTCGCGCTCCTGCTCGCCTCAGGACCCGCGCCACCAGTGGTGGAGGGAGAGCTGCAGGTCCGTTGCAGGGGGCGGAGTCCTTCTCAAAAATGTTTTTATTTTTTATTTCCTATCCTCAAAAATGATTTTAGATACCAGTTTAACTAATCGTAGCGGTCAGCTTATGTTTACGAAGGGTTCCACCGTGGCTCGGTAAGCGAAGCTGCCTTCCACAAGTGCAGACTGTGGTCCCACAGCTGTGACGTGGCGGTGTCTAGCCTGGCGCTGCCATTATTCAGCTGACTGGGAGTGATGTTGTTCTATGGGGGTCGCTGTTAGCTTAGCAGGAGGGAGGTGGATTATATCGGGTTGCAATGGCTCCTAACAGCCTAGCAGTTATCCCTGGATGATTAGCGCTAGCTCTCCAGTGCTCTGTAGTGGCCTTCACCCAGTCACAGGGGTGACGAGAAGTGCAACTGCTGATTCCCATTTTGGTTTAAAAGTTTTTAAATGTCTGTTTATTTGAAAGACATTGTTAGTCCATGAAGAGCAATAAAAACCAAGGGAAAGTGTTTAGATGGAGGCACGCATTCATTTATGAATGGGCCACATAAGGGATGATGACTTTGTGTAAATTCTTGTTTTTATATCCTTAACCATTTAATATCCACCCAGTCTTGCATGTAAAGTAGCAGTTGTAAAGCTAGATAAGCCATCAGTGCACCTTAAGGGTTGAGTTCTGATGACAGCGTCATCTCCTGAAAGATAAGGAACACGCCTCAGAATTTAACCCTTTAAAGCCAGAAATGAAGAACAAAAATCTGTTCATTCTACTCGTTGTGCTATATTGCAAACAACTGCATAAAAAGAGGTTAATAATGTCACGTATCAAGTTAGACTGTTATGAATCACTAAGACTAACCGTTTGGTAGGTAATGAAGAATTCAAAGATGGAGCAAATGATAACAAGCCAATCCTGCATCGTGTTAAGTTTAAGAGGGAAAAAATTATGATTTACTTAAAGGTGTTCAACAACCTAATTAGGAGCCTATTGATTCCCTCAGTCCTGAATTAGATCAGTTTAAATTTTTGTTGCCTCTTTTTATGCAGTTGTTTGCAATATAGCCCAATGTAAACATGGGACTTTTATCTTAATGGTGTGCATAACCAATTCTCTCACAACGTGGCTTTAAGAGGGAAAATAATCCCCCTAAACAGGACAAGCACCTAATTAAAAGAATTAACAGCTTGTTAAAATTCTGGGATTGCGGTTGTGGTTGGAACGAAAAACCAGCATATATAAAGGCACTTTATAATTTAAGTAAGGTTCTTGCAAACTAGGGTCTGCTGAAGCAAAGCCCAAAGGGGATATGGCCGTTCATGTCTCTGTTTCCCCTTCTCCACAGCCCGAGTTTCGCGCACCGAAATCGCTACGACTCCAGAGAGTGCTTCCAGTGGCAGGATGTGAAGGCACGCAAGGAGAAGGCCATAGTGAGTATCAGCTAGGGCTTTTATGACTGGGTGTGTTGCTCGTCTTCTGTACGCATGGATGTTTTTTTATTTAAAAAAAAAAAAAAATCATGATTAAAGCCACGTGGAGCCTGTGGTGATTAATGGGTGTGCCATCCTAAGATGATCCCACCCGTTTTGTCAAATGGGAGCAACCAGGTCTTTAACTCAAGTTAATGGCGGGTAATTTCATTAAACAGACATGAGTTTCTGGAAGGTTTCCTGTGAAAGGGCAGGAAATAAATGTGTTTTGGGTTGCTTATTGATGAAAACCCGCTAGCGTTAGCCTGCGCGCCATATGTTCTTTGTGAGGTGAATAATGGTGGCGATGCGCATTATTTCTCTTTAGGCGTAATTGGTTGCAGGTGTCGGGGCGAGTCGGCGAATCAAACGCAGGATTTGTCTGGGTTGAGGGGGGAGGGGCTTGGGAGTTGGTTCCTCATGCCGACTCTTCCGATTGCAGGAAGAGCGTCGAGTGGTGTACGTGGGAAGGATCCGGGGAGGGATGACTCGCAAGGAGCTGAAGGAACGCTTCTCGCAGTACGGGGAGATAGAGGAGTGCACCCTGCACTTCAGAGACTACGGGTACGTGATCTTTCAGCACCTGCGACCGGAGTGCAGCTGGCAGGCTTTTTATTTGCCCAACCTTTTTGCGGAGGTGCACTTTCATTATGGAAGTGTCATCTTAATATTAAGAGCAAACAGTCTGTTGGACAATATTTTTTACACGCTTGAGGTTGGTTGAGCGCTCAGACTCTGACTGAGTCTTTGCATTGCAGGGACAACTATGGCTTCGTCACATACTACGACACCAAGGACGCGTTCAACGCCATCGAGAACGGGAGCAAGCTGCGGCAGTCGGATGAGCTGCCCTTTGACCTCTGCTTTGGAGGGCGGCGCCAGTTCTGCAAGTCCACCTATGCCGATCTTGGTGAGTTCGGTTACAACCAGGCCCCCCCCACACCCCCCTCGACCACGTGCTACATCTGTTGGCACGCCTCCACCCCACCCCCCATTCTCTGACAGTACACACAAAAGCCAAAAATGACACAATTTAACATTTTTGTTTTTGCTTTTACAGATTCAAATAGGGATTATGACCCAGTACCTGCAAGAAGCAAGTATGACGCACTAGACTTTGACACTTTACTCAAGCAGGCCCAGAAGGGGATTAAAAGGTAACAGGAAATGGGCAATGCCAGAACAGGAAGAGGGGAGCTAACCATGCGATTTACCTCAGAGCTGCAACGTGAGCTCACACCTTCAGGCACTGCCTGTTCCACCCCATACCCCCCCCCCTCCCTTCCCCAGTGTTTCTTTCTACAAAGCTTACACCTTCTATTGAAGTGGAAAATTTGTAAGAAAACCCTAAACATTATGAAAAAAACAGAATAAAGTAATAAAAAAACACCTAAAAAATGCAATTGAAGAGTTTTTAAGAATGAAATTATTTAAGGATTTGCATTTGATAATTTGCATTCCGAGAATGGTATGCAAGTCTTGTCTTGTTAAATAGTAAAGTAAAAAAAGAAAAATGTTAAGTTGGGGGGAAAAAATGGAAATGATCCTGCACATGGTGGGAAAGGGGCGTTTGCAAAAATGTAATGCAAAACATAAATAAAAAAAGTGTGATAAAACTCATTGTTTCCTCTCTGATTTCCACTGTGATTTTACTTCTGTAATTAATTTTCCTTCTGCCAGATGTTTTCAATATGAATTTCAAATGGTCCCTGTTATAAGAAAGTGTTAAAGACGGTGGAGTGAGCTGTGTAGTGCTGACCCAACCCGCCGACCCAGTTTGGAGTGTTCATTTGTATTTGTGCACTCGCCGATGCAAACCGCTGATTTCAGAAGCGTGCACGCTCCCAAACTGACAAACCTGCACTTTCCCACAATCCTCATGTTGTTGTCAGCCAACGCTTCTCACGCCACACTCCACCTGTTCAGCTGCGCAGTCGTTGTGCTGGACGAGTGCACTCCTGCGCAGTGCGGGCCGATTACAGGCACCCGACTTTCCTAAAGGCCCTTAGCTGGCGTGCAATATGGAAGTTCATCACGGGCCACCCATGTGCAACTACGCTGTCTCGCTGGATAATCTGTACCGGCAGAGCATGATACCAGATTATAGGCCACCTCCACACAATGGATCAAAGTGTTAACAGAATCAGCCACCCGGCAGCCCCAACTGTTGTACGATGATCATGATACTCTACCTGAATTGTGTTTGTAAACATCTGTCTTTAAGTCACCCTTGAAAAGGGCTTTGATAAATTAATAGTCAAGATACTGATGTGACCAAATAATGAGTTATTCTAAGAGTTACTAGCCTACACTCAATGGGGTGGCTCCTGAAGGGATGATGGTACAGCTGTCCACGAAAGAGCTGCTGACGTGGGCATGAAATGATGCCTTTCAACAGTGCCTGTTTAAAGTGGTTTGATGACATTTCTGGACATTTTCATGTGTCAAATACAGTACTTTTAAATGTATTTTCTTACTTCAGATCCAAAGAACTTGTACTTATGAAAAGCCAGTAATAATGAGAACATTATTTTTTGTGTTAGCTGTGTAGGACATCAAACCTATCTAAACATAGAAAATATCCTTCATCACTCACAAGAACTGTTAGGATCAAATTTGAAATATGAAAAATCTTTGGTAATGAAACCCATTAAGGTCTGTCAAGATGGATCGTACACAAATTCCACAGCTTAACATTTTGTAAGACTATCATATTGTAACCTCTCAACTCCATAGGGTCCATTTGTAATTTACCTTTATATCCTGCAGAGAATACATTCTTGTTTGCATTTTGCAAAATTTCTCACCCACATTTGGTTTGTTGTATTAATTTTGGAGAATCTTGAAGAGGTGGAGTTTCCTTCTAGACTATATATTGTTTCCCAGTTTTTGCCTTTTAACATGTGATCTTCACATATTTTAAACGTGTAAACGTGCCTTGTTTTGTACGCCTCCTACACCCTACCGCGCATACAGTCCAGTGCAGCGGCTGTGTGGTTTGTGTACAGATACAAAACCATCGCGTAAATCTCTTATTTTAAAGCGCCGTTTATTTTAACAAATTAAAATAATTGTATGTGTTATGCAAAATACACTAGGAAATTGAGAAAGTATTTCACTTTCACTTCATCAAACAATCACTAATTAGAGAATATAAAATGGTTTATTCCGATCGCAATGGTCTGGAGGCTGACGTGTGCACTAATGAGTCTGCGCAGTCCTTGTAAACAGGAAGAACTAAGTTGAATGGAGGAGTTGCCATAAGGTGTCATGGGACAGTGATCGGTGGTTGCTAAATAGTCACTCACTGACATTGGAACGGTAAATAGTCAGCTTGACGCTTAAGATAACGTTTAATAACCAATCAGAATTATTATTCTTTTCTTTTTTTCAAAAACAGACATGCTCTAGCAAGCACAGTCTCTGCCTATTTTTGTGTAGCCAGGTTTATCACTTACTCGGTATTTACTCTTACAGTTTCATGTAGTAGCTGTGCGTGTATTGTTTAGCGGTAACAGTCTGCGAGTGAGCAAGCAAAGATTTAGAAATCTGAGACTATGGAGACTAGGCGGAGTGAGCGGAAGAGCTCAGGACTGCAGTCGGAGTGCAGCGGCACAGCCGGGAGTAGGACGTTCATCAGCGGGGTGGTTGAGGGTGAGAAAGTCGTTACCAGTTCTTGTGCATGCGACTGTGCGTGTGATGTACAAGTGAAATGTTTGTAGTGTTATGTGTTAAACGATGGTACTACGTATTCTGCACTTATTATATTTATATAGTGTACAAGTTAACATTTGTCTTGAACTTTTTTTTTTTTTCGTCTAGTTTTTAGAATACGTATGGTGTTTAGCCAGGACAGACAGTAATAGTGTAGTGGAAGTGTGGGTGGGTGAAGAGGAGGAGCGTGCATGAACGTGTATCAGGAGCAATTGATTGTCTCTGTCTGGCACAGGTTTCTATGGGCGACCTTGGACTATGGATCAAAGAAAAGACCTTTTCCGGAAGTAAGACAATCCTTTCTTATATGAATATAGTATGCTTTACTGGTGCGATAGGTTGCATCCCAAACTGAGGGAGGATCCTGGAGCCCACAAATATTTAGTTCTGCCCAAAACATCAGAATGGACATTGAAACCTATGTAAAATCAAGGAACTTTTTGTTTTCCCACATTTTTGCAATAAATTCATTGCAGATGCATACCAAAGAAAGTTTCTACTTTGTAACAGGAATATCGCCAGAACCCTATATGTAGAAGGGGGCCAATTTATACTTGCTACTTATTCTGCCTAAAAGCTGAAATTGTTAGTCAATATAAAATCAAAAAAAAATGTGATAGACAAACTGACATATTCTGTCCAAACATGGATTGGAAGGCAGTTTATCTTAATCTTACTGGTGCCAGTCTGCCAGTCAATAACACTGGGCATTGCATGAAATGCGCAACTTACAAGGTTAATGGTATGGCACACACTCCAGCACTTTCTTAAAATTTATTAAATAAAAAGAGCAAAAAGAATTTATTCTGGTGATCCTTTTTAACACAGTTGTTGCCCGGCAATTTCTAATGCCAAACTGTAATGGTAGACACAATCCATCTCCACAACACCATTATCTCATTCATTTAGACTCTCATTCACACTCCTAAATGCACACCAGCGCTTCCTTTCACTCTAATCGTATTAGCTGTGCTGTGCAGTAACTGCAGTAAATGGCTGCACAGGTAGAACAGGCAGATCACGGGTTGCCAGTTAACTGGAAGATTCCCTGCAGTGCCTGAGCGGTGAGGGTGGGTAGTAAAGAACAAATCCCCCTTCCTGAGGGTGATGATGAGGTCAGTTATTAATCTGCTCACAGGACTCGGATATAGTCATCCCTGGCATGGTCAGGATTCAGTCTGATTCATTCACTGTTGGTTACACATTACACCACTGAGGGCCCCTTCCAGTGCAGGGTCTTCCTTACAGCTACAGTTGCCAGATTTAGGCTAGGATTTATATGCTGTGGCACTCAATTCAGTTACTATTACGAAAAATCAATACCTGTTTAAAAATTTAAAACGAAAAAAGGTTAACTTTTCTGTTCTTCATAATACATTTAAAATGTATTAGTTAATGGGAGGCATGCTCAGTGCGCTCTAATTTATACTTCCTGAACATTCGTTCTTGTTATGTTGAGAGCACGGTTCACCTGTGTAATTAAGATGTGTTTATGGCTCAATGTTGTTATAGAGCCATAAACATGGCTCCCATGCCCCCACTCCTAGATAGTAAACTTTGGTCTTGACTTAAAATTAATGAACGAAACGTAATTTTCTATAATAATAATTTACAAATCTTTAATGCTAGTTTGATTAAAGTGCTGTCCTTTTTCTGTCTACTTGCATGTGCTGTAAATGAGCTTTCAGCAGATTAACTTGATTGACACCCAAAATATTGCCTTTTGTAGGGAACAGAAATGGGGATTGAACACATATTTATATGCCCCAAAAGATGACTACAAGCACAGAATGTTTTGGAGGGAGATGTATTCCCCAGAAGAAGCAGGTGAGAAGTGATGTCATAGTGATGTCACAATCACATTCCTAGGAATTCTGACCTGAATATTTCACATGTAATGTCTTGCCACTCTAAAGTACAGCCCATTAGAAATGGCTGGAATATGTCTTTAACTGATTCGCTGCACTATGAAGACATGGCTGAAACATATGCTGGTGCATGTTATTCATGCCGCAGAAAGAAGTGGTTATTTTCTGTTGTCCCTGCGCATTTCTGTACATTTCATTTTTTAATCAGCACTGTGCGCACTGTAATGAGTGCTTCCCAGACACAGGCACTTATAGCCAGGCGCTGTATTCCTTGCGCTAATAAATCATCTTTATTGTTCATTTGCCAAGTTGTACTCCTTTGAGCTCCCCTGTTACATTCACACTTCAAAGGCATTTTGAAATGAGCACATTGCATGTAACGCTGTTTAGAACCCAAAATGAATGCTGTGTTTAGTTTAATTCTGGACAAAATGCTAAGGAAGGGCTGAGTTCTACTGTGCCGGGCATTGATGGATTTTTGGTTTTACCCTGGCTGTTCACTCCCAACGCAGAGCAACTCAGGACCCTCATTGCTGCTGCAAAAGAGTATGGCGTGGATTTCATTTATGCCATCTCCCCTGGGCTGGACATAACCTTCTCAAACCCCAGAGAAGTCAGCACACTGAAGAGGAAGCTGGGTCAGGTATGAACAGCGGGAAAACACACATAAGCTGCAAACAATGGGAATGAAAATTGAAATCCTTTATTAACTTTTTGTTTAACATTCAGGCACACATTCGCATATAGTTCAATGTCTAACTCATTTAAGACATTTTTTGTCAATTCAGGGAATTAATTGGACATTCAATTTATGAATTGAAAAATACCCTTAATGTTGAATGAGGGTGTTGCGATTAGTTAACTGAGTCTCAGTTCATGTCCTGAACAAAATTTGGAACAAAATAACACCAACCCTGGTAATAGGCCATATAGTTGGGTAGATTTGGGTGCTCAGTACAAAGAGCTTGATAACCAATAGTCACTTTTGACATTGGTTAAAAATGGTACGTATTACACACTGAGAAACACTGAGAGACTGGATACAAAGTGCATGCATTTCAGGTGATTTAAGGGGTGTAGGTTACCTATGTTAGAAATTATATTTATTCAAATTATACATTCAAATTATATTTCAGTCTAAAACAGTGGAACTCTTTCTTGTGAAAATACTGAATCATCCAAAGGTGATCCATTACAAGCTAATAGAGACTGAATAAGCCCATTTTAAACTTTTTTGATTTATCCCTTGACTTTGCTCAAATGCTTAATATAGTTTTTTGCACCAGAATCAAATCCTCAGTTTCAGATACTAAAAGAGATTGAATATACCTAAGAGGACGCAATATTATATACTCAGGTATGTTCTTTCCACTGAATATTTTTTTTGACTTCAAAAGGTAGAAAATAAAAGCTTCTTGATAATCCATTTGTCATGTTTTTGAGTGAAATCTCATCACTGGTTTCAGTCATCTTTAGGCTCTGACAGGCCATTTCTGTCTTGTTGCGGTTGTGCATGATGATTGCTCCTTTTGTCAGTGTTGTGTTGTGAGCCTGTGTGCCTTTTTTAAACCCCGCAGGTGTCCGGCTTCGGCTGCCGGTCGTTCGCCCTGCTGTTCGACGACATCGACGCCGACATGTGCGGGGCGGACAGGAAGGTGTTCCCATCCTGCGCCCACGCCCAAGTCTCTCTCACCAACGAAATCTTCCGGCACCTGGGGGAGCCCGAGACGTTTATGATCTGCCCCACAGGTGAATAACTTCAAATAAATCATCAAAATTATGACACAGGTGTGGAAAGTGGGCGGGGGCATTTTTCGTGGATAGTTTGAAGATTCCCTCAAATGTGTCTGTAAATGCTGTACTGTGTAGCGCCAATGCTAATAGCCTGGCTAGTTGAGGAGCATTTTTACAGAAAAAACCTATATTGTGAGCTTGAGAAACGCTACCATAGCGATGTGGTAAACATGAAAACCGTTGTGTATCAGTATGGCAGCAGGACCAGAAATAGACAGCACACCTGAAGAAAACTCCAGGCCCAGAAACCATAAATCCTGAATGAGAGTCTCTTGTGCTTGTTATTGCTACCACAGATACGAGTGTCAAACCTGCAAGAACATTATGTGAAATACCTTTAGCTCATGTGCTGATGCAGAACAACTTATCAACAAAGAGTTGAGCACTTATTTAAGACTTGAGCACTGCTAAAAATGATGGCAATCTTGCCACCTGTAACAGCATGACAACACTTATAGTCAGAAAGTTACCATGTTTTCCATAGACAATAAAAATGATTTTGTTGATTTTATGGTTGATAACCAACCTCTCCATTTGTTTTACTCTCTAAAAATTAGACTACTGTGGGACATTTTGCTCTCCCAGCGTTTCGGAGTCGTCTTACTTGCGAACAGTTGGTGACAATCTCCTCCCAGGCATTGAGGTGCTTTGGACAGGTAAGGACAGAGCAGACTGTGATTATTTCCTGCAGTCAGTCAATAATATTGCAATATAATTTCCTCATGTTTCAGACTAACATATTACTGTATATACTACCATTGATAAGTTTGGAATCGCTGAGAAATGTTTATGTTTTTGAAAGAAACTGATACTTTTATTCATCAAGGTAGCATTAAATTTATTTTAAAAAATACAGTTCAATCTTCACATACGCTTGCAAGCCCCGTTTCCAGAGTGCTTTCCTAGTACCATATTAACGCATTAGCATGAATACTTAAGGATGAGGGAGCAGAGTGTGCTTTCAGAACATTGGAGTACTGGCTGTGGAAAATTGGGGTTTGCAATCATGTAAAGACTGAATTAAAAAACAGTTATTTCAAACAGTAATAGCAATTTGTAACATTATCAATGTCTTGGCTGTATTTTTTTTATCAATTTGATGCTACCTTGGTGAATAAAGGTATCAGTTTTTTTTTTATTACCTAAAACTTTCTCAGTTATTCGGTGAATGGTAGTGTATGTGCAGTGGTCTGATAAGATATTTGAAAAATGCATACTTTCTCGATGAGTGATTTTTCAAGTACATTAAGCCACAAAGGAGTGTCTGGAGCTTTGGTGTGATTTGTCTCTGTCATCCTCTTTTTTTTTTTTTTTGAAAGGGCCCAAAGTTGTGTCAAACAGCATTCCTGTAGAGTCCATCGAGGAGGTGTCTAAAGTTCTGAAGAGGGCCCCAGTTATTTGGGACAACATTCACGCCAATGACTATGACCAGAAGATGATCTTCCTGGGCCCCTACAAGGGCAGGTCCACAGACCTCATCCCCAAGCTGAGGGGGGTCCTGACCAACCCAAACTGCGAGTTTGAGCCCAACTTCGTCGCCATTCATACCCTTTCCACTTGGTGCAAGTCACACGGGAACGGTGCACGGAGAGATGTTGTCATGAGTAAGTGTAGTCATACTGCTCTGTGCTACAGGTCCTAAAATAATGTTAAAGCTTTACTGTGGTGTCTTTACGTTGATATTTCCCTTTCAGTATGGCACCTATGCTTTGTTTTGTTTGTGTAAGACCCCAGACGTTAGTAGAAAAAGGTACAAGGCAGGAGCTGTAAATAATCAGCGTTCTTTATTCTGTTCCTACAACAAGATGCATATCATTGCTCTGAGCATTTATATCATGTCTGTTTACCTTAAGCATTAGCAAATTATAACTCATGATGTTTACTGGTCTCACAAATAAGGTTAATAAGGTTAGATTTATATCTTGTGAGAGAAAAGTCAGGAAGAAGTCTGTCTCTATGCCCAGGTCCTCATCTAAACTGCAACATTAGTTATTATTCATTATAACTATGGATAATATTGATTAGTTATGGTGTTAGTTAATATAATAGTTATGTTAGTAAGAATGCAATACATACAGTGAGCTCCATAATGTTTTGGACAAAGATATATTTTTTCCTTGTTTTGGCTCTGTACTTTGCAATCAAACATTGCACATGTTCTAACCACATTAGAATTTTTTGATTACAATTTTTTTACATTAACATTATGGAGCTCACTACAAGCATGAAGTAATGTGCATGTTCCCCTTTCTCCTCCCTTGCACAAAATCTCAGGTATAATGGTGACCATGAAGGGGTGTTGGGAGAACAAGGCTACCAGTAACTGATTTGGTTGATCCACTCACATGACCACATCAAAATGCTCCAGTTGATTTAAACCAGTGCGCTGCTGTTAATACATGTATGGCTGCACCCTAATTGATGGTGGCAAAGTCCCACCCATCGCTGCCTTGAAGTCGATCTCTCTCTAATGGCGGCCGTTCCTCCACCAGCAGAGGGCGACAGCAGCAGGGACCCGGGGAGGGAGGACGAGGAGGAGGAGCAGGAGGCGGAGGAGCTGTACAGCCCGCGGCAGGCCCTGCGGCTCGCTCTGGCGGAGTGGCTGGAGGAGTTTGGGGAGCCCTACAAGTATGGTGAGAGAGCGGCGCATAATTAAGCGCAGCTGAGCCGTTACCATACGTCACCTTCGCGTGTCTTTAACAATGGATAACGTGGAGCAGGGGAGTTCTTGGTGCAGAACAGGCATCTCTCAGCTTAAGATTTCGGAGAAATTCCACTCACTGGGAACTGTGCGTGGGAATCAGGGTGTGGCAGCACGTGCCTTGTGTACTACGCAGCCAAATATTCACTGTCAGTTAAACTCTGATAGAGGATGTTTAGTCCATTTGGACTTTTATCTATTTGGATATATCTGTTAACGCAGAATGAACTCTGAACATTGTACTGCATATGCACCTGGCTTCTGTGACCATCTCTGAAGACGCATTCCTACCTGGGATGTGAATTCTGGGATATCATTTGCTAGCTTGAAATCAGTCAGAGAATTTGCGGTGAAACTGGTTTAGCCAGTACACAAAAGCCTCATAATTACATGCGGATCAGTGAGCACATGGTATGTTGAAATGAAGCAACCCCATGTGGCTACTGCCACGCTTGTTAAAATTATACCTTTTTGGCCCTGCACTCACCCTGTAGCTTCTGCGTGCATGCGACCAGGTTTTGTGTTAGCCATTTTAGAAGGTTCCCACCGGTCCTTTGAAAATCTTCAAAGTGCTTTTCTTATTTCTGTGGAAAATTCAAGGTGCAACATCCATTTCAAAGTACTTGGGAGTTTGCTCAGAGGATAAAGAGTAGATAAAGGTGCTTAATAATTTATTGGTTTGGTGACTAAAGCAGGCCGTTCAGCCCATAGAGACTCATTATTTTGGCTACAACTGATGAATTATTTAGCACTGTCTCCACCTGGTACTGAACACTCCAAGAGTGCTGCAAAAGAGTAACATCTAGAGTACCTAACTTCCACCTCTACCCATGTAATACCCACCACTCCTACCTTTCTGTTATCCACACCCCCATAACTGCCTCCCCCTTTAAATTACCACTTATACTACCATTTGTAACCTTCCAACTACCTATTCAATTGCCCCTAACTACCACCCCCCAGCAACGCACTGCCCTTTTGTGGAACTTTGGTATGACCGCCTTTTTGCAGGCAAGGGATCGTCGGAAGAGCCCATGGACACAGACAAGACGGGGAGCGGGGAAGGCGTGGCCCCCATGCAGACGGACCAGGAGGCGGGCCCCTACGCACCGGGCCCCGAGGAGCGGCCGCTGTACACGGCCGAGCCCCTCACTCTGGGGGACCTGGCCCTGATGGCCGACCTCTTCTACCTGCCCTATGAGCACGGCCCTCGGGCGGTGGCCATGTTGAAGGAGCTGCACTGGCTGAGGGCCAACAGCGCCGTCCTGGCCCAGGGGCCCGAGGGGGAAGCGGGCGAGAAGGTGAGACCGAGTGCGGAGGCCAGGGCAAGCGACATTCCGCTGGAACCGTGTTAACCTCGGTATTCCTCCATGTTTGTGTGTTCAGAGTGTGTGGGACGTGACCTGTGTGCTGCCAGGTGGCTTGCTGACGAGTAATAGCTGGTTAATTGTTAACTTCTTGTTTGCATGTTTCATTTGGGCATACACAAATGTGGATGAATAGTTTTTTTTTGCAGGACTTACACATTTTAAGCAGATTTAAGCTGAGCCCGTCCCATTCCAAAAAAGGTCTGTTATGTTAACAAGCTTTGCCATGGGCTGTCTGAATTAGAAAAAGAAAGTTTGAGATTTGAGAACAAATGTTTTAAGGTATCCGTTCTCCTTGCCAGTTGTAAAGAGATAATATGACACACACCCAGCAAGGCATAACGGCTTCAGAAACATGCCACGAAACAATAGGAGGATTTTTTTTTGTGTGAACATTTTCTTGGAAAAATATCAGGCCAATCCAGGCAAACAATACATAAACAAAATGGAGGATATGCACTTCTACTTGCAACCATTAGGTGGCGACTTTGATCACTAAAACTTATTCTTCTGAAAAAATGGAAGGATAGGTTATCTTTCAAGTAACTCAAGATGCAACAAAAAAAAGCTTATATAGTATGTGTAGGTATTTTCAGTGGCTGGTAGATTGTAGTAAAATTTTAGGAATGAAAGTGGTCATATTTTGCAGGGTTCAGAAACATTATAATAAAAAAACTGAATAAAATGATGGTTTGTAAGTTCTCTTGAATAGTGGCTACTGTGTGTAGTGTTCTTTACAAGTATGCACATGTACACCTTTGGAGAATAAAGCCCATTGCAGAATAAAGCCAGTGTTTGTGTTAAAGCAGTAAAGAGCTGCTGGGTCCAATGGTTTTTATTGTTACTCACACCACCTGGTTTCTTGGGACAAAACTGATTGTTGATTCTGAGGTGGAAAAAAGAGCCAAAGGACCCTGTGAATTTCTAGCACCAGGGTTGGCCACCCGTACATTAACATGTATAATCCATTATATGACCCTGTATTGCATATATAAACAGTGTCACAGAATCGCGAACAGTCCAGGAACAGCTGTATGCTTTAGTGTTGCTGAGGTGTGCTGATCTGCCCTTATTATCTTTTGCAGGTTGCGGAGTGGCGGTCCAGGGCCAAAAAATTTGTGGACATGTTCAAGGCTGTCGATAAGATGTACACTAGAGTCTGCAACTCGGCCAACAGGAACCTCGTTTACGACCTATACCCCTACATCTTGGAAATAAAGAGCATCACGTCAGTGGCCAAAGAGTTTGTGAACTGGTTAGGTGGGTTCATACAAAGACTTTGCTCTCTGTTTTTCAGTGTGGGTCTTTCTCTTGTGTCCCTTTGAGCCAAAGCTTTGTTTTTTACAATACCCATGATTCCAAGGATTTGGTACATCCTGGTGTCACAGGAGAAATTGCCTTTATTTGTTTTATCATCCTAAAGCGAAGCAGTTTGTTGTCTGGGATGTACATTCCTCGACCTAGTTGTCACTCAGTAAACAGTCTTTAAACTTATGTGATGCAAGTAAGTAGTGATACTTGACACACTAAATGGCATCTACATAAATTCCCTGCCTTTTAACAGCATGGGGAAACTCTCAAATAAATCCATCCCAGTGTCAGTGTCCCTCCCTGTCTGTTTTCTCTAGCTAAGCTAAAGTTATTTTCTTTTCAGTTGACAGTTCACAGTTGATTTCTATTGTCATTATTATTATTCACATACAGTAATACAATTTTTGATATGTAAACAGATTTGGAGCAACAGGAAACAGACACGCCCCCTGTGCTCACCCCTGTTTTCCTTTTAACAGAAAGCTCCCGTTCCTCTTCCTGTGCCCTCTAACCCACCCCTAACCTTTTCCTTTTGGATCTGATCCCCACAGGATCTCACACCACGTCATCCGCACAGTTCTTAGGTGGAGACCAGGAGCCTTTTTCCTTCAAAGGTGGTATAACAGGAGAGTTCCAGGTACTCATTCCAAATTCACTAATTATTATTGACAGAAGCCAAATAAATAAATGAATGAAAGAATGACCTGCCAATTTGATATTTAGATCTGTGACTTTTGTTTTTAGAATGAATCTGAGAGCAGATAGATCATAGATACGTCAACACCCCCCTCATCTCTACCAGAATGGATTAAATGTACTCTTATCAGTGTTGAATGTATTTTATTTAACACTGGGCATTTTGCTTTGCGTTGCTTTAAGTGAATTCCCAAAGGAAATGTTACCTTTGCTCAAATTCTGTTGCTTCACAAGAACAGAACAAGGGTGTGTCTTCACCTCAATTCTTTGCAAGAAGAAATGCAATAAGTGTGCATAACCACACCTTTTCTCTGCTCTGTGAATAGTCATGTGTGTTCATACTAGTTCACCCACAAGTATGGCATTGTGGCATCCGAAGGAAGGCCCTTTTGTTGCGCAGTCACAAGATCTTGTAAAGTAAAACCATGCCCTTTGGTCCCCTCTGAGGGGCAATGTGACGTTGTTCGTCTCTCACCTATTTGCTCCTGGAGACTGTAGACTGGCTTGTGTACAGTACCTCGTTTCTCTGGAAGTTCCAAAATGCTGACAGGGGGGCAGAAAAAGCTTCAAAGGGGGTACTTACTTTGAAGCTTCTCAAACCAAGACTCAAGACTTGTTCTCACCTCAACAAATGTATTTTTTATTAGTGAAATCTTGATTAAATATGAAGCATAGTTTGTTGTCATAGCAACTAGAGCAAAATTGCAGAAAGTGGGTTCTTTCTTTCTTTATTTATCAGTCTGTGGTGTTTCTGTTGTTCACCCAGTTCCTGGTATATACAGTAAAGTAGCACACAGGCACTGAAATACCTGTGTTCAAATATTGAGCCACTGCAACAATGGGGCAGGCCAATAACTGATCTGCATTGGATGGTTTTAAATGGCCGTTTAATACTGGCTGGCTGGCTGAAGAAAGAAACTGGCATGTTCTTGTTCCTCTGAGGTTTATAAGGAGAGAGCTTGGCATCAGCCACCTGCTGGGTTCTTAGAAAACCTCTTTGCTTGTCCCAAATGGGATTTAGCTACTAAAACTGTAACATGTGGAATAGAATACTTTATCCGAATGTGGACATGCAGTGGTAAGAGCCCGGAGGCGATAAAATAAAAAAGCGAATGCTCCTGTGTTGCACTGAAGGTAATAAAATGAACTGTGTTTGTGTCGTTTGCTTACAGCGGATGTTGCCGAACGACGGAGCACATGACCTTTTCCGCCAACCGGCTAAAACATACTCCGTGAGGCCGTACTTACCCATGGACGAGGTTGGTTTGGGGGCTCCTCTTCTTTGCCCTGACAGCATGATTTTTCGTTCACTCATGGGACAAAGCAGTTCTGAAGACATTGAGTCATCACCAAAACCTTTTTGCATTGGAAATTCAATCTGGCCATTCAGAGGCTAATAAGAACACCAATCAAAGGCAACTAACAGAGAATTGGTTGTGGTGATTTAACAGTAAACAGAATTGTGTTCATCATGGAAATTGTAATGCGATTACTCAGACTAAATGGACTAAATGCGTGCGTGTGTGTGTTGCCATGCAGGCATGGACATATATTTTCATTTGAGTTTATGCATTCACAGTCTGTTCTAATGCTTGAATTGTGATATTGAAAAGCTTCAGGGCTCACACCATTGTTGGCAGACATAGAAGTTACCCCCCCCCCCCCCTTCCTCCCCAGCCACAAGGGTAAATCTCTGAGGGGGGTACATATTCCTTGCCTTTTTGAGTGAGCGTCATCCTCTATCTTTGTGTTTGGTTCAGAGAAGGGCTTTGTGTCTCCCCTCACAAAAACTTTCACAGTCCCCCCCCCCCCCCCCACTGTCCATGGAGGTTTTCTACAACTTTTCCTGCGTTTCAAACATGGCTTTCCTCCTTCCAGGCTGCAGTGAATAAGATGAGCAGAGACATGGACAGTGAGGGGGTGGGCAGCCCTGCCTCCCCAGAGAAGCCGTATTCAATGGAAGACAGGTAAGAGTGTGTGACAAACCCTGGTAGAGTCAGTGGAGGATTCTTGTCTAATTTACATTCGTCCTCTCTTGTCTGCTCCCGGATAATTCACTCTCGCTTATCCGGGGTCGATGAATCTCGGCCGTTTTGTGCAAAATCCTGAAACTGATCCAGGGTCAGAATTGTATGTCCATCAGATCATTGTTCCTCTGTGCAGAGTCAGCGTTCCCATAGTACCCCACTGTGATGGCACCGTTTCTCCCTCAAGGCAAACGGAGGGGCCGCTTGGCTTCAGCCCCGACCACGGCTTCATCCTGGAGGATGACGAGGGCATCTGCGGCTATGCTCTGGGAACCGTTCACGCCAAAGCTTTCCTGGGAACGGACAAGACGAGCCGGACCCCAGACGCCCAGGAGAAGCATGGGAAATCTGACTCTCAGAAGGGTGCGTCCAGCAAGGGAACCGAGGTCAGTACCTACCTCATCTATGGGTATATTTCAGCAGACCCGCTATTCACAGTCAGAACAAACCCATTCAGAAAATGGTAAAACAACCCGTATATGGTGGAGCTGCCAGTTTATTATTAAATGGTCCAAAAAAATGATAGACCCTGTTTGTTTACTACTCAAAAGAAATGTACAAAATGCCAACTAACATTGACTGCATTATTACACAGAGACTTAAAAAAGATTTCTTGTCAAATAATTTCCACAAACGGTGACCCCGTCTTCATATTTGGTTTTTGTTTCAGTCTGGATAAGAGTGTCTGATAAATGCTAGTAAAGTAAATTAAAAGTCCTCTTCTGTAGGAAATGATGAGGAACCTTCCAGAAGCATTCCTTGCACGTTTCCCCAGCCTGATCAAAGCGCAGATCCACACCAAGGTCACGGAAACCAGCGTGGCAAAGAGAATGATGGGATGCCTGCTCTCTTTGCTAAAATCCAGTGGTAGGTGACAGGTGGGGTGTGCTAACTTATGTGGGGATACATTGAAAGGTGCCAGCCTACCCCCCCCCCCCCCCAAAACCAGTCCAGGCTCCAAGACCTCTCGTGTTTGTCACTGAGCGCTCCACAGACAGCTTGCTAGGAAATGTGATTGTGCTGCATGGCCGTGAATGTGTAAGAGGAACACTTTGAACCGCTGAACCCTGGAAGGGGCTGGCGCCGTCTGATCCGCGTGGGTGGTCTGGTCTCGCCCCCGCGGGCCCTGCTCGCCGCTCCGATGTGGTCTGCCGAAAATGAGAAAACTTGAAAGGCTTTTTGTGTTTTTTCCTCTTTAAAGTAGAAGTGCTACGTGTAGCTAGTCTGGCAGCAGTAGTACTGGTTACACCAGTAACCGTAGTAAAATTCCTGTTTGTATTCTATCTTTGTCTCGCATCAGTCACTGTTGCTTTTAATGTAGAACAGACCTTGTTAATATCACAGTCTAAAGGACATTTTATGTCTTTTACTTCATAGCCCATTAAAATTTCCATGGGTGAAAAGTCCATTCCTTGAGATTCTCTCACAAAGATCTGAAAATAGCCCACACAGCACAATTTTTTTTTTATTGTTGCATGTACTTCTGTGCTTATGTGTTAACAAGGTTTCTCTTGTTGGTGTGCTAGCTGTGAAGTTTCTTTACAAGCTATGAAGCGTCTGTTTCTGAGAGAGAGCAAATTGTAAGACCTGTAGCATAAGCAGTGGTGGAGGCACTAGTTCTCCGTGCGAAGCTCACTGAGTTGAGCATCTGTATTGTAAGTAGATTATCTGTGCTCTTTCTCTCCCTCTCTTTTGTTTGCACAGGCTCGCAAGGTGCTTTCTGTACAGTGAAGCAGAGCGATACAAGGATGCTGGACCTATACAGAGCACTGGGCCACTTTGAAGAGGTGAAAGTAGAAGGAATCCAAAATGATGTGATGATAATGGGAAGGAGCCTGTGATGGTATAAACGCACACATGGAAAATAAGAGATGTTGATCTGTGGTTTAAATGGAAGAAAATAATTTCTAAAAAAAAGTGCTCAAATTACTACAGGCTGTGTGCGGTGTTGAAGAAAAGCTCAAGAACAACTCAGGGAGGGAAAACAAAATGGCTGCTTAAATTTTACGATGCTTTGTTAATTTGTGGTCCACATTAATGGGTCCAGATTGCACATTGAGGAGAAAAGCTCGCACATGCATTTAGCCTTCTAAGCTGTCATTATGTGAAACAGCAGATGCTGAATACATGAGAAACTTACTGTAATGCTAGATGTAATCCTTCATCTGGATGCTTTTGAATAAACAGAGAACACATATTACACATCAGCACTATACAGTATGTAAGATAAAAAATAAGTCAGTGAAAGTGATCTGCAAGGGTAAGTAGGACTGAAATATTCAAAAAACAATAAACAACAGTGAGAAAGATGACTGACCAAACATATTTAATTTGAGTTGAAAAACAGTGCAGATATCTCTCTGCATCATTACATAGCAATTCTCCCCCTCGTACAGGCAGAGTGCTCATATTAATTACAATGAATATATATTTCATTCAAGTTTAAGTTCTTCTTAAAATTTTGCTAGATTTATTTTTGTAAGAGGAATAAACATGAGTGAAATGTGCATTTGTGCATTTCTTGGTTTATGAACACCTAGCTATTTTCTCCTGTCTTGTCCTCGACTTAATTTTTCTTTTCTGTATCAGGGTCCTTTCAAAATTTCTCTGTGAAGAGCAATGTGCACTAAAATGACTCATGAATATTATTGATAATTAAGTGGGGATAGGTTGTGTACGCACTGTGCACAGCACAGATTGTTTATATTTGAATACTTCTATGCAGGGGATTAACACTGATGAGGCAAAACATTATTGTCTGTTTCATTGGCCTACTTGATATTTATGTGGATGTTAAAATAAAATAATCTGTTTTGGAGATGTTTTATTAAAATTAGCTCAATCAAAGTGTTGTTGGTGGTTTCTTTTTTCATTCTATCAGTGTGACCACCATTATCCCTGGTGTATGTTTTAAGTTATTTCACTAAGAAGTCATATCTTGTTTCTCAAGCAGTTACTGCCACAGCAACCATCGATGGAAACTCGATTCAGAATCACTGAAATTATTCTTGCAAACATGTCATTCATTATGCGGTGCCATAACGATGAACAAGGGCAAATTGTGCTGTTTACTCATAGTCAGAATAATGTTTTATTTATGATATAGGCCTAGGCCGAGGTCTGTTTCACGGCAGAATATTGTTTTTACAGTGAGATCAAGATCGTCTTTACACAAAAGTACGTGTGTGTTAATCGGAACATAAAACCAATATTAATGTCAGTCATAGAATGTTACTTATGTTAGGGACCGGTTCGAGTTCAGCAAAACTTAAATTGTGGATATACAACTTAGCATCTCTTACGTCTATTGTACGTCCCGTGGAATTATCTAAGAACAAGTGTTTCTCGTATTTACATCGCTGTTTAGCTTAATTGATTTTATTTTAAAAAGCGTATGGATCAACAATAAACATCTGCAAACAATGTCATTTAGTGACGTTCCCCTAGTGCCTAACATTCTGACGAAATACTTTCTGCGACGCGGCAGCTTTCTTCATTGATTGTCGACAGCACAACGAAAACAGCTAGCTGCATAGCTAGCTAAATTTACATTTTTCTAAATTAACTGTTGAAATGGCGTTCATGGAGGACGAATCGTCGGGGAGTGGGAGGGTAGGTCGAACAAGAATGGAAAGCTATTTTTTCAGTAAGTTTTCCCCCGCAAACGAATGTTCTGTAAAGTTACGATTCTAACTAGCGTTAGCTTATTTAGCCAGAGGCGGCACACGTGGGATCTTGCTACGTCTTGTCGTTCGTAAATGTAACGATTGCTTAGCCACGTGGGTATCCATGTTATATAAAATATCACAAATTGGTTATTTCGTGTGAGAGATATCATATAAATGTTTTCAGTTGAAGGATTAAACGTGTTATTTGTTTGGTACTAGGTTGTGAGTTGTCCTCCCAAGTCCCGTTCTACACGTTTCAAGGAGACGAAGATGAAAATGTAGAACATTATTTGGATATCCGGACGGTGGGTACTTAATTTTTTGCTAGCTAACCGTATTACCTACACAAAGCAATTATAGCGTCCTAATAAGGTGTAATGTGTTGTTTGATAAGCCTTTCTCTAAGATTGGCTTGCACCCTCAGCAGGATATTATTCTTTGCGTATTTTTCATCACTTCTGTATGCCATCAGCCCATGAGGAGTCTGTGTACTCTTTTACAACTGATAGAGGAGGAGAATGTTCATCAATAAAGTCATATACTAGTGGCCCCAGAGATACTTTTTATCTCTGGGGCCACTGGTGTTTTATGAAGCACAGTTCCTGACCTCAGTGACTACAGTTGTCGAGCTGCATGAATGGATAGCTAATGTGTTAATATGAGGTTCTGTAAGTCTTCCAATTAGATTAATAATACAGTAATGTAGCTAAGTAGTTTCTGGCATGGTTATTAGAAAATTTAGCCTAGTTATTACTCTGCTCAAACTTAGATTTGAGCTGAGTAATACTCAGGTCAATGAATATTCAGGTCAGTGAATATTCAGTTGTGATGAAAGTGATTGGAAATGATTTTCTTTACTCTTGTCCATCCTCAGATTTTTGGCCTTGTGGTAGATGAAATTATTTGGGGACTGTAATACCCTTCTGAAATGGAAAATTGTAAAGTCAGTAGTAAAATTATATTTGTTGTACTTTAAGCAAGGTAATACCCATGTTTGTTGATGTTACTACTTTATATGACCAAACGTATCTGGGCACCCCTTGGTCTGGAGCTGTTGAGCTTTGTTTCAGTGAAGGCAAATCCTAATGATACCTCACTAATGCTCTTCTGGCTGAATGGAAGCAAATCCAGGCGGCAATGCTCCAACATCTTGTAAAAAGCCTTCCCAGAAGAGTGGATGGATTAATCCATAATTCTGGATGAGATGGTGAACGTCAGGTGTCCACATACTTTTGGCCATGTAGTGTATGTCAGCTCGTCACCCAGGAGGAGTGTGTCTGCTAAACACATATGGACAACAGCAAATAATACATTTTCCATCATACACATTCTGTAATGTTTATATCTGTATGTCACACCACTTACTGCTTAAAAATAAAGGTAACAACATGCCACATTCATAAATCGGACAATACCTATGCGTGATAATCTTGGTAGAGGTAACATTTCTTACAATCACTGTCACCCTTTTGCAGGTCTGTCTGGGAACTGGAGCAAAAGAAGAGAGCAACGTAGTGGAGGTGACAGCCCTGAATCACCGGGGGAAGAAAGTCTCTGTGCCGGTGGCCAACCTTCACGTTTCCTGCCTGCCCATGGTAGCTGCACTCGCGCTGATGTTTGGGGACAGAATCCTCCCTGACGTCTGTGTTCTTTGTCCTTATGCAGTCATTCATTTTTCTGGCAGGTGAGCATGGGGGAGTTTGAGGTGAAGGCCCCTGTGACTTTCAGGCTCAAGTCTGGAACGGGACCCGTCTGTGTGAGCGGGCTTCATCTCATTGGTGAGATTGCCAGCGCCCCCTAGTGGGTTGGGGGACAGGGGGTACACTTATCTCACACTATGACTCATAGTGTGGCAAACTTGCAGAAAAGGACCTGATGATGGTAGAATGATTCAGGTGAAACGTGTTTTTGTTGCAGACCTTGTTACACTATCCACATATAGGATCCAGCACTGGTTGTTATCAGTGTCAGCTGCTGAGTTGAAAATAGATTGGTTGGTAAACTTCTCTTTAAACTGATCATTGTCTCAACCTGTTTTCATGAATTCTCCTTGATTAACAAGTGCACTTCTTTCTCCACGCATTAGGGAGATTAAACAATAAATTAAATGTACAAAAATCATTTTTAATCACTACACTTAATTTAAAAAGTTGCACCACTCTGTTAACTAGCCTACCATGTTAGTTCTCAGCACAACCTCCTATCTAAAAAAACTTGCACTTCAGGATTGTTTAAATTACAAAAGCTGTGCATTGCAAATCTTTTCCATTAATATAATGTTAAGTGTCAGAGAATTACGAGTAAATGTATTCACAATTTTAAATAATGCACAATTTTGTGATGCAAATAAAAATATTTTTAATTTCTTTATATAGATATTTATCTATCTTAATAGCCTAATTGAGGAGAACTATCTGAGGATATTGAGTATTTTAAGATATTTTATTGTAATGGGTTTGTTGTTAAGGGGAATGATTAAAAACAGGTTGAGACCAATAATCAGTTTAAGGGGAAGTTTTCAGCGTTGTCAATTTTCAGCTCAGCAGCCACCATTGCCTGTTGTTTCAAAGACAAGTTTGCATTCACACTGTTCAACACTGCGTTGAACTGTTTTCACTTATTGACATGTACGCAACATTTATGTAAGACAACAGCAAAATGTGTGGACACCAGTTCTTGTCCTCTAAAGCAATCCTCCCAGTTTAGAATACCCAGTCATTTTTTGACCATTCCCACTGCTATTGAGTGAAACCCTTTCCTCTGTGGGCAACACTAGCCAACTGCTAGTATTATGCTAGTACCAATTTTTTAGGACCAAATGACTGAGATGTAAAATACTGCGGTTCTTGGTCTAGCCAAAAAATGTTTATTTTATCATTTATAAATCAGAACCATTATATCTGTACTTTCTCCATACAGATGGACAACGGCATATCCAGTGAATGTCCTTTGAAGGATTGGTCACAAATACTGTAGTCTGCACACTGTGTTGCCTAACCCTTCCAAAGCCTGTTGACATTAAGTGCATTGGAAGAATACAGTGTTTCTAGACTTTGATTTGATTCATCACTTTACAACCATTAAAGGACAGAAGCTTGCACACATACAGTTTCAAAATATCTCTCTTTATTGAGAATTGAAAAAATGCTAAGGATTTCTCAAAACATTGTGTGACTGTGGAACAGCTACTGCTGAGTATTTAGGAATAATCAGCCATAACTGAGGTTATATTGCTGCCAGAATTACAAACAAAGACATAATATATAGGCTAGATCCAAAGAATGTACCCATTTACGTAAATCTTTTAAATTACAAAACTGACTCTGTATGCAAAGTACAGCAGGGAAAAGAATAGCTAAATTTAATGTAGGCTGTATCTATATCTGATAACTCTATAGCTCTTGTCCTATATTTAAAAATTAAATGTAAAAATAATAAACTACATGTTTAACCACAGTGGTGGAGACCGGATAACATATGTTCAAGGCACCATGCATTTGTACAATTTGCTTGTGTCGGTGAAACCATACTGGGGAATATTCACCTTAACGTCTGAAATCGAATCCGAAGACATTAGCGCATTAGATATCTGTCACCCAGGAGAGGGAGTCCACCAGGTTATCCTCTTTTGAGTGTCTCCTAAACAGTGTCTCCTTCGCATGTAAGGCCCTCACAACCTCGGGTGGTGGTGTGCAAGTTGGGTCTTGGATGCATTTTTTGAATTGCATTACAGTACAATTCCAAAACCACACCGGTTTTGGCAGCCAGATCTCACAGCAGTCCTGTAAAGCTGTGGTTTAAAGAGACCGTGCCTTTGAGTGAGGTATGTAGACGTTTTATCTCAGTTCAGCGTTGGTGTAAATACAGCTGCAGACTGGGGCCAAAGCATGATTTGACTTCACTAATGATGTGCACGAGGTCACCTTCCCAAGCTTCAGTTAAAACACTGGGAGACGGGGTATGAATTATTCAGATTTGGTAGGGGATGTTAAACCCTTCACAGTGCTGCTTTATGACTATGGTAAATGCACAAGGCAGGAGAATGGCAGCAAGGTACCTTTGATTTCCCTTACCACTACCTCCTCCCCTTCCCCAGCCTTTGAGGATGATTCAGACTCTGAGGTATCAGAGGATTTGGAAGAGATTGATGATGACATCATCCCCATCAAGCCAGCGAAGAAGCAGAAGCTCTGACTGATGTCTCCAAGGTATGTCTCAGATTACTCTTATGATTTTTTAATGCTACCCATATGTGCAGAACATGGCAGGAAATTATTGAAATAGGATGTATGCTAGATTATTTAGTTTAGAATCCAGTTTGGAAGTTTTGTTATTAGGATTCATTTTTCGGTAAGTTGTGTGTGGGTGTGTGTTTGTAATAATAATACATTTCTTATTTAACATGCAGCTCAAGCCACGCCATGGAATGCTGAAGGTCTTCAGTGAAGGAAAAATTGAAGTGATGGTTGTTTTTCTAGTTGAAGCCAAGCACCTCTGATCAAGTGGTTTACATTTTTAAAAACATTTTCCTGTACATTTTAACACATTTTACAATTTGGAGTGCAAAGTCCATTTTCAGCTGCAGTTAAAGAGAAAAAATGAAATCTTTATAGGCTGAGCAGATAGCACACAAGATGGTCACTGTTCTGCTCTTTAGTAGCAATGTAAAGGACAGTCTCCATTTTGTTGCTACTGTGCAACTTCAGCTGTGTGTGTATGTACATATATGTTTTGCATGCCTTTGTTTTTATTTTTTTTACTGTAACAGCATAGTCAAAGGAGAGCATGTTCATTATTGAGCTCCTTTGTGGTTTCAGATAAGGGTACAGCACAGATGTAAGGGATTGGTGGGTGGGGGGTAGGTTTGGGTGATGGGTATTGGGTGATGGGTAGCAGGAGGCCAATCTTGTACATTTATATACATTATGTGAATAAAATTTGGTGCTGTTTTCAAACTTATTTTTTTAAATTCACTTAACCTTCACAGGAAGGGCTTACAGTTACACTTTGATCCGTAGACACGGCAAGCACACTTGGTAGAGGTTATGTCACGTCCTGAAGGAAGTAACCTCATGTGGTGTGATCTTTCATCCCCATAAAGTCAGATATTCCAATAATCTGCTTTGTGATGTCACAAACACCCCAAGACCCTCTTTCAGTTGGCTGATAATGAGACTAGTTTTTATTTTTGTCTTCTGCCACCACCCCCCATCTGAAGAGCACTGCAGTAGTCCTGTGATGCCTGTGTCAGGGATACAGGAGGTGTTCCCCTCTACCAGGCCCCTACCTTAACCAGGGATTATATTATGTTTAAACAGGTGAGGCCTGTCTTCTAGCAGCACCGTGTTGTCACAACCACTGACGGCTCATCCATCTAGTAGGCCGTTTCCATGGCTGCACATGAGGTCATTGTGTACTCCAGCAGGAGCCTCACCTTTAATTTTCATTGGTAGGTCACATAAATTGTACACAGTTCCTCAGGTTATATAATTGGAATTCTTGGAAGGGAAGAAAGAGGTCATTTTCTTGCATATATCAGCATGATCCATTATGAGATCTGGGAAAGTGTTTGATTTCAGCATTACGTAATCCAAGGCAAATATCTGATCCTCTTAAGCACTTTGTGATCAGTCGGCAGGAACCAAACGCGGCCTCTAGGGGGAGCATGTGAGACCGCACCGTCTGGCCGGATCCATTTTAAACACTGAGTTGCCCCCAATTATTTCCTTGGCAATGACATGGCAATAGCAGCTGCCAATATACAATAAACACAGCAGCTCAACCACTCCTGATTCTACACAAAAGTGGCATTAGATGAGCTTATAATGGCTTTCCTCACAACTGTAACGCACAAAGACATGCAGCATACATTATAAAACAAGAAAATTTTAAAGGCACCCAGGGTCTCTAAAAAACTAAACGTACTTGGTTGACTAATTTAATATTCCTGATATAAATTCATTTTAAACCTTTCGTACAAGATTCAAAAATCATTAACAACCATATTCTTGGTTTCTGGACACAGCAAGCATTTTTAACCAGCCCTGAACAGCACTGTTCTCAGTGTGTGCTTGGTGTATCCCAAAACCCCTTTACCTGTACGTATTTTCAGTGCCCTGACAATGCTGAATCAAAGCAGAAGCTTTTGTGTGACAGCCCCTCCCCCAATACGCGTCCATTTTGATTGGCCCCATTATAGGACCCTGCTACCATTTGCTCCAGTAACAAAAGGGACATATCCCACACATCCTGCCAGGTATTGAAGCCTGAAGAGAGGAGTTCATAGACCCTTGTTGAAGTAGACATAGCGGATGCCTTCGCCATACTGGGAGACGATGGAATTCCTTAGCTCAGGCTCCAGATTAGCGACGGCCATCGAGCTGGAAAAACCAGAGTGGGTGGAGGTAGAGGGGTGGAGGGGCGGGGGGGAGAGAGAGTATTTTAACCTGTGTCGAGGAAGAAGAATGCTCCACCATGTAAAAAATTAAGCAAAGAGTTTGTGATTCTTACCATCTCTGGGGAAATAGAGAGCAGGCAGCAGGCACCATGAAGACGAGGCTGCAAAATAAGAATTTGTGTTTTTTTAAGCCAGAAATGGGAAGCAGGAAGAACAAAAGAGGATGTAAAGGGGTTCATACTCTTCACACAAATGGAGACAATACAGCTAGGCCCTGCTCTGTGGATAAAGTCCCTATAAGGGTGCTGTTAACCACACACACAATGGCTCCTCTTAACAGTAGACCCATAACCTTTGACCCGTAGCCCTTAAAAATGGGAAATTCTTGCAAGAACTTTTAAGCTTTCTTTCCCCTTCTGGTTTCCTGGTCCTCGTCAACCTACTTGTGTAGCCAGCAGCAGAAAACAGCCTGACGATGACATTTAAAATGACAAAGACAGCAGTCTTTACTTACAAGACTCCCACCATCATCACTTGCAATGGTCCATGGAGAAATGTTATTCTCTAAAACAAAGCAGATATACACAGAAAAATTAAATGGTTTTAAAGCTTCAAAATGTCTTACATTCTTTATCCAAGTCTGAATAGCCAAAGTTATTGCATCTTGACTACAGCTTAAAAAATATCTCCAACGTTCCATTAAGGTTTGTGTTACAAGACTAATAGCTGCATTACAGGACAGGACAGCACTGTGTTAGTGGACGGGGGAGTTCTTGGATTGGGCTATGCCACTGTATGCAGCAATGTAAGTGGTCAGGGTGTGCTAGTGAACGGAGATGTGTTAGTGGGCAAGGTGTGCTAATCAATGGAGCTGTGTTACTGGTAAGAGCTGTGCTACAGGCTATGCTAGTGAATGGAGCTGTATTAATTGGGCAGGGCTGTGCTACAGGCTATGCTAGTGAATGGAGCTGTATTAATTGGGCAGGGCTGTGCTAGAGGCTATGCTAGTGAATGGAGCTGTATTAATTGGGCAGGGCTGTGCTACAGGCTATGCTAGTGAATGGAGCTGTATTAATTGGGCAGGGCTGTGCTACAGGCTATGCTAGTGAATGGAGCTGTATTAATTGGGCAGGGCTATGCTACAGGCTATGCTAGTGAATGGAGCTGTATTAATTGGGCAGGGCTGTGCTACAGGCTATGCTAGTGAATGGAGCTGTATTAAATGGGCAGGGCTGTGCTAGAGGCTATGCTAGTGAATGGAGCTGTATTAATTGGGCAGGGCTGTGCTACAGGCTATGCTAGTGAATGGAGCTGTATTAATTGGACAGGGCTGTGCTACAGGCTATGCTAGTGAATGGAGCTGTATTAATTGGGCAGGGCTATGCTACAGGCTATGCTAGTGAATGGAGCTGTATTAATTGGGCAGGGCTGTGCTACAGGCTATGCTAGTGAATGGAGCTGTATTAATTGGGCAGGGCTGTGCTACAGGCTATGCTAGTGAATGGAGCTGTATTAATTGGGCAGGGCTGTGCTACAGGCTATGCTAGTGAATGGAGCTGTATTAATTGGACAGGGCTGTGCTACAGGCTATGCTAGTGAATGGAGCTGTATTAATTGGACAGGGCTGTGCTAGAGGCTATGCTAGCGAATGGAGCTGTATTAATTGGGCAGGGCTGTGCTAGCTGCCATGCTAGCGAATGGAGCTGTATTAATTGGGCAGGACTGTGCTAGCTGCCATGCTAGCGAATGGAGCTGTATTAATTGGGCAGGGCTGTGCTAGAGGCTATGCTAGTGAATGGAGCTGTATTAATTGGGCAGGGCTGTGCTAGCTGCCATGCTAGCGAATGGAGCTGTATTAGTGGGCAGGGCTGCAGCAGAGGCTATGCTAGCGAATGGAGCTGTATTAGTGGGCGGGAGTGCATAAATCACTATGGCTGTATCAGAGGAGAGACAGTGCTGTAGTCTGTGCAGTGTTAGAGAGGCGATGATGCCCTCGTATTGAGGCCGTTTTCAGCCACAGACGTGATCAATGCTGCAGACGGCACCGTGGAGAGCAGTCTGACTGATGAGCTTCGGATGAGGCTCATATTGATCCAAGTCCTTACTCCCCTGAGACCAGCTGTCTCTCTGTCTGTCTCCCTCCCTCTTCTCGCTGCACACTCCGTCTCTCACATTTGCCTCATTGGCATGATTTGATTAATGATATCCCTCTTTCTCTCAAATTCAAATATTCTTTACTTGCAGGACTCGTGAACTTGTGTTGCTAATGTGTTGAATTGCATTGGTGACAATACCCCCCCCCCCCCCACAAAAAAGGGGGGAAAGATGGGTAAGCCTCCCTCACCCTCTCTCAAATTCACTTTATTGGAAACACCATAAAAACAGTGTTATCAAAGCAATTGATTTCTTCCCGTCTCTCTCCCCTTCTTTCTTTCCCTGCATGCCTCTTTATTCTACTTCACATCCCTTCCACTGAGAGTTCAAGTGAAAAGTCATTTAGCAAAACACACTGATAGGGTTTCCCTTCTTTATTGCGCAAACGGCAGCGGACTCACCTGCATCCATTTGTATCTCTCCAGTCTCTGCATTATAATGGGCAGGATGACTGAAATAAAGAAAGAGAGGAAGAATAATGACCGTGTATCACGGGGAGGAAGCCTGGGAGGATTCCATTCATCAGGCAAATGAGCTCGAATCACAGCGAGCCGCGGTCTCGAGAGTCCCTCCGTCACGGTCTCTACAAACAGAGACCGCATAACTGAAGTCCCCCGCGCGAGATAGAGGGGGTGTCAGCAGAACACATAACATCTACTCGGCGCCAAACAACACGTGGGTGGCAATCTCTTCATCCAACATAAACATACTGCTAAAAAATCTGACTGACGCTGATGGACCTTTTTTTTTTTTTGCTTTCTCCCGTGTCTCGCGAAACCGTCTTGCGTATTGAAGACGTGGTTTATCTGATGGAGGCTCGGAAAACAGGGGAGTCCGCGGTCTGGCCACAGCAGATGTGCGTTAAGTGAGCTCGAATTACGCGATAACTGCGCGGCCCAGCCGGTTCACTGTGGAGTGAAAAGAAGCAGTAGCCGGCAGGACCCATTTTGAAAGAAAGCTAATCTACGCTCTGCCGAATGGACAGAGGATGCTGCAGTTACGAGGGTTCAACAACGGTTTTAAATTCGCAAAAGCGATTTCCACAGATTTAGAGCGGCCCGTGCTGCGTTTCAAAGTGCTTCTGTGTCACTTCACTTGAAATAACACTCACGTTGGTAGAAAATATTTTGCTTCTGTGCAAACACAGATTCAGTGGCGATTCACTCACTGTACCACTGGTAAAAGGAATCCTGCACCTACCGTAGAACCCGGTCAAATCACTGTTCATCGCTATAAGTCTTGACAGGAGGATGCAAGATAGTTAATTAAAATCAATTTATTTAACCAGGTATTCATTTTACCAGACTGAGAACATATTCTCTTTTTATGTCAATGACCTTGATTATTCTTACTCTTCTTGATGGTTATTTGGCACCATCTAGGAATCATATTTTGCACCAAACAGTGGAATATGAGGCCTCATAAATAAGATAATATTGTACTTATAAATCATAATTAGTGTCCTATATACAGTAAGGATGGACTTATAAATCACTATTAAGGTCTTGCATAAGGTAATGTCGCACTTATAAATCATTATTAGTGTCTTATGTAAAGTAATGCTGCAATCATATGTAATTATTACTGTTTTACATAGGATAATGTTGCCTTTAACAGTGATTAGGTGCTGCATTTTGGGTAGCATGATGTACAGTAGTTATTTTGCTCTTAAGGTAATTGTAAGGAAATATATCAGCAGTGCCATTATTGCTATGTTTTTTGTTGTTGTTGTTATTCCTATGCATGTAACATATGTTAATACCACTGCCTTGCAGGTCTCTCTGGACAAGAACATATACCAAATGAATGAACAGAAATAAAGATAATGTGCAACTTATGGCAAACGAAAGCTCAGCGAATGAGGATGTGCTATCCGTCACAATCCAAAGCCCAAGCAATAAACGAATGAGGTAGTGGGGGCCATAATGTCTTCAGTGGACTTGGGCAGAGCTGAGAGAGGAGCTGGGGGATGGGAGTTCACTCCCAGAATGCTCCGTGCGCCTCCTCTCCGGCCTGCTGACCCCTCTGTCTGCACGGTTGCGGCTGCGCTCAACACTCACTCATGCCTGGGGCTGCCATGGTTACGCGAGAGATGACCACCTGTGTGATGCCCTTCACAGCTGCTCTCTGCAGGAGGGAGGGAGGGAGGGAGGGAGAGAGAGACAGTGGGAGAGATGGTTACAGAGAGGAAGATGGAGTACGAAAAAGTATAAAGAGTGGGACAGTGTTCAAGAGGGAGAATGGGGAGGGAGGTAGAGAGACAGCAAGAGATAGAAAAAGAGAAAGTGAGAGGGAGAGAAGGGCAGAGAGAGTTAGATGGGAGGAAACACAGTACACAGAAGAAGCACCGTGTTAGGACAGATAGGCTCTTGATTAAAATGGCCACACATTGCAGTGAAGGTTTCTGTGCTTTCAGACAGTCGTATAGACACTAATTAACCGATGCCTGGCCAGGCTGAGCAGCGTTAGACCCTCCCCCAGAGCGTGTGGCACTCACCCGGGAGTGCCCCAGCTTGTTCCCGTTCTCGTCTGTGACAGCAATGCCACTGAGGATCTCCCTGAGGGAGGGGGAGAGAGTGGAAAGGGAGGGCGGGGTTATATACAGTGGCACCAGCTGGAATAGGCCCCCCCACCAACTCGGTTTCTCCTCTCACACCAATGCACTCTGACCCTGGGGTAGGAGTTTCAGGGTGGTCTCTCTGACAGGAGTACACACCTCCCCCTTTACAACCCCCTCACCTCCAATCAGTACCATCTTCCTTCCCCAAACGCCACCCACCCCTCCCAACACCCATCTGCACTTCCATATATTACCTCTACTATCTGCTTAGACCTCCATCCTCTGAACCCCTACCTCCTTATACCCCCATCCTACCCCTCTACAATCCCAATAACACTCGCATCACTCCCACTACCCCACCCCATCTCTACACACACCCCACCTCCCCTCACCCCTCTCTTCCCCCGAAAAGGAACTCACTGCTGCCTCATCATGGGGATGTTGACGCAGTTGGCAGCAGCCACAGCGGCAAAGGGAACCCATCGAGCCACCAGAGGGGGCGCTTTCTGTGGACACAGGGAGGGGGCAGGGCTGGTCATCCTCGGTCACTTTACTACCTTTAAGGCTGGTTTCAATTCCAGCTCAGCTCTCACTAAATTAGGTACAACTGAGCCATCAGTTAAACGTTAAACTCTATTCAATATCTTTATGTGAAACCTGCTGTAATTGCCTGTAAAAGGTGCGTTTGTGTAAATAAGATCATTCGAAAGGGGATTCTGGGCAGGTGTGTCAACTGTTCCATTAATAGTCCTGAGCCCCAGTGAAGAATGCATTATTCTCGGTCGAAGCTGATCAGCTCTCTGTATTACTCATATGGTATTACTCAGTGAACCCTGGTGTGAGGTCACTGACTGTGGGCGTGCTATACCTTGGTGTACAGGTTCAGTCCAACAGCTGTGGCCAGGGCAGTGCTGGTGGCTGTTACATATGCCACCCCAATTTGTCTGAGAAAGGGGAAGAAAAAGAAAAATATAGAAAGTAATCATGACCAAACAAAAACACAAGCCAAATCTACACTGTCATATATATCAAACATAAAAAAAAATGTTTTATTAACATTCTTCACACCATTAACTTTGTACTCAGGGCAGAAAGGCAGCCATCTTCCTCAGAGGACATATGAAGAGGGGAAGGACAGGGAAGTAGAGAGAAAAATGATCTTGAGTACACACTGCAGTCTCTAGCACTGGTGAACTATGCAAAACTGCGTTCGAAGAACAGGTAGACTAACTTGACGTCACATTGTTCTGAGAGAGCAAACAGCGAGATCAAGAGAGATCACCTGACAGTGCTTAGCACAATGTCCCGTAGGTCTTTCAGACCCAAAAACGGTAGAACAAGGCCAGCGCCTTATGAAAAAATGTTTCAGTCACTTAATAATTTCCTCCCTTTACACCTCCGCAGTGGTGAGTGTTCTGGTGGGTGGAAAATGGCCGACATGCATCATTCAGGTGGGCGCTGCACACTGGTAGCAGTTGAGGGGACTTCCCCCTCGCCTCACTCTAAAGGGCACTCTATTACCATAACAGAGCACATCAGAACCAGCCTTTTGGTTATGCCCGTCAGTCCCCTCCTCGTAGGACTACAGGAAGTGAAAGGCCAGCTGAAGTGTGTGTGACGCTCGCGGGGGGGTCTTACTTGGGGGTGATGGGAGAGGCAGCGTTGCGGTTGGTGTAATTGACCAGGGCGTTGAAGGACTGGTTGACCCACTGCCAGAACACCACAGCTGGAACCGTCCTGCAAGAAGCACCGCACAGGGAGAGAGACGACTCAGTCAAGACCACCGCTCTGCAAGGCCCACATCCCCACCCCCAAACTCCCAGCTTACGCCGTTTCCAGAAAATTCTCTAGGTACACTCGTTGGCAGCTACGGTATATGTCCCCAAACACAAACATTTGTCCGGTTTCCAGGATATTTCTTGAAAGTTACATTTAAGTGAAATAAATCATTTAAAAAACTGTTAGAATATCATTAAGTTTTTCCATACACACGAATGACCAATGTGTAAGATAACAATCATCTAGGAAGTTACCAGTGTTCAGTTCAGTGAAACTGGCAGTGAAACTTGGAATATGCTAACAATTGGACATTTACCATAAAGTTTCTACCTGAATCATTTTTCTGTGATTCAGACAGAGCTTGTTTGGAACAATAAATATGTTCTAAGATTGTTTGGAGAATGTTCCGGTCATAACATTTTCTCACAGCCAAAGGAGAATCTAAGCAGAATGTTACCCAGCGTTCAGAGGCATTTTGTGTTGCTGGGTTCCTGCTTCCTGGTACAGATGAACCATGAAACACTATCCTAATGGGGACAAGGAGCCTCAATCCATTATTCAAATATTAAACCCAGGGATTACGATTTCATTACTTCAAGCAGTATTCAAATACTTTGTTCCTAAATGAAGGAAAAAAGGGAATTTCAGAGTTTTTGAATAAATATGCATGAAGGACAGCCTATAAAAACTCTGCCTTAACAGCTCTCTCATATTATTCATTTTCTGACTTAGACGTTGAGTGAATGCAGATCTCTTTGCAGTGAATCATTGTTTACACAGAAATAACAAGGGTTTCGGGCCTGGGAGTGAAAAGGGGGGATTCATTAATCAAATATTTAGTACAGTCACATTCTAGGCATTTAGCAGGCGCTCTTATCCAGATTGACTTACACAGTACACTCTTTTTCATAAGATGCATTTATACAGCTGGAGAAATTCAGGTTGTGTGCCTTGCTCAGGGGTACAGCAGGAGTGCCTCACCTGGGAATTGAACTTACGACCTTGGAGTTTCAAGGCCGGTCGCCTAACCATTATGCGAGGATGCCACCTATGTCTTGAGAACCACAGAAATAGCTAATATACAATCAATATATGATCAATAAACATTCTAACAGCTAACTCATACTGTACAACCAGACAGTGTGTGTGGTGGTCACTCCGGGTTACCATATAGCTGCAACACAAAGACTGCACGATTACCTGTCTAACTGATGTACAGAGCCTGCTAAACTAACCCAACCTAAGCAGTGCAGTTGTCGAAACTTGCCTATAGAAGAGTAGTCCGAAGCCTGCTAACACCGAGTGAGCTAACCTGTACAAGCGCGACGGCTCACCTGTAGAACTGCAGCATGAAGCCGGTGATGGCCATTCCACCAGGCACCTGGAAGGACATCCTGCCGATGAGGTTCATGCGGTCGCCCGTGTCGGGGTGGAAGGCCGAGTCGTACAGCTTCTTCGCGTAGTGCAGCTGCTCCTCGGTGGTGCCAGGGGGCAGTGTTCCCGCCCTGAGGATCACAAGCCAGGTCACATGACCCCCCCCATCCTCACTCAGATGAGGAACGCAGAGATATTGGCAGCACGCAGGCGAACTGCCGTCTTTCTGACAGGGCGCCGTTGTGATCTCATCAGATCGATGACTTCATCCCATGAGCACGATGACATCACCGTTCTGCCCAGCTAACAACAGCAGCAGTTTACATACACGGCGCAGTCCGTAAGTATCTGGACAGTGATACAATTTTTTCGGTTTTGGCTCTGCACACCGGCACATTGGATTTGAAATAAAACAATGGATATGACGTTAAAGCCACACCGTCGGCTTTCATTTCAGAGTACTTACATCCATATCGGGTCATCTGTGTAGGAATTAGCCCTTTTGATACAGTTTCATACAGTTCCCCCCATTTTAGAGGACCAACTGCAATTGGACAATTGGCTGCTCAGCTGTTTCTTGGCCAGCTGTGTATCTTTATATCATTAATTCATGCACAAAAAAGCTAAGGTCTTAAGTTGATTCTAGGCTGATTCTAGACATGAACTAATGATATAATGACGCACAGCTGGCCAAGAAATGGCTCGATTTAAAAATTTTCAGGATAGCAATTTTTGTACCAGATTGCACCGTAATCTTGTTACTGCAATTAAAAAGCCCAGCCTTGCAGCTGGGCTGCACAAACATTTGGCCAGCAGCATCAGGTCCAGAACGCCTACTGTTTCAGACCCGCACAGCATGCGCGCATAGCGCGGCGAGGGGTTAGCGCTGATTTACACTGCAAACAGGGCACAGTTCAGGAAGTTTTCGCAAACAGCGAGATCAAACACAGCCAAAGAACAGCATGGCCAAAAGTTACTAATAAACGTGTCCTCAGCTATCAATACTCCCACACTGGCCAGGGAGTCAAGCTCCCCTCCAACTCATTTTCAAACGCTGACACCCGGGTTAATAAGCAACCCCCATAATGATCCCCTGGAAATTATTACCGCAAATAACAGAACGGGAATTCATTTTCAAAGCTACGGGAGAGACAAGAGGAGGCGTTCCCGAATAATTTGGGGTCACGTTTGCAAATTGAGGTTAAAGAAAAGGCAAGTAAAAAGTACCCCCTGACCCTCAGTGAAAACAGGGGATCGAGTAAGCAAATATTTTGTCTTGGGAACCGCAAAACATTCCAACATCGGCTCAAAATCTTAAAATGAACATCCCTGCCAGCTCGTTCTTACCCTACTGTGCAAGCACGGAACGGAGCCTGAGATGGACAAACCAATGTGTTGTTGCGTTTGTGAATCGACTCCACCCACCCCCCACCCCCCCACCCCCACCCCCCCAGCCATACCTGCAACTGTCGACCAGGGCCTTGGCCTCGTCCAGCTTGGCGTCGGGCAGCAGGGCAGTGCGCCAGTCGGTGATGTTGAAGAAGTGCTTGAGCCGCCCCATGAAGGTGGACTGGTCCCAGCGGGGGGCGTCGATGTCAAAGCTGCCCAGGGCCATCCTGTCTTGTCTTTTAGGAAAGAGCGAATGGCATCAGGAGCCACACACAGCTATGATTCCCCACACATCCCGTCTTGTCTTCTAAAAGAGCGAATTCCAATCAGGAGCCACACAACAGCTATGATTCACCACACATCCCGTCTTGTCTTTAGGAAAGAGCAAATGCCATCAGGTGTCACACACAGCTTTGATTCATCACACATCCCATCTTGTCTTTAGGAAAGAGCCAATGCCATCAGGAGCCACACACAGCTATGATTCCCAACATACTGCATTTAGGCCTACACGTTTTTTAAATATCTGCTGAAGGTGCAATATTAAGGTGTTTCAGTTCTTTCCACACACACAGCTAAAACACACAGCTGGAAAATCACCAAGCAGAACTAGAAAGAATTACAGTACGAAGACAGAGTTTTATGAGCATTTTAAATTGAGAGTATTTTAAATTGGCGGACATCATGCTACATCCACAATACTTTGAGGGAGCTCAAATAAAAACTTTCATCTTAAACAAAGGCGATCTGTCTAAGAC
Source organism: Anguilla rostrata (assembly GCF_018555375.3). Taxonomy (NCBI): domain Eukaryota; kingdom Metazoa; phylum Chordata; class Actinopteri; order Anguilliformes; family Anguillidae; genus Anguilla; species Anguilla rostrata. The sequence goes on from NC_057934.1 coordinate 17,993,512, forward strand.
TGTCTCGCAGCTATTAAATTTGTGGGGGTCCTATTGTTCAAGTTTTTCAAATTCTTCCTTTCAACTCTGAGGGAGCTTTTAAGATAATGAGGAGACAAGACTAGAAAACAGGAAAACAGCATCCATGGGCCTGGCGCTTAGCACTAACTAATCATAAGAAACTGGAACAATCCTGACTTGGAGAAAACCTGCGTCTTCTATGTGCTTATGCCTGAGTGCCCGGGCACCACAAAAGAGAGGCCTCTGTCAATAATGTTTAAACTCAGTTAACCCTGACCTTATTTACCCTTCTCACATCAATAATAAAGAAGTGGCCTGCGCTAAAAATAAAACTTGATAATTTTGTAATCAAGAAGGAACAAGTAAGCATCGTTTCACATCACTACAAAAAAGGCTCAAGCAAAATGTCTGAGCTCGTTTTTTTTCCCCTTGTACGTGGCTAAATCAATGACGTTAAGTTCACCTTTGGGTGCGAATCACTTGTTTGTTCTTGAATTGCCTATCACCTGGAAAGAAGTTCCAAGAAAACCATTTCAGCAGCTCAGTTGGGTGCATACGGTAATGAAACGAAACTGTTTCCCAGATCACAAATTCCACATCTTGAAAACAGCCCATGACCACACGACTGAACCCCCCCTCTGAACTGGTCTGGCACAAAAATGGCAGCGCTGTCAAGCAGTTTGTTAGCCTTCGACAGAAAGCAGTGACTCCCGGTTCTATATTGCACATTTGACCTTTATTGTGGGGCGCAACGAAAACAGCGCAAGTGATATTCATTCACAGAGCATCTCACATCTCAGCGTCTCACAGACCACGCCCCTTCTACTTCTGGCCAGAAAGACGGATCTCAGATACAGAACATAGCCGAATAAACTGACACTGAAAAACAAAGGCCTTTGGTTTTCCAGCTTGCCTTCTCCCAGGCTCTCTTCTGCTTTAATGTGGTAAAAATGCAGCCTCCGACAGTTTGAACTCCTACACAGTGAAGAGCGGCAGTTGATGGAAGTCTTTCAGTCTCTCCCGTTCACGAAAGCCCCTGCACTCATAGTTTCCTGAGACACTTTTTAAAAAATCTCTTTTATTTTGAAAGGCATCCCAGATGTTGTGATCGAATCAACTGCAGGCTACGCTGACGTTACAGGTGGAGACCAAGCCACCCAGGAGGTGTGCAACACCCACCATTAGTTAACACGTGCTGTGAAATCCACAAATGAGCCCTTTCTCGAATGCAAGGACTCATCTCACGAAACCTGACAGACAGGACTGCGCGTTTTCTTTTCGGCTGCACAGTCGGCTCATTCCCGCTGTTGCCGCTAAATGGTGGGCCACTCATGCAAATGCGGAACGCGCAGAGGTTTCAAAAGCTGTGAGGAACGAGGTGGTGATCAATCGGCGGAACTGCAAACACAGGTCTGTGCTGGTTGGGAACACACGGTTGCGTGTCGCCGAAACCTTAACAGGGTTTATATTTAACTGGTGAGAGCGGCTTCTGTTAGAACAGTCAGAAATGCGCTTGTCGCTTGTCAGTCAGTGCGTCTCTGTGTGTTTGAGAAAAAACAAACAACATGTTCACCCTGTGACTGCTCACAGCGGGTTACATTACACCCATATTTCTCACATAGCTTTTTCTCATTTCTGTACCCTTTCAAGGATAAATTAACTCTAACTGCACTAGGACACAGCCTGCCTCCTTGACAAGGGTTTTCTTACTCTGCAGGTTAATGTCACAGCTGGTGAAATAGCAAGGCCTGCACATTCCCCAGTATATTCTCCAGATGTTATTGTAAGGCTGAGCTTCCAGTAAGTATTTTAGCCAAAGGGAACATCCTATGGATTACAGCCCTACAATCAGAAAGACACACAAACACACACACACACACATGCATGCACACACACAAGCTGGTGCCAGAACAAACCAGACCTGTTTGTAGCTTACTGGAATCATACATCAACATAAACTGGCAAAAAAATGTATTCAAAGTACAAACACGGTTAACTTGAATCACCGAGTCCTTCAGTGAGACTGGCCTTTTATCTATGTGGCAATGCCATTGACTTATGGTGTGGGAGGCCAGGTTTCTGGTTCTGACAACATCTACCCTGGCCTTAAAAACTGTGCTCACCACAGTATGAACAAAATGTAAACTTTCTGACTGAGAAATTAAAAAGGACACTGGGACCATGAAGTCATGAGCACGTTTTGGGAGGGACGTGGCTTTGGGTGACAGCTTGTAAATGGGTTCAAACAAGTCTAGGTAATTTGTTAATGAACTGGCTAACCCCTGAGGCCTGCAGTCTAGTAAGACAGAATGAGAGAAGGTAGCTTTTTCATTAACACAAAACTTGTGTAAATCTGCAGGTTTCTACCCAAAACATTAAGGTAAAACCCATAATCAGTCCGATTTGATAAGGAGGAAAAAAATAACGACAGAATAGTTTGCTGTGACCCCACAATGATATTCAATAGCTGTGTTCGATAAACCTTTCTTTAAGTAGGGAATTCCATATGGTATGTTGGCACTCAATAAATAAAATGTATTTACTTTAATAAATCATATTTCCTGAGTATTCTGGAGCTGGTGTAATTTCCTTTGTGCGCCTCATTGTGTGTCATGTGATTTGTTATGCATGATCCCAGGTAAGTGTATAATGAACGCTGCATATGGAGTAGCCTAAATTTGGTTTAGAACAAACAGGTACGCAATTAGTAACTTCATACCGACGTATATTTTTTTCCAAAGACTGGGAGATAACACATGCACTTCTTCACTATTTCCTGGCCTGATATTGCTGATGTAAGAACAGGTTATTCCAAGTCACAACCAAAAAGGGGTGACAAACGTGTGTGTGAACTTTAACATTACAGTACCCTTGGGAGGAAATCGTAATCTAGACCACTTGTCCCTATATCGTACCTTGTGATGTAGCAAATGCAGAAATGAAGGCGATAAGATCAACGGTGTTAAAGTAAACTAATTTTACATTCTGATGATGTATACTACTGCAAGGAACTAGTGACACGAGATACCATGCATCCACCAAGGCAGGTTATACTGCAAGCATATGGCACTGTATTCGAATCCCCGGCTTTCAAACAAAAAAATTGGACGACAACATTCTAACATATTTCGAAGCAAGATCATAAACAAGATACATTACCTTTGGCAAATCTGGTTAGGAGAGAAGTCAAAGTAGATGAACAAATGAAATGGTTCAAAGAGTAATATTCCAAGAGCGTGGGCGGGCGGAGCTGCACGTGGCACTTCCTATTCCAATCACACACAAGGGTTTGCTCCCCTAGTGTTGCCCCACCAAATATGTGCCCCCATATAGTTATACATGCAGAGTTAGCGCGCTGGTCTCAAAAATGACAGTAGGGACAATAAAAATTAATTTGACTTCACTTTCTTGATCGAGTACGATACATATATGTTTTAAATTCCCCACGCAAACAGTATAGATAACACTGCAACAACGATAGAGTTAACAGCAATAGCTACCTAGATTTACGTTTGAGACATGGTAAACTGGCTTGTCAACGTCGCGGCTAGTTCTAGTAGTATAGGATACAAAAATGAACGGTGAGACGTCAATGTGCAACCACAGGCAAGTAGGTTTAGCTGGCTACCCAACGTTAGCTATTCATGTGGTGCGACGTGGCACCTTTTATTCCTAAACTAAAAATAATAAGACGCTATAATGATATAATGTAGGTCTGTACAAAACAACAAAAATCAAGCTTCCGGCACGCTGTTAATGCAGTGCTATGCCTCATGGAAAAGATTAAATTTTACGTCATCAAAGCATGTGCTTAAGAAACTGCGCCTGTCGTATTCTGCACGTACACAATTTGTGTAATACGTCACAGGCGCTTAGTAACCCTTCGCGGCGTCTCAAGTCTTTGGGAGATAAACCGAGATGGTGAGTTCTTTTGTTATATTTAGCTAGCTAGCTAACTGTTTGATACATTGTCATGCCTCTGGCATCCTTTCCAGCTGTTATGTGTTTATTGCGTTTTGTCGACTACGATGCATAAAGATAGATCGATGTTCAGGTACCCAGATAACAGTAGCAGCTCTTAATGAGACAGATTAGCCAGATAACGGTATCATGAACGTTAGCTAGCTAGGTGCGAGAAAAGAACATTCGGATTTCTCTTGATGGCTAAAAAAGAAATGTCCCTTCGAAATGTGTTGATGTATGATCACATAGTGGGTATTAACTATTGAATGTACTATCTTAATTCTTAAATAAATGGATCCGTTCGTGTTAATTACCTATTTTGTTATTTAAATTTAGGATAAATCTCATCTCGTTCTTACCTGTGTTTATGGCCCGTTAAGTTTGATGCTGCTGCTGATTTTACCCTCGCTTCGTTGACGAAGGCTTCGTTTCTTGTTGCATGCTGCAGTAACTCGCTAACTAGTTTCTTTTAACCTAATAACAATCCCCATATCCTTCTAGCTAGCTAGACAACTGGCCTGGATTCATGGATGTTGACATCCAGAGTGAAAGATGGATTAGCTATATCACTGCGGGTTCATGGCCATTCCAGGCGGGTTGGGGCACTGTTACTAATGAGTCTGGTGTCGATATCATTTCCTTCTAGGTTTAAAAGGAGCCATGTATTGACATTCCTACTCCCTTAGGTGAAATTTTAATTGTTATCGAAAACTGCATGACACGTCTGCTGAAACCGGGAAATTACGACCGGGAATAATAGATTAAGGTCAAAACACTTTGATATTCCTGGATTGTGTATTTGCTTTATATAATAATGAATAGGAACATTTCACACATTTAGTAATGCATTCACATTCGCAGAAGGGAAGTAAACCTGCCAGAGATCCCAGACTGAACTGGTCTACAACCCCTTAAAACACAAATCAAATAAACGCGGTCTCCAGGCAGGATTCGAATCGCAATCCCAAGTGACACTATGTCTTCATCAAAAACCCATAGGCATGACAACAGTCTAAAACAATTTATTTATGAATCCCCCTTTGTTTCGTAAAAAACCCCAAAATTCCACACTACCAGCTGCCATCTTGCAGCTATTTATTCTGTATAACAAATGTACTGTTACTGCTACAGAAACTGAAATGGCATTTATTGCTGAATTCTTGGAAGCAGGGGGGTCCCCAAATAGTCCTGTCACCCACTGGTGACTGATGGTTACAGTGAGAGTGATGTAGGCTATATGATTGCGAGTGATAGCTACAGAGGGAGCGATGTGACTTTGGGCTTGTAAAATTGGGGATTGTTAAATGTCCAGTGTTCACTTTGTGACGTGTGTAAATGGTTTGCCTGGCGTAGGGTCTGTTGTCCATCCTGCGTAAGCTGAAGAGCTCCCCAGATCAGGAGGTGCGCATCCTGTTACTGGGCCTGGACAATGGCGGCAAGACCACCCTTCTAAAGCAGCTGGCATCTGAGGACATCAGCCATATCACCCCCACACAGGTGCAGCCCGTACACTCCCATTCACTTGTGCAAACGCATGCGCGCACACTTAGGCGCAAAGTACATAGTCCCCGAACAGCTGGTCTCTAGGGAAATCAACCACATCGCCCTCTCACAGGTGCTGCACGCAACCCAAAATGAGAGCAGGGAGGGCACAAACAACCCATACACCCCTCCGCAGTAAGTCAGTCATCTGCCTCCGTGGGTAGCCTAACTCAGCAGCATGGTTACTGCATGCTAGCTGACATGCAGTCTGCGGTTCACGCTACTGAACTGCTCTGAGAGTTATAACTGTGGGAGTGTGTGTCTGTCTGTGTGTGTCTGTGTTGGGGGGAGGTTATTCCTCTTATTGATTCATGAATGCCTGAACCACGCCAAATCCCCTGTGCCAAACCTGGGAATGAGCGCATGTCTAATTAGCTGTTGCCTGAATGATGTGGAGATAAAATAGAACAAGATGGCTGGAATATTAATGAGATTTTTGACTTGTAAATTACACAAAATGGCTGCCACGAGGTCCAGCACAACTGTGTATTCTTGACTCTTGTGTTCGGCCCTCTACGTAGACCTGGCTATTCAGTAACACTCAGGGATTGCCTGGCCAAATGGAATGATAAAAAGTTATTAGTTATTATTGAAAGAATAAGTTATTTACCTTTAAATCTGATGAATGTCTATGTACTTCTGAAGAACACTGCTGCACAATACCAGGCACACTGAACAGCCACAGTAGCGTTTGCTCTAGTTGTATTTATAGGAAAGCTGCATTCAACCCTGGGTGGCTGGTCAGGTCTGAGTGTGTTTCCCTTTCTGTTGCACAAAGCAGTTTGCAGTACAAATACGCCCCCTGGATCAGATCCCATTCCACTGTAGTCACGTTCCAGTCCAACTCTTTTGCCTGGCTCATAGGAATCGAGTGCTTTTCTTTCTCTTTTCCCACAGAAGATTTTTCCCCTCATTTTTCTTCATTTACAATGCCCAGTTGCAAATTTGAGCTCCATTGATAGATGCAGCATTCCTTGTCAGTTTAGGGGCTGCACTGCTTCTGGGCTACATAGGGCTAATTTTGCAGCCAGCCAATATTTCTTTTCACTATTTCATGGTCCACCAGCTGAGCTACACAGCTGTCACGGGCATATTGCAGTGCCGATGTAGGCAGATTGCAGGTGCTTGACTGGCTGGGGGAGTCCCTATTTGTCGCGTATAGTCGTTAGAGAAGGTGACATCACCGCTTAGAGCTAAAACAAGAACGTGATTCGTTCCCTTAGCTGAGGACTTTGGTTTTTCGCACAGGAAGCTAAATGTGTCTTGTGTTGTGCTCTGCCAGATGTGAAGGCTTCTAGGAGACGTGTTATCAAGCACACTTACCAGCACGTTGTTGCCCGAAGCAGCATGGAGAACAGTGGCGACCCTTAACCCTGCCAGAGGGATAAGGTCACGCATTCTGCTCACCTCTTGACTGTTTGTTTGCAGGGTTTTAACATCAAGAGTGTTCAGTCTCAGGGCTTCAAGCTGAACGTTTGGGACATCGGAGGGCAGAGGAAGATCAGGCCCTACTGGAGGAACTACTTTGAGAACACAGACATGCTTGTGAGTAGCACATCTCTGCACTTGTGTCACAGTAACTACTTCCCCAGTTATTTCTGTTAGCTTTGCCTCCCTGTGGTTGTGATCAAAACCTTCACTGTGTGCTTTATTTCAGATTTATGTCATTGACAGTGCTGATCGAAAGAGGTTTGATGAAACTGGACAGGTACTCTTTTGTTTCACATGGATTTTGTACCCATTTCATGAAAAGAAAACTATTTTGTCTTCAGACGTCATGTAGAGCTCATTCACACATGAATGGATGTAAATCTCCCACAAGTCCACATCCATCTTAAACAGAAAGGGCATTGAGTTTATTTTAAAGAGAGTACTTTTTGTGTGTGTGTGTGTGTGTGTGTGTTTGCACATTCATGCATGTACACATGCGTTCTTCTGTGTGTGAACCACGGTTTCTGTACGTTCACACCTCCCCTCACGCTCTGGTTGCCAGGAGCTGGCCGAGCTGCTGGACGAGGAGAAGCTAAGCGGCGTCCCGGTCCTGATCTTCGCCAACAAGCAGGACCTGCTGACGGCGGCTCCGGCCTCCGAGATCGCCGAGGGCCTCAACCTGCACATCATCCGGGACCGACTGTGGCAGATCCAATCCTGCTCCGCCCTGACCGGAGAGGGCATCCAGGTTGGCCTTCTCTACCGAATAGCATTTTTGTGGTGGGCGGGGAAGAAATTCGAAAGGCGGTGAAATGCGTTCGGTGAGAACCCGTTCGCCTCAGCCTCAGCAGTGTATTTCCTTTGGCTTGCGGTGAGACAACCCTGACAGCCAAAACTGCCCCTCCCTTAGTGGCACTATGGCCGCTGTTGTTCACATACCAGGGGTCTGCCGGGCAGGAGATTCTCACATGGTCAGGGTTTAATGCCAGAGTGCATCCATGCCCTGACGCCCAGTGTCTTTGCTGGAAGACCACTTTTGAGCTTAAATGTGTTTTATTTTTGCAAATCTGTAACAACTTAATGAGTGTGCTGCTGCAGAGAAGTATAAGTTTATGATCTCCCCCCAAATAGACTGTATGACTTTCCGGTCCTGGAATCCAGAAGGTGTTTTTTTTTTTTTTTTTTTTTTTTTTTAACATGAGAGGTCACATTGCTGATTTCCCTAACGCTGTTCCTGTTTTCATTGTGTGTGACCCATTTCAGGAAGGCATGAACTGGGTCTGCAAGAGCGTCAATGCTAAGAAGAAGTAGAATCCTTCCTGTCTTCACTTGCGTTTCTCTCCGAAGGGACAGGCCACTGATTGTACAAAAATGAAACCAACGCGGAGCTCATGGACATTAAAGAATTCGACCAGCTTTGAGCAAGGATGAAACAAACTTAACCTCAGCTTGTCAGTCTCGGACCATTTCCACCCCTCTCCCCATCCCATCCCCTCCCATTCGTCATTCCTTTTGGTCTAGCCAGGTACTAATCCCAAAAGTAACATTCCTGCACCCACCCCACCCCTCCTCCCCACACACCCATTGCCTTCCCCCTCTACAATATAGTACATCTTCAGACTCCTGTGGTACTAGTCTGATTACTGCTGATGAAACATAAAGACCATCTTGGTGTTGGATTCTTTACTTTTTTAAAACAATCTCTATCTTAAGTGCTCATAGCGCAGTCTTTTTTTTCTTTTCTTGTGCCCACTATTTTGTGACATGTCTGTTTGCAGTTTTCCTGTTTCAGTAAAAAGATTATTTTTTTGTAACGGTGTCTTCGTGGTGTTAAAGTAACAGGGATGAATGTGCTTAAGTAAATGGAGCGTCTTCCTTTAGTGGGAAACGTGGAAGTGGTATATTTCCTGGAAGTAATATCTGGACTGAGGAAAATATTTGAAATTTTAAAATATGTAATATTACAGATATGTAATTACACCTTGAGTGATTTCCAGTATACCACGTTGAATGTATCTTATGGTGCATTTCGGTTTACAATGTTTGGAATGTATAAAATGACAAATATGGAAAGTGATAATTATTGATATTAATAGGTACTGCATTTCTTGAACCCTGTTTGTATTCTGAAATTATTCCTCACAGAGATACGTTTTACATCGTAACATGAAGCACTTTTTGGATGAATTCTGAGAAATCATTCTCACGTTTGTCTAAGAATAAGAATGGAAGCAAAAAAGTAGAGTGTCCAGTTCAGGAGTTTTGGTTCCTTTCAGCCAAGCCTACATTGGCTAATAAGTTAAACACTGCGGAATATTATTTTTTGTTATACATGAATCTGTATTTAACAAGAATATTACACAAATTGTTTGAAATTGAAAACCATTCCATTCTATTATGGTTTTTTATTTAAAATTGTTCCTTGCTTTTACTTGTTGTCTTGCTCTTAATTTCTTTAATCAGGCCAAGGCTCTTACTGCAAAAAACAATCAGTACTCATATACAAAGACACAATGGGTCATTTTTAATGGTGAGTTTAGTTGTTTAAAATGCCTTTTTTTCAGACAAAGCTTTACTACTTAGGAACGTCGGCTTTTGGCTTCTAAAATTGCTGATATTGAAACGGTTCCAGTATGGGTTTTTTTTTCTTGTAATATTGACACTATTTAAGGCTATCCCACAATTCTTTGCAATTTGAGCCCAAAGCTGAGATCACAGGGGCTTTGTGAACAGCAGGGCCCCTTTTGGGGTGGGGGGGGGGGGACCTGCTGTTCTTTTTGAAGATTTTAATTTGCTCTGAAGGTGTGAGATCTGCACCGGAGAAAAGAGGCCCCTCCCCCTTTCCCTTTGTTCTAATGAATGCGCCCACCTTGGCTCCCCTGGTGGAAGCGGGAGGGTAGAATGATTGACAGGTTCAGCAGGCTTAAGCAGCTGGTTGTGTCAGCAGATAAGTGCTGCGCAGCGTCCTTTAGTGGGGGCAGGGTTTCTGGTTCCTGCAGGCCCGTTGCTGTGGCAGTGCTGGTGTTCAGCACCACCTGTGAGTTGTAAGTGGTAGGGAGAGGGGAGGAGGCCTCTTGATTCCTGTCCCTGCCCCCCATAATGCTGAGAGCTGAGTGTCACTAGCAGCACTGCTGAAATCTGGATATCCAGCTGTGTGTGTGTGTGTGTGTGAGTGAGAGAGAGAGAGAGAGAGAAATTGTTGAGAGAGTTCATCCATTTGCGTGCTTGCGTGTTGTTCATATGCACCAGTAGATGGAATCACTCCAGAGGCCTCCGAGCACTAAATAGACAGAGGATTGTTCCACGGCCCAAAGCATTGTGGGTATTTTTTTAGTGTTGAACTCTGCAATTGTGCTTTCTGTGCATGCAGTACTCTGTTGCCCTTTTCTCCTTCGCCCTGTGGGCCATAACCAAATTTCCTGTCCGTTTTTGACAAATCATCATACCAAATTCATCTGCTCTTATTATTTATCACTTTCTGGCATCCATCCATTTTCTAACATATAATCTTTTATATTAAACCGGATTTTCACATACAATCCATTCGTAAATTTAGACTTGAATTCAATGGTCTTATCAAACAGTCATGGTGAGTGTATGGGCTGGAGTAGGGATGGTATTTTTGACTTTAATTTTATCACAATTTCAACAAATAAAAAGTGGAGCGCATTGTGAAATGTGGCGTTTTTGCTGTCTTGTCATGATTTTCAATAGATCCGTCTTCGAAGGGTTGAGTAGTAGGGTTGATTTGGGATTTTTGCATTCCTAAACAGGAAAAAATTCTTGCCAAATCCGACCCCTATGAAACCAAGCGATTAGGTGAGACTTATCCCCCCCCCCCCACACACACACACACACAAATCTTGTCCCTGTGTGATAACTTTTGCTTTTATTCAACCCATTGAGAAATCTCCCAAAAAAAGACCACTTCAAAATGCCATCACCAACAACCCCTCCCCTATCCTCCCTCTATTTATAGGAGAAAAAGGTCTTTGTGTGTTATCTTTTGTGGATTAAAGGGTTGTGCGAGAGAGAGAGAGAGAGGGAGCGGGAGCGTGGGTGTTCAGTGGAGCTGGGCTGAGATCCGCAGGGTGGTACACCAGCCTCAAGGGCAGCTGGGTAATCGCTGATGGAGTGGAGGCACGCAGCTAACGAGGGCGTGGGCCTCCACCGCAGCTCCCTCAAAACTTCTCTCCCAAATCAGACCACTGGGCAGGGCAGATGAGGGGGGGGTTGGGGCAGGAGGGGGAGGAATGGCTCAATGCAGCCTTAGTGCTGTGGGTTTAACGCCAAACTCTCTCCGCTCTGCCGTCGTTCTCTGGGTGTCCTGCAGCTCTGTAACAGATTACCGCTCGCTAGTTACTGACTTACCAGCTGCTTCTTGGCTCTGAGCAAAAGCTGCGTGGGCCAATGAGAACAATGCACTCAATTCCTGCATTGGTGTTGCGTGAAAGTGTGATATGTGACTTGCGACCACGTTTCTCATAATGCATAGCCTGAATCTAATGGCTTTTCAATATATGCATGTCACTTACTGAGTGTGACTGATAGAGTGCAGTAAAAAAAAATTAAACAAATAAAAAACATTCTGACTTGGCTACTTACTCAACAGCTGCTGTACTTCTTTCTCCCTAATTTCTTCCCACCCTCTCCCAGGTACATTGTTCCTTATGGTGTACTTGTTTGACGATGCCCGGACAGCCATATTCATGTCAAGGCACCATCAGGAGCAGTGTAACCATGGCAACTCTTGTAGACAGAAATGCTGTTATTGCAAGTGGATATCCATTCCTGCATATGTGAGCTTGCACCTGCAAAACGTAAGATATCTTTGGATGGTCTGCTGGACTTTCTGTTCAGTTTGCTTCCGTGTGTGTGTGTGTGTTAATATTTCTTTGTGTATGTTTTTTTCCCCCATATAATATTAAATGAGAATAACATGATGTTCTCTTTATTCACTTCTGCAATAGTTTATTTGCTAATGTGTAAAAATAGGCATTGATATGAATAAAATAGCCTTTCTGACAGCTGCCATGCTTTGATGCGTGACCGTGTGTGTAAGGGCATGAACGTCACTGTGGTGTGCTTGGTATTTTGGCATGGGATTCAAAGGCCCTGCTCAAGGATTCAGATGTGTGGGCCAAATGATCTGGAGTGACGTAGGAGAAGTGGCTCCTCGGGGATGCGTTGAGTGTTTCCAACGAGAGCACGATTCTCTGTTTACGGCCCAAACCTAAAGTCACTCCACTTTTGTTTTTTCCTTTTTTGTATTTTTTTTTATGTCCCTCAAAACCTACAGTACAGTGCATAATGTGTCCTGTAGCCTTTAAGTAAATTCTGAACCAACACTGCAATGAGAAGAAAGCTCCTGAGAAGGTGGGTGTACAGAATAAAGGGTGTACTTGTCCTTTAAAACTCACGCCAGACAAAATAAGCGTTCACATGCAGCAATACATGCACTGTTCTAGTTACAATATACGTTAAGTTGTTTTCAACTTTAAAAACAACGTCATTCTATATTTGAACATACATCTAGCTACATTTTAATAGTATGCTGAATGAATGTAATATAATAAAGGTTGGCTCACAGAAAATATTAGCCTGCAATTTGCTCATTAAATCAAAAACACAGGAAGTTTGAGAACTCCTGGTTGAGAAAAAATACAGCAGTCAAGCCTGGACTGCAACACCCCAAGGGTCTTCTTCAAGTCCCGGTGAGCATTTCCACATATATTAATAACTCACTGTGTGGGAAAGAAAGACTTTCTGGTGCAGTGTGGTCTACAGTAGACCTACACTGGTGCATTCCTAAAACATCTGCAGTGTTGGTAAGTATTATATTCTGCTTCTAAAAGCTTCGTATGAATGTGAAACTGTCCATGCTGTGTACGTTACTATTGTCGTGTTGTACCAGTTGCTGTTTAGCTTAAGCCACAGGAACTTGCATTCCACGGTGAGGCAGGTACAGTGTACATACTGCTGAGTAATAACTGGTATTGTCATCATGCTTATTCAAATGGGGGGGCTAATGACTAGAAGCTAGTGGAGAATGTCTGTCAAAAGGTGAGTCTTACGACCGAGACATGAAGGGGTAGACTGGGAACAGAATTATTATTATTACTCTATTGCCATATCCTTAGGCCAAAACTTGCTCTGCATTTTAAAAAGACAAGAGAAGCAGTTTGCCATAGTTGGCATAGCAGGTCAATGAGAGAATGTCGGATCTAGTTCCTCTGGTTAGATTTAATTTCCTGGCAACTGTTTGCAGTTTCGGAGCTCCCTCTCTCTGACTGGTGGATTGATGAGGAGTGTGGAATCTCCTGGGCAGGTCAGCAGCAAGGCCAGTCGAGTCTGATTCTTTGAAATTTTTTTGCGAGTCTTTGAGAATCCTTCTTTGAAAAAGCAATGATGCTGATAATGGTGACGATGATTTTATGAATAGATTTTGTGTCTATATTTTACATTTTTCTTGCACTTTGGAATATCCCATAAAACTAACCAATTATTATTATTATTAGGAAAGCACCCATTTTGGCTGTGCACACACACGCATGGGCACACACACGCACACACACGCACACGCACACTCAGAGCTTTCCAGTGCGCGGGTGTGCTTTTTAAAATGTATTTTCTGTTATTCAAATGTCTCAGGTTTGGGTGTGAACTTTTTTCTTTTTTTGTCCTTACATATTTGAAGTAGCAGTTTTAAGATTTCAGCCACACCTCTGTGCTCTGTGAGTGCCTGTCTGAGTTAGCGTCTGTCTGTGATGACTCCTTCCCAGCATGCACAGGGCACATTTCAAGGAGCTTGAATGGTGGATGTTTGCTAATTTGTGTTCTTGTCTGTGCTGAACTGCCCCTTGTATGTGCTTTGCCAGTGTGTCTACACATTTTGTCTTTGTGCCTCTGTGTAGCAGTTGGTTTGCGTGTGCTCATCATGTGCTTCTCTGTGAGTGGGACAGTGTGTGTGTTTGTTCACGTCTCACTGTGAGTTTGTATTTTTCGCTGGTGCGTTTGTGTGTGGATGAGTGTGTGTCAGCTCGTGTTTTGCAGTATACTCATCCCTGTGTGTGGAGGGCGGGGCCCCGGTGACTCGCAGCTGTGTGTTGCCGTGGCAGCCTGTGCATGGGCCTGCCAATGAGGCCTGGGCGACAGAGTTTCTTTATGGCTACGTGTTTCCACTGGGAGTCAGGCAGCTGTTTTGCAGCTGCTGTTTGCATAAAGCTAATCTGGTGTTGTTCACTGATACATTGCACCTCTGTTTGAAAACCCCCGAGGCTTATTAAAGTTTTCCTCAGCTCTGAATGATGTGTCAGTGCAAACAAATGCAAAACAAATGGTCAAGTATCCACGGACAATACACCACACAGACTCACATACATCACTCCTTTTGTCGCCGCAATACATAGCTTCATTACATTTCAGCATTTAACAGTCTTATCCAGAGCAAATTACGCCAATTACATATGAACGGACAATCCATTTTTACCACTGGATGTTTTCCTGAAGCAATTCGGGTTCAGGGTAAAAATGACAGCACCCTAGCTGTGAACTGCACCCACAATTTTTGAGTTACAAACCCAGTGCCCTAACCATTATTCTACACTATTGCCTTAACAAGATAGATACATAGAAGCTGATATACTGTCTTCTCGCCATGTGTACCAGACCTTTCCAACGAAACATAAACAGAAACAGAACAGAAGGCCTCCACCTGACGAGACAGTGATGCCCCATCATGCACTGCACGTACGAGGTTGGAAATCCGGTTGCGAAGGGGGTGATAATAAGGTAGGAGTCCTCACGTGGAGCCAAATGAACTGTCCGGGAGAGCTGGGCTCACATTTCAGTCCGGCAGAGAAGGAAGAGGGGGAGGAGTTGTTGAGCAGGGTTAGAGTGATCGGGGTGCAATTGAGCTCAGTCGGGACTAAAGAAAGGGAGCCAATGGCCCCGAGTACACACACACACACACACACACATTCTCACACACTCACACAGAGTGTTTACTGCCCCATTCTCCTCGGGCCCTAAGACGATTCTGGCTGATCCCTCTCAGCTCGGAGGATTGGAAACGCAATGTGCTGGGTGGCAGAAATTCTAATGCCGTGCATTAAATAGATTAAACAGCATGTGATGGCTATTAGACATTGTGTTTCAGCCGGGAGACTGTAACAAGTAAAAACACCTCTCCTCTCCTCCCAAAACTTGTCTATGTATATTTGATGGGTGTTGATAATAACACCCATGGTTAAAAGCAGCATGAACTGTTAAAATTTTTATTGGACTGTGAGAGAATGACAGGAAGTGAATTCTGTACCATCCGTGGTACACAGGCATACATTGTAGTATTAGGTTGAATGATATGCCAAAAACAAAAACTAGTGCATGTTAGACAAGGTGTCAATACCTTAATGTTGAAAAACATGTGGTATATTTTGTCACATACTGTGCTATACTGTATACTCCTTATAAATTTGTGCTTCTGTAAATATTAACACAAAAGGGCATTTTCTGATTATTTCTGTCCTATTAATCCATTCTTATTTCATTCTGCTTCTGTGAAAAATTAATTTAATTTTGCACTGACATAATTCCAGAGCAAAGCCGGTCGACAGGAATGAGTCATATGGAGAAAGCGAGGGAGAAAGGGAGGGGGGGTACAGACAGAGGAGAGAGAGAGGAAAGACAGTGATCAGTTCCCAGAGCAGCGCGCAGGTGCCCCTATCCTCTGACTGAACGGAAAGGCGAGGAGAGCTCTGGATTGGATTCCATCAGCCTGCAGTGTCTAGTGACCGGGGTCACAGGGTTCCCAGCATCTCCCAGCAGCCTCTGAGTTCGGGCATGAACAGGAGGTGGAATGAGGGAGGGCTTTTTTTATTTAACCCATTTCATATAATAATCAGATCACTGCATCGTTCCAGTAAATTACTCATACAACTACAGTTGCCTCCTTCCTAATTTCCACTATTATTGCATATCTGTCACCTGTTCAGATCTTTAGACGAAATGTCATATCAAATGGAAAATGAGTCAACACATTTTAAAAGTTATTATTTCATTTATTTAATGAAAAATGTTATTAAGCACCCATAGAACCCATGTTAAAATCTAATCGCCCCCTTACTCTTTCCATCAATCAATTAATTAACCAAATAAATTGATAATTTGATTCAGCTGACTGAACACAGCCAGGCTTGATTGCAGCTAGCCTTGTGGAATCTAAACCGCACTCATACTGAACCATCAGAGTGAAATAGTTACCACAAAGTTTCTTCAAGCACAATATACCACAATCAAAGGAAAATCAAAGGAAGAGATGAGGAAAAAAAGTTGTTGAAATACAGACAAATTAAAGGAAAAACCCTGAATAACTAAGCGGAGAAACATAACAAATGCAGATGCTTCCACACAGGTGTACTGCATGATACAATCAAGAACTTAAGATCCTATCATGCTCTGTGGCATTTATAAAAATGCTGAGCAGGCCTAGCTGACCTCTATTTGGAACAAGATGAAAAGATGAGGAAGAGGAAAAGATCAAAGTGACTTTGAATGAGAGTTCATTATTGGGGCATGGATGGCAGGAGCTTCAGTCACAAAGACTGCTCAACTGGCTAGTGTTTCAATAGGAACAGTGACTAAAGTGACATCTGCATTTACATCTATGGGAAAGACATCAGTAAATAGTGTCGAAAATTGTGGTTGAAAGCACACATTGCATAACCATGATGCTCATGCATTAGTGCAATATGTAATGAAAAACAGAAGGTGAGTGAGAATGTCAATGCAGGATGTGATCAGACCGCGTCAGCAAGAACAGTCCAGCGACAACTACATAGAGAGGGATAAAAATCCACAGGCACTGGTCTACAGTGATGTGGAAAAAAAGTGATATGGTCAGATAAGTCAGCCTTCACCATATTCTCAACAAGTGGGTAAGTGCATGTGTGGCATACAATAAGAGAATGGCACAGGCCTGAATGCTTGACCCCTATAGTGAGGAGGTCTGGTGGATCTGTTATACTGCGAGGGGCATTTTCCTGGCATGGTTTGGGTCCACTTGTCCCCTTAGAGGGAAGGGTCACACATTTGATGACAATACCCCCATCCACAGGGCACGATGGGTCACTGAATGGTTTGATGAGTATGAAAATGATGTGAATCATATGCTATGACATTCGCAGTCGCTAGATCTCAACCCAACTGAACACCTATGGGAGATTTGGACTGACATTAGACAGCACTCTCCACCACAATCATAAAAACACCAAATGAGGGAATATCTTTTGGAAGAATGTTGTTCCATCTCTCCAGTGGAGTTCCAGAGACTTGTAGAATCATGTGGCTCGTGGTGGCCCAACACCTAAAGACACTTTAAATTGGTTCTCCTTAAATTTGTCACCTGTCTGTATAACAGTCTGGAAAGAGTTACAAAGCTATTTCTAAAGCTCTGGGACTCCATCAAACCATAGTGAAAGCCATTATCTCCATATGGATAACACTTGGAACAGTGGTGAATCTTCCCAGGAGTGGCTGGTCTGTCAAATTTCTCCAAGGACGCAGCGACAGCTCTTCCAGGAAGTCACAAAAGATCCCAGAAGTACATCCAAACAACTTCAGGCCTCTCTAGCCTCAGCTAAGGTCAGTATTCATCACTCCATAATAAGAAAAGGACTGGGCAAAAATGGGATTCATGGGTGAGTAGCAAGGCAGAAACCACTGCTAACCAACAGAAACATCAATGCTTGTCTCACATCTGCAAAAAAGCACCTGGATGATCCCCAAGCCTTTTGGGAAAGTGGAACTTTTTTGACAACACAAGGCTCTTTATATATGTTGCAAAGCAAATTCAGAATTTCACAGTAAGAACATCATACCATCGGTCAAGCATGGTGGTAGTGTGATGGTGTGGGGATGATTTGCTGCCTGGGGACCTGGATAACCTGCCATTATTGAAGGAACCATGAATTCTCCTCTGTACCAGAAAATTCGTAAGGAGAATGTCCAGTAATCTGTCCATGAGCTGAAGCTGGAGAATAATTTATTTAGTTATGCAGCAAGACAATGATCCAAAACACAAAACCAAGTCCACATCTGAATGGCTGATAAAAAATAAAATGAAAGTTTTGTTTCTGTCCTGACTTGTCCCCACAGAGATGCTGTGACAGGACCTGAAATAAGCAGTTAATGCTCAAAAACCTATCAATTAAAATCTAAATTAAAGCAGTTCTGCAAAGAGTGGGCTAAAATTCCTCCAGAGCAATGCAAAAGACTGATATCAAATTATTGGAAGTGTGATTGCACTATATAGGTGGTGCAGCCCTTTATTACATTTAATTACATTTATTACTTGAATGGGTGATATGGGTGTTTGATAACTTTTTTCATTACATAAATGACATAATTTTTTTAATGTGTTTTGTGTTTACTCAGGTTCCCTTTGTCAAATATTACATTTTGTCTGAAGATCTGAGACCATTCAGTGGACAAATATAGAATAATAGAGGAAATCAGGAAGTGAGTGAATGCATTTTCACGGCACTGTATAAACTAATAGAATGAATGAAAGCACAACTAAGAAAAACTAGAAAGAAGAACAAAACAGAACAAAAAATTAGGATTCTTCAAAGAAGGTTTATGACCCAATCAAAAACCATACAGTCAGGGTGATGAGTCACACAGAAACAAAGTCTATGTAACATTAATCACCAGAGAATAAGGGCATGCATTCTAAATTGCCAGTATTGGTATTACCTAAAAATAAACTTCAGACACAGGCACCTTCCCCAAAGAAATAATAGGCCTAAATGCTATAGGTCCTGGACTTTCGTGCTACAGTTTTGACATTTGTGAATAGCCTACTAGCTTAGGCTTACTACTTGGAAGCCAATGTAAGGGCATTTGGCGTTCACACAGGCATATTGTGAACTCATACCCGTACACTTACAGCTGAAAATTTCCTATGGGTCTTACAAACCCCCACCTTCTTGCTGTGAGAATAATTTCACGGTCCCAGGGAGACAATATCTTTTGAAATATGACCGCTGTTAAAACATGGTAGTGGAAGAGCCTCGTTCACACCGAGAAGGCTGCGCGAAGCTTTTGCAATCGATCCCACTGTTCGCACCAGAATCCATCCACCCACGAGCAGGCGGCTACCAACACAATAGCACTCGTCACATTACATCAGTGGTCGCTGGAAGGTTAGCAAAAAGGTTTTTTATTTTATAAGTAGGCGGCTTTAAGGACACGCACAGCACCGATAATATGACTCCACGATTAAGTTTGTACCTGGTGATAAGATAATAAAAAAAGGTCTAGTCCACCAGGCATAACACAACACAGGCTTTACGACTAACCACTTTCGGAGGGGGGTCGAAATTTCGAACCTAACCGACAAAATTAGGCACGGAAAAAAGTAACGCCGTGGTGGTTGTAAAAACAACAACAACAACAAAAAAACATTGTCAAAATACAAAGATTTGTGTTTGGTTCATTTTATAACCACGTAGGGCTGAGACTGAACACACCATCTGTAAATGATTAGGCCTGTTACAACTGGATTACTTTCCCCTCGTTCATGTCCCGTGGAGTGTGAGTGACAGATCACCGATAACATTGTACATTGTGCGAAGCCCTATTAAAGAACACAGCCTCCTTCATCTGTCATCTCCCCGGCTGCGCCCTCTCGTTCTTTCCTATGAAACGTAGCGTTCTCGTACATTCTAGAGAAATTCTCTGGTGATCCCTTTGTTCTGATGTCCTGTCTCGTCGAAAAAGCCACCAGAAAATAGAGAGAAAGAAGCGAACGAGTGAGTGAGTGGTGAGCCTAGATCTCTCGTTTCCCTAACAGGCAGTTGTGTGTGCACAATACTTCCTGTACCATTAGCTTTTAAGATATTCGACAGGCGCTTGCGAGGATTGCAACTTGCCATTATCTTGGAGAGTTGGAGTGTAGCACATAGGAGCAGAAGCCGAGTAAAGACGTTTAATTTTGCGTTGCACACTGTTCACGGTTGTCAGTTGCTCTATAAGAAACGTTCACACCGTTTACCGATGACATTCTGAGGACTGTGAAACTCAGAAACATTATTTATCTCACTTAAAAATGCACCAGAAACCACACCTACAAATCATTATCTTGCACAGAGAGGTAACTTCGAAGGCTTAAAATGCAATGTCACGTTCACTTAAAACAGCTGTGCAACTAGGAGAGCTGCAGATCTGTTGATTCTTGTTGTCGTTCAGCATAATTTAGCTACACGGTTAGCTCACCTCACCTTGGTAGGTGGGTCAAAGAAGGAGTGATAATTCGAGTTCCACCTTTTAGCCCATAAGGATAATGTTGAAACTTGAGGGGAAAATTGATCTTAGATCAACACTTTTTATCTGAGACATTTATGAATGTTGGCCCTGGTTTCTTGAGTCTGAATTGGTAACTGATTCTAAGGTGAAAACAAAAACCAAACCCTATGGCTGGACATTACCAGGGTTGTAGTCTATGTAAAGTTTTGTATTCAGCTGTGCCAGAATAGGCCACATCGTCTGCTGATTTGTTATTCATTTTTTGGTACGTTCTAACAGTTAAATGACTAATTTAGGTCAATGGTTTGCTAAAGAAAAAATCCTGACACCTAATTTCCAAGGCCTAAACTGGTTTCTGATTGAAATTAAATCACACTATGTTTCTAAAGGAATTGAGTTTGACACTCTGGTTTACTTTCCAAGGAATACAAATTCTGTCTGTGTTTGTGTCCTGTTGGACTTCTCTTATTACCAAAAAAAA
The DNA here is from genome assembly GCF_018555375.3 of Anguilla rostrata. NCBI lineage: Eukaryota > Metazoa > Chordata > Actinopteri > Anguilliformes > Anguillidae > Anguilla > Anguilla rostrata. The sequence goes on from NC_057934.1 coordinate 18,014,234, forward strand.
AAAAAAAAAAAAAGGGATATAAAGTAACATTGTAAGATCTTGAGTCATCGGCATTACCCTACAGCATATGCATGTGGTATAGTCTAACAATATCTGTATTTCTGTGGGAACAATATGAGCAAGTCATTCAATCAATCTCTTCCATGAGCAAGTCGATTATGATTAGCAGATGGAAACGGAAAATTCTATCTGAGGCATTGTTCAATATCTCATAAACCTTTGATTGGGTTTAGCTTTCACAGTTGGCTCTTTAGCCGGTACTTCCACACCAAAAAATTGTGTTGGAGTTCACTGGTACAAGGTGGTCTCTGGTTGGTTTTAGCTGATCTGTACTCAATTTCACAGCTGGTGAGTAAGCAATAGCAGAAATTCAGAAATCGTTCAATTCCAGGAAGTACAATGGTGGATGAATTCACAAAGGACAACTAGGAGGTGATGACATCATTAGTGATGTATCATCCAAGCCGGTTGGTGGACATTGATGAAAATGAATTGTGCAAACGCACCACGGTTTGGAGGAACTTGCATAATGTGAAACCAAACTAGCAAAGCTGACCACTCAAACTCTGTGAAACATCATTTTAAAAGACAAACCCCTCTTGAGGAAAGAAATTCTTTAACATGTCACGAAATGGTTTCCCTGTGATGATTTAATGCAACTATTCCTTCTCGTTGTATGAGTACTATGCCCAGACCATACCCAGGAAAATGCATGCATACATTTACAGACCAAAATTCTCCACTATTAAAACACTGCTGCTTTTAATTGTATTGTTCGTATCTATGCATAGCCTATAAACTCGCAACACTGATGGATAACCAACTACAATCTGTCTGAGACAGTACATGGGGTGCACACAGGTGTGGATTCACATGTAACATCAGCAGAGGGAAGTCTGTTTTTTCTGCTATGGTGGGTGGGTTTCAGTTGCATTTCAGTCATTTACAAACCAAAAGCTGCTGTTCTCTGTCCTTGGAGTGGGTGGAGTAGGTGGCAAGAAAAAAAAAAAAACGCTCATGTGACCTTTTTCTAATTCTCATTTTTACTTTTTTTCTTCCCATATTGAATGCTCGGTCTTACCCGCGAGTAGGCCCCAGTGCTGCGGTGTCCTCCCGTGATTGAGGAGGGCACAAAGCAGCAGGCCAGCCATCACCTTAGAAAGAGCGGGAAACCGGGCCCACTGCTTTTCACTTTACCCCGCCCACTAGCCATGGTGTGCAGCCACTGCATTAGGGACCCGTAGACCCCGCGCAGGTAGACTGCATACACCCAACCAACCAGACAAGTTTCTTGTGGGAATGATGAGGCAGGGACAGCCTGAGGACTTGGAACCCAGGGCAAAGTTCAGCACTGCCAGGGCTCCCACCCACAGTTGATACTGGAACAGTCAGGATTTGATTCCAAACTGCGGGGCACGTCTCTGCATCAAGGACGAATGCTTCAGCCGGACGCTCCACCCAGAAACCTTTTCTTTTTTTTTGCTTTTGTACCTCTGCCAAAGTCAAATTCAAAAAGTGATTACATGGAGTCCTGCCTTGGATGGGCCAGCCAGTCGGTCACCCATATAATTACAGTTTTTCCATACACATAATTTACAGTCGTGTTCAAGATTATTTTCCTTTGCTGGTAAACCTTGGTCATTTGTTCTGGAAGCACTTCAGAGTAAACCACTGTTTAAAGAAATGTTTCTGTTGCTTTATTGTTGAGTGTAAAGTCCACCAATCAGAGGGAAAAAAAAGGACCTTTGTGATTGTATATACACACACCTCCCTGAAGGCACTGGTTATGACCAGAAGGAAACGATAAATAGTTGCGATGATTATTTTACCATTTATTTGAAACCACAATTTATTTGGAACATTTTTTTCTTATTTTCCCAAATTACATGTCCTTAAATTTTGTTTCACAAAATATTTACAAAAAGATCTTGTATACATTTTTGTCAACCAGCTTTTTTAATACTTGCTTTTTTAAGCACATTGACCATTTTTAACACAAGTTTTAGCAGTCCAAGTCTATTTTTCATATAAAATGAATGAAAAAGCTTCACCCATTGCCAACATCCACCACCCCCCACCCAACCCCACCCTTACATACACCCCCATTTCAACCGCTTGCAGTTTTGAGTGCTCATAAACTCTTTCCCACATGCTTACAGCTACAAACAGGAAGTTGAGAGCTCATGTGCTTGGTGCAGGAAGTGACATCAATCTGCAGGAAGTACAATGAAAGCATCCATCTCAGATGCAGAAGCAGTTTTTATTTTATTATTCTGTCTGTTGTCCATGAGGAGGAGGCCTCTGTGCATTCAATGCAGACTGTTTAAGCCACAATCCAGTCTTTTGTTTATACTCAGAAGCCTTCATGAGAAATCATAAACCTTTGAAGATTTTCAATCCACAGTGTTAGGATTCTCTTCACGGCATTTACTTTGCAAAACAAAAGAAAAAAAGAGTGCCCCCCATCTTCTCAATCATAGGAAAATAAAACAAATGGCTTCAGAAAAAGAACCAGCAGCATTTTCTCCAGGGCTACTGGCAGATTCTCTGTCCTGCTGGGTGGGGCCACATTGGTTAACTGGCTGAAGTCTAGAAAGCCCAACTCCCTGACTGCATTGAGCCAGACCACCCACCAACAGGAGGATGCCTGTGGCCAAAAAAAAAAAAAAAAAAAAACCCTGCAGGGAAGTTTTCAAGCAACAACATCCCTAAACATATCACAGAGAAGATGAAGAACCCGCAACTTTTAAAAGAAAAAATAATAATAATCACTGGATCCAGACTCGTGACGCGCGAGACACTGCGTTGATCCTGAATCTTAAAACCGTCCCAACTTGGGGGAGGAAGAGAAAAAAGCTGCTTCATTTAAACAAAGGGCGACCACCCCCACTCACCATCCCGCGGAAAAGGGGGCAGGGAGGGTGAGGAGGGAAATGAAACAAACCCCCGTTTCCCAAACGAAACAACCTTCTGTGGGTCGACAGAATCTGCAACAGTTCCAAAATCCTCCCTCTCCTACGTTTCATTTTAAAATAATGAAAAGAGCAAGGATTAAAAAATGCCTTCCCTTTCAAAAAAAAAAAAAAATCTAAAAATTTGGGGGTGGTGTGTGGAGTGAGTTGTTAAGAAGATTAAAAGTTAAGTGATGGAAGAACTGGGAGGGAAAACAAGAGAGGGATTGACCTCACTCATAAAGACACACACACGCACACGCATACACACACACACAAATATATACACAAACATATACGTCCACACGTTATACTGACAACCCACTGTGAGTGTGTGTGTGTGTGTGTGTGTGTGTGTGTGCGTGCGCGTGCGCACGTGTATGCGTTTGTGTGTATGCAGGGCAGGAAACCAACTTCTTTTTCGTGATCTGGCTACAGTATCTGGTGCATCCCAAAATTCATCAGCCAATTTCACTGTTTTACCGATTTTTAGAATAGAACAGGATTTCCAAGTGAAGGGTGGTTACCTGCCAAAGTGGCTGGCAGTGTAGACAAAGCATCCAGCCACAGATAAAATTTACCAGCATTTGGCTAATGTTAATTTCCCGCCCTGTGCATATATGTGTGTGAGAATGCGCCCCTTCTATCAGCATAACTCCAAACGAACTTCGGAAAACATAAGAAATCCGTACGCGTCACGCTTTCCCGGCGATCCACGGAAATCCGGAAGGTTAACTGGTGACGTAGTGCTTGGCGGAAGATTGGCCGTAGAGCCCGTAGAAGTCGGGGTGCCTGTGCGTCTGTGAGTCCATCCAGTCCCGCATGGAGAGGCCCTGGAGGGACTGGGGCATGGAGGGGGCCGAGGGCAGGGGGTGCGAGTACTCCTGCGAGCTCACCGTCCAGGGGAAGGAGCCCGAGCGGGGGTACGGCGGGTGGGCCCGGTGGTTGGACACGGAGGGCACGCCGGAGCAGTAGCAGTTGTCCACGGTGCACATGAGGATCTTGCGCCCGCCGTACTGCGGAAGCACCGGCTGCTGCGAGGAGCCGCCGTTGGGGTAGTGCGAGGGCGGGGGGAACACGGGCCCCGGGTGGGGGGCCGCCTGCGCGCCCACCATGTGCTGGGCCGAGCCGCAGGGGGCCACCGGCTGGGAGGACTGGCCCTCCCCCGGCGCCGCCCCCTGGCCCAGGTACTGCTGCTTGGCCCCGCCCCCGGAGGAGGGCTCCAGGAAGCCGGCGCCGCCGTCCGGGAAGGCGGTCGAGTGCTTGCGCTTCTCCGCCCCCGAGCCGCCCAGGCTGCAGGAATACGCCGGAACGCTCTGGAGGAACTGAGCGGGAGCGCTGAACGGAGCTGGAGACAGACGGGCAGAGAGGGAGCCGTCAGACAGACGGACAGAGAGGGAGAGAGCCGTCAGACAGACGGACAGAGAGAGAGCCGTCAGACAGATGGACAGAGAGAGAGCCGTCAGACAGATGGACAGACAGAGAGAGAGCCGTCAGACAGACGGACAGAGAGAGAGCCGTCAGACAGACGGACAGAGAGAGAGCCGTCAGACAGACGGACAGAGAGGTAGCCGTCAGACAGACGGACAGAGAGGGAGACGTCAGACAGACGGACAGAGAGAGAGCCGTCAGACAGACGGACAGAGAGGGAGCCCTCAGACAGATGGACAGAGAGAGGGCCATCAGACAGACAGACAGAGAGAGAGCCGTCAGACAGACAGACAGACAGTGTCAAAATCTCTGCGTAGCCAGTGACACCAATCACAGATTGCCATTACTTATTTTGTCTCATTATCATTAAAAAAAAAAAAAAACGGTCACTCTAATATGCCCATTTGTCTACCCTTCTCATAGTTTTTCTTCATTTTTTCTAGTAATTACTTCAAATTAGTTCTGATACCATTTGTCTTATATCTTGTTTTGCTTTTACGCTTTGGGAATATTGCTAAGTTCCAGTCATGCCAACGAAGCATTACTGAACTGAAGTGAACTGAGAGTGGGAGAGACAGAGAGGCTGAATGAGAGAGAGATAAGCCACGACGCTCTCTCGAAAACAACATCAGCTGGAAACACGCTCCAAGCAGATGTTTCCTTCTTTTCGAGCAATTTGTTAAAATTGTTTGGAATTTTTCGATGTACCTTCCAGCATTTTCCGCAGGTTCTTCTCCCTCTTGGAGATCTCAGACAGGAAGAGTTTGGAGTTGAGGTGACCCACTTTGTGCGGAGGAAGGGTGTTGCCGACGCACGACTGTGACCTGGAACCAACAATCTGGTTAACGTCGGGTGGGGGGAGAACGAGACCGGCAGAACGGACTGTAATACGGACTCATCACTTGCTCACCTGTCCATTAATATCTTCACTGACTTCGTGTTCTGTAAAAAAAAAAGAAAAAAAAGAACCCAAAGCATTAAGTATCACGTTTCTGGAATAATCCACTAAACACACACATGCACATATCCCTTAGTCTTGCAGTTAGGACAATAATTGAAATGAATTCATTTTAGAAATTGAAATTTGTATTTCTTAACCATACAAAGGAACAAGGCTGACTAACAAGGCTACATTTCAGGCAGCGTGAACAGGAGGGTAGCGGAGGGGACTGCAAAAATAGATGATGAAGAGGTGAGGGAGATGTTCTGTTTGGTGTGTGTTTGTGTGCGTGTGTGTGTGTGTCAGGTTAGTGTGTGTTTGTGGTTCTCGGTGCGTGAATGTATACAACATAAGAGCGTATGTGTGTGTGCTCGTAAGTTTGGGAGAGCAAGCCTGGAAAAGAGAGTGTGTGCGTTGTGTGCGCGCGCATGTGTGTACATATAGCAGGGGGATTCTGGGAGCTCCCTCCCAATAACATTTCTCTCCAGAGGCGGCTGAAATCAGCAGCCCTGAAACACGGCAGCAGTGACACAGGGGGCCTATGGAGGCACCATCCGGGCCTGTTATTCCGGGAGACCACTTAAAAGGCCCTGGCAGGGCGGCGCTGTGGGAAAACGAAATAAAACCGACGGAGAGCGTTCGCTCGGCCGCACCGAGCTTCCGCGAGCCCGCCGCGTCGTAACCCCCCGACGCGGTGCTCGCGCAGCGAAGCTCACAAACAGTTCCCCGCCCCGCGCGGTTCGTCCGCAAACGCTACTCAAACGCTCGGTCCGTTTCCCTAGCGAACGACAATTACAATCATAACTTCCGATGTATACTTTTCTCCCTGCCAAAAAAAAAAACAGCGCTTGGTGCCCGTTAAAGAGAAGCACGGGACGCGCCGGTCGCAGATGACTCGTGCTGCCGCGGCGACAGAGCAGCCGGGGCAGAGGCAGGCGCGAGCGGTCAGGAGGGCGGGGTCGCGGCGCAGAGCGGCACCTTCATGAAGTTGATGTCCGCGGCCTTGTCGAACACCACCTGGACCGAGCTGAGGAGCTTCTTGGCCTCCTGGCGCCGCTCGTTGAGCTGCAGGGCCTGGGCCGAGTTCTCCTGGCAGAACTTGGACCGGGCCTTGTCCAGGACCTCCAGCGTCCGCCCCAGGTCCTCCTCCAGGAGCTGGTGGACCTTCTGGTACTGCATCCGGACCTCCTCCTTCAGCTGCTGCACCTTGTCCTGAGGAGGCGAGGGGAGGGGAGGGGAGGGCGGAGTGATGTTTCTGTGGTGGACCCGGCCATGCGTGCGCACACACACACACACACACGCATACAGACGCCCACACCCACACACTGATTACCGTCCTCTCTCTCACGGACACACACGCTTAACACGCGCGCGGTTCAGCCCATTTACGAATGTTTACACTGCTCGCTTGATTACGCAACACAAATCCACTTGGCACATCAGTGATATTCAGGCAACAACACATTTCTCCGCCATGCTATCATGAATAATCGTATGTCCTTGCGTATGTGTGGGATCTTTGTCAGAGCGAGAAACAGAGAGGAGAGAGAAGGAAAGAAAGAGAGAAGGGGGGAGGGCTTGTACCTCAACGAGACACTTGTCTGACTCCAGCTTGTAGAGCTGCTCCTCGATGTCCTGCACCCGCTCCTCAATCTGGTCCTGCTGCTTCATCAGCATTTTCTGGGAGGAGGAGGAGGAAGAGGAGGATGAGGATGAGACTCCAGAAACGCTACACGCGACAGACGCTACGCCATCCGACTCGTCTGCCTGCGAGAGAGCGTTTGAGCGAGCGAGACTAGAGAGAGACTGGAGATCCAAGACAGAGACAGCCTCATTTCTTAGCGAAAGCCTTTCATTATCGCAAAACATACTACCAGCTCGAAACACAGACAGGAACACAAACACACAGGCCACACAAACACATACAAACACGGCAAAACATACACACAAGGGCTCAAATCACTCATATGATACTGGTACGGTAATAACATTGCATAGGTTAATAATGAGGACGGTGCTTATCCGGACACAGAGAGCGCACGATCTACAAAACACACACGCAGGTCTCTTTTTTCTCCACCAGAAGCACAGAAAACACACATAAGCTCGAGCAGGCTGAAAATGGGAAAAAGATTATCCAATCACAATGCAAGCGAAAAGGTGATTTATTGCAGCTGACAGTGCTTCGGCAGGCCTCAGCATGAATTAGCATTTTTATGTGTGGCACAAGAGGCAGTGACAAAACGCCCCTCTCTCTACGGCGAGCCAACTGTCCCGTCTGATGGAGTGAGCCGTGCGAGTCGGGGTCGGCAAGCGTGCCGCCCCCCCCCCCCCCCACCACCCCACCAACACCACCCCACCACCCCACCACCCCCCCCCACCCCAAAAAAAAAAAAAGACTTACCAATGCACAAGCAAGATAGCAAACCAGCTGACGGGTCAGGCAGAACAACCCCCAAAAGAAACGCGAGGCGTGACATTTATTCACAAAACATTAACGTCTTAACTGCGCTTTTTTTTAAAAACCAACCGAGAAAAAGACAAGTCTCAGCAGTTTAAAAATTCCTCAAATTCTAAATGCTGAGTGTATTAAAATTACGCCAGTTTGTCCCTCTTCTCTGAACATGCATTGTATCAAATTTCCACACTTGGCGACTTTCATTAAGCCTAATGGCACCTTCTCTTATGGCCACAGCTATTCCTTTACGAAACCAACAACTAAAAACGCGACAGAAGGCAAATTTGCAAAGATTTTAGGCCATTGTAAATAACATAATCCGGCAAACAACTAGACTTGGCTCAGCAGTGTGATCCAAAATTTCTTGTCAAAGGGAGATCTGAGGATCTCTATGACAACCAACCAAGTCTTTTTAATCAAAGAGAAGGGGGGAAAAAAAACAGCTGCCAATAATGAGTATGATTCATAATTCAAAATAGCTGCTTTCGCGTTTGATATCGATGCCTCTTATTTTTCAAAGCTTTTGATTTTGTTTTCGGCTGAAACCCCCGGTCTGGCCACCCAGGCCAAAGGGTGTCAAACCCATCCACTCGGTCCTATGACTGCAACACCACTATTAATTAAGCACCTAATGCAATTTCCTCTCAATGAAAAAAATGCTACATGTAAAAGGCAGCCTCAACGGGGATGGTAAGGAAGGGGAGTATGGATACCTGCTGTCATGACAACAAAGTGATTTATTTATGGCTCTGCTTATGTGTGTGTGTGTGTGTGTGTGCGCGCGTCAGCACGTGCATATGTGCGAATGTATGCTTTTGTGTGTGTACATCTGGTTCTCTTCCTAATCTACTTCAATTTCAACAGTGGATTCTCCTTTGAGAGTATCTGAATTTCAGTGATGAATAGTCATGTCTCCCTTCACAAGAGTCGAGCCTTCAGCTCGGGGTGTGTGCGTGTGTGTGTGTGTGTGTGCATGCACAAGAGAGAGGAGAGAGAGGGTGAGGGAGAGAGAGAGAGCGAGAGAGGACAGAGAGGGTGAGGGAGAGAGAGACAGCGAGGGAGAGGGAGAGAGAGACAGAGAGAGAAAGGGGGGGGGGTTGCAGGGTTGGCTGCAGGGTGACAGCTCTCACTGGCCATGAGGAGATATTCCTGTAGCCCCTGGCAACTGGGTCGTTTAGAGGGCAGGGATCTGGGGCCAGAAGCCCGGCTATCGGAACCAATGACAAACGTTCCGTGTCGGCCATGTCATTCCTGACACCATGGTGCATTCACAGCCCCATACATATAAAATGACTCACCTTGCCCCCTGCCCTGCTTAATGCCCCAACATGAATGCTAAACAACCTACAAGCTGCGGTTTCCAAATAAAGCACTGCTACCATAGCAGCTACGGCTGTCTTCAAAGTCATTTAAAACAGCTGGAGAAAAGAAAAGAAAAAAACACAACGCACACATACCAGCACCAAGATATCTGCTCTTTGTTTTCCTTCTTCTTTGCTTTATCTCATCCTGTTTTCTCATGTTGGGCTTTTCACCCCATTTTAAGCCACTTTCTTATGACCCATTCTCTAACCTTCCGTTTCAATCGGTTTGCCCAAACAATACGTTTTGTGTTGCGACCTTGGATTTTTGGAACGGCGCTACAGAGCGTAAATAAAATGCGTATCTGTTCCCCCAAAGCCCCCTGCACTCCATTGATGTAAATACCGCTACAGGACTTCAAAGGCTTTGTTATTCACCATCACGGGGGAGCTCGATGTGCATTTGCACGATCGATACGGTCCCGCGGGAGAGAACCTGCGTGTTCAGGCCTACGGGACTGACGAGGCGCTCCGCGACGCATGCGGGCCGCAGGGTTGCCATGTCCGCGATTTTCACGCAAAATTTGAGTACTTTTTATACTAAGAAAGTGGAAAGTTACATTCTGCAGGTATAGCGTTTACTGGGCGAAATGCGCGGCCTCGGAGGGGGCTCTTGAGAGGTAGCAGTTGTACGCGAACGGTTCTGCTACTTGCGGCAATTTCCCCGTCCGTCCCGGTCCGCCACCGGCTTCGGGCTACGCTTGTGCCAGCTTTTGGGATGGAATTTTTTTTTTACCGTTTCTTGTACACCTGGCAACCCTGGCGGAGCTGTAAAAGCAGCGATCAGGCATGCGATTCGGCAGCACAGACGCAGAAGAACCATTCGAACGGCAGACGGAAAACTGTAGAGAATTCCTTCGACCAAGAAGCGCTTAAGGATAGGCGGACTTCGGGGGACCATCAGGTGGAGCGCCGGTCGCAGTTGTAGGCGCGTGATCACCGGAGCGCGTCCAGCCAGCCGGTTATTTCCGCTGAGCTACGCTTTGGTAGGACAGTCGCTCAAAACAAGGAAAATACATTAAAAATATCTAAAATAATTTACCTTGAGCGCAAGTAATATGAGCAATATTCATTTTATTTCATCTACCAGCCGGTATATGGATGAATGTTCCTTTCCGATGCTTCAATTATCAAAACCAATATCAGTTCGCAAAGAGAAACTAGATTTCACATAAAATGGATGAAAACGGATCATTTCATATTTTGCTTTTGTGTTGAAAACCATGGCTCTAATTTACTTCCGACCTTTAATCTTTTATATAAATCTCCAACCCATCGGAGGTGCGAGATAAGCTCTAGAGCTCAGCTATCGGTGTGGTGCTTAAGAGCTCCATGTCTGCCCGTGACAGTTTCACTTCTAAATGCAGAGCCCAGAGCTGATCTATTTCTGCTACTTTGCTCATCTGTGCGCTCTTGTGACTCAAAACAAGGAAGCCGGGCTCTTTAACAACCTTGAAATGAGACAGCAAGAAGGGGAACAGGAAACATGACACCGTTGAAAACGATCCTTTTTTAACTAAAGCGGCACCCAACCTGATCTGAAACCATTTCAAATATCAGAAATTATTTTTTTTACATTCACCGTTGAGAAATGTGGCCATCGTACATGACGCATAAATATCCTCTGAATTTAGCGAACTCTGACGAGGAGCAGTAAATTATTCTATTGGGATTCCTTAGAGCAATGAACGCATAAGCAGTTCTTACGTCTGGATACAAGAGGAACATAAATATGCACGTCATGAGGGTGGGGTTCCAAGTCACACTGACAGTACATTAACAGGCCGTATGAAAAACTATATACTGATAACATTTCAATGATTTTAACACCCTCACTCAAAGTTTCCGTCACAAAAGCAGCACTGTCTTCAAAGCTACACCCACTATGTGAGCCTCTTACACACACCACACTCCACAGTGCTCTGGAACAACACTCTTAATAATCACATGCCAGGTGCAGGATCAGAATTAGCCTGACTGATTGACTTTGGACTCTCTCAGCTCCACACCCAAGGCAGCAGACCTTTAACACCCACTTTTACAGAAATGACCCTCAAACTGGCCTGACGGCAGGGAGCACAGGCCATTCAGAAATTACACAAGCGGCCATTTAAGTTCCGGAGAGCCGGAAACCCATTCCAGAGACGATACGGCCTCAGTTAATGAAACAAACAAAGAAAAAAAAATGAAATGTGAACTGTGCTCTCCTCCCCCCACCCTTCAAGGTGGTAGGTCCTGGACTTGGGCCCCTCTAGGCATTCTACATTAAATGGTCACCATGACTACAGAACGCAGGTGTGTGACCCTTTACACGAGAGCAGAAAAGGCCCACACACGCTCCTCTCCCACAGGCAACTTCACACACACTACAACAAGAGTGCTTTCTAACATAAGGATGATAATAATAATAATAATAATAATAATAAATCACAAGCTGAAAAATCACATCCAACAGTTGTAGAGCAATGGCCTGCTTGCTTACGTTCTTCTGCAACAGAAATAGTGTTTGTGGTAAAAAAAGAAAACACGAGCAATATTCAGGAAAAAAGATCAGCAACACGACTCGTGCGTGCGCACATTTCTGCACGCTGAAGGCAGCCAATCAGGCAGAGGCTGAACACGGGCCGGGGGTGATGTGGCAAAACCAAACCTTGGGCTGGATTCCAAAGCAACACCCCCGTGCGCTGACAGAAAGTAGCAACAGAAGATTTTTCCTTTTTTTCAGTTGGGACCCACCCAGAAATATGCGGGCCGTGGGTGGGGGGGTGGGGGGTGGGGTGGTGCAGACATACCGAGCGGCGGCTCGTCTGAAAATCTCCGTTCCCCAGCGCCAGAACGGAAAGGAACACCCTCGTTCTGAAATGACGCTGCGGTTTTCGCTCGTCTGTCTCAGCGTGACGGCGCTTGCTGACGCTACGTAAACACCGGCTGCCGAAACGCAGTCGGGCCTGACGGGGCGGCCATCTCTGTGTAAACCTCTTACGCAGGGGCCGGAGACTGCGCGATACTACGCGTCAGTCGCGAGGTCACCGGTCTCAGCTTGGGAAACGTGATCCTTGACATGAGGCTGGTGGACTGTCTTTCCCAAGGAACGTGTGCCTACCTTCTCAACAAACACACACGCTCCAATGCATGAATGTACATCAACCCATACACACACACACACACACACACACACACACAAACACACACACACAAGCGCACACACTGATGCACAGGCACGGAAAGGAGCGTAGACGTACACACGTGACCGTGCGCAGCTGCCCACAAATGCAAATACCTGAACGCAGACACAATGGCACGCATGGCCACAGAGATGCATGTCCTCCCACTCCGCACACGCAGCCCTGAAAGGGGCACTCATTTTCATGCACAGCTCTTTTTTTGTTTTTGGTTGCTAAGAGCCCGTGGGAGGCCCAGGCAGCAGACCAGCTCTGCGGAGAGGACGGTCTATGCCGTGCCATCGAACCCCCCCCCCCCTCGCATTTACATTTATTCTGCCGTAGTGTCGGGTTTGGGTCCAGGGTTTCGAGAAAACTTTATTTAAACTCCAGGGTGAACGGAGTCTCTCTCGACTGGCGTAAAGGAGGATGTCTTTCTGTCATCTGTCTGTGGCAGGGAGCTCTGGACAAAGCAGCGATGCAGCCACCCCCCTCCTAAACCGACCACGTCAAGAGGAGAGACACATCGCCCGAGACACTCCCCCCGCGCAGGCCCGAAGCAGCCGCGGCCAAGCCCCGCCCACCGGCACATCTCCCAGACTCTTATCGTCCAGGGAGAGAACACAGGGGCCCTTGTGGGAAAGCAGCGAAATGATAAAAGCAGAAATTCATAAAAGGTTAAGAACAACAGGCCCGGGCTCGTGTGTATTCTCGCCGCTTTGCCTTCACCATTAACTCCCTTCTTTACCCTGGTCCCTCTGTCACCCACCCCCCCCCCCCCCAATGCTACAAAAAATACTAGCAAAGGAAATGGTGGGAATGTGTAATTATAATACATGGCATCCTTTGAAGATGTTTCAATACATTTTCCTCATAAGGTGCCATTCTGCATTTGAACGTATGAAAACATACATCACATTTTTGTTCTCTCTCATTAAAAGGGGGAAGCATGGCGTATTAATCAGTCTTCCTCAGCCGAACGGCCTCATTTACATGCCAGTGGCGATAATTCTCTTTTCACGGCGTTAGCAAAATGCTTTTTTCACACACAAAAAGTTTCGGTTCAGTTTTGTGCCTGCTTTTACTGGGGTAACACACACATACACGCACACACACGCACGCACACACACACACACACACACACATACACGCGCACGCACGCACACACACACACACACACATATACACGCGCACGCACGCACGCACGCACACACGATAAAGCTTTGAAGTGGGAGGATCTAAGACTGTGACCTAATTGTAGTGACTGTAGGATGCGGGCGGGCAACAGGGCCAGAGGCTGGAACCTAATACCAAGCGGGGGTGGGGTGGGGGGGGGGTGTAATATAACATCTATGCAGGCAGGCCTGGATTTATCTCCGGGGGAAAAGGCCGGGTCCAGATTACTGTCATTTCTGCCCCTCGTCTCTTCCGCCACGGCTGCGGCGCTGGTCGAGCCAGTCAGTCTCGGGCCTCGCTCGCCTGTGGCCGCCGGCGCCCCGCGGACGTTCGCCACGGCGGCAGGCGGTGCGCGTCGCGCCCTCCAGCCAGACGTTCCGCGCCGTCACCGAGCGCCAGCCCGCTCTCGCCCCCTCGCCGATGCCCGGCGAACCGCATTTGAGAAAAAAAAAACCGAACTAAAATATAATAATAATGATACGTAATTCTGAATCAAACAAAAAAAAAACCCCCAACCTGAACAAAAGTGAAAATGAAAAAAAAAAAAAAAAACCCTTGCTAAGGGTTAAAAGTAAAAAAGAAAAACCAAAACTGCTGCATCACTTACAGCCCCATCTGGCCCAGATGCCACCATTTCCTGTTTTTTTGGGGGGAGTGAATCTATCGAGAGCTCTACCAAGCCCCAGTCCATGCGGTGGTTAGGTCAACGCTCCCAGGAGACGGAAGCTGAGTCAGGACAGATTAGGGATAGCTACATTAGACAGAACCTTTTTTCATTTGCCTTTCTCCATTTTAAATCTGACATCGCCACACCACTCCTCTGCTACTCCTTTGGTGCATGGGCACAGGCTGGCCCTTATATTTAGGCCACAGACCTGTGTGTAAGCCAGGGTTTCAAACAAGAGCTGCTGGGGGCCTTGCTATGAATTTATACAAATCTCTGAACTGCATCCCCCCAACTACAATCACGCTGGAGATTAGATTCACAAGGAACCAACTGTCAAACATAGGGAAGCCAATCAGAAAGCAGTTATTCGGAGCAGTCAGACAAGAGGCTAAATCTCTACTCAGGACGGTAAAAACTCAACGCGCAAAAAACGGGTAAAGGCAACGCACTTCAAATATAATGTTTCACATGGGTCAAGGAAATATTTTTTCAAAAAGAAACAGAAAACTAACCACAACCCCCCTTTGCACTTGCGTCACACAATACACTGAATCTCTCTCCATTTCTCCAGCCTTCCCTGGGTGCTGCACAAGGACACACCTGTGTCTGGGAGATAAGCAGAGAGAGGCTCCTGCATTGTTCAAGACTCTGCCCATTTGTTTATCCCTCCAATGGTAGTGAATAGGAAACGAGCTGGAATGCATCACAATTGAAAATTCATACACCCAAGGGAAACCCACTCCAATTCAATCTTTTACCAATTCAACTTAGCACACTGAATTGACTTGACGACAACAGAAAGCAGGAGAAAGGGAAGTGGTATTGCTTACTAGTGTTTCACAAGTTGCAATACGAATGTGTGTGGGGAGGGAAACAAAAAAAAGATATCATATGATATATATATATATATATATATATATATACACATCGCATGTTCACGCATACCGAGGAAGAAATAGTTAGTTGTCTGGTTTCAGAAGAAATTTGCAGTTATTCAAACCAGGACGATATAAAGACGTTTTTTACTTAGCATACATAATCTCTTAGCCCAACTGGCATCCTGTTTGTAATCCCATCACATACCTGGTAGGGTTCTAGAAAATAGCATCTCTTGTCCGTCAAGTTATAACTATTCTTTCAAAATCCACCAAACCCCGATTCGCACCGTGTTACCTATCAATTTACGCTCTCTCATAAAATGAATCAATGCTAATGTAAGGCTAAAGTTTTCAGGCAAATCGTAGGCCAATCCCTGGCGTCAAATGACTGGACCTAAAATCTACATCATTGTCAGTCTAATGCTGACAGCACCATAAAGGTGAAATTGTGCAAAATACAAACTTTCAAACGTGTAATCTGTTCCACAGACTCACTGCGCCAGCCCTGAACATTCATTTAGTAAACATATGGACCGGAAGTCTGTCAAACCACATGCACCTGAACATCCAATGTGACAGCGAATGAAAGGGTAGAACTTGCACCAAGTTTAAGGGGGGTGTCTTCACCAATCCAGCATCTAAAATGTTTCCATGTCAAATGAAAAGTCCTAAGAAAATACGTTAAATTGATCTAGGCTATATTATTTATAATCTATTTTAACTGCGGGTGATGGACATTACAGGAGTCATCGGTCAGAGAAGCACACATAAGAGAGTAGGCAAGGCAATGTGTGTGTACGTTTACAAGGCGTGGAGTTTGCTTTGGAAGAGTTCACTTACTCTGATATCGTTGCGCCGGACCTCCACGTCGCAAACGGCATGGCCGTGGCTGGCAGTGCATCTGGAGAAGCAGCAGTACTGGCAGACGGCCACTTGCTCCGCTTCACAATGATACAGTCTATATTCATCGTGCTGAGGACAGCTCCAGGCCCGTACATCCTCGGCCTCGACTAGCAAGTGACCCGGATTGGCGGAAGGTTGCTGAAGGTGTGTCTGAACGTGGGACTGGCAGCATGGTGCATTGCAGCGGAGACAAACTTTCTGCGCCGGGAGCGGTGGCCCTCGCCGACAGAGGATACATTGTAATATTGCAGGTGGCTTGTCCACATTCAGTGCGTTAAATTTTTCTACGATGTTTGATAATTTATGGTTCTTTTCCAAGCTTGGTTTCTGGTTGTAGGCGTGGTTGCACTCCGGGCAACGCACCATACCCGTATCTTTCGACCAGGCCTCGCTGATACATCCGCGGCAAAAGTTGTGTTTGCAAGGCAGCTGTATCGGTTCAGTGAATACGTGCAAACATATGGGGCAAATGAGCTCCTCCTCGAAGCAATTTTTCCAGTTTTCAGCCATCTCAACTCTTCTGAGAAACTTCCGGCTAATTTTCGCATTAATTGGCTAGCTGACAGGATTTCCTTTAGAGAAAAGAAATTAAGAAAAAAATTACGCCTTTTGACTGTCGTTAGCCTATTTAAAGTTCCAGTTTTACATGAATCGACAGTCGTGACAGGACGGGTTATAGTCCAACTGAAGTAATCTGTCGTGTGTTTATTATTTAGGAATTATCTAGCTAGCTAGCTACCAGTAAAATCCTCGGAAGTCCATTTAGGAAGGCTGATAAGAATTCCTCATGAAGCCACGGGGGCGCTTCTTCCACTCTTGAGGTCGGAGGAATCGAATTCCAGAGCAGAAAACAAAGCCAGCAGACTTCGGTGTGGTGTCTAATATTAATTTATGTGCTTTAATAAACGAGACTTTCACCCTAGCGTACTGTACACTCACGAGAGACGTAGCTCTTGAGCCCGGATCAAACGTTTTTGCAAGGCTACTAAATTTTTCTCCAATGAATCCCCAACTGTGACGAAGTACAATGCAGCGCAGGCATCCAAGCAGCTTTTTAAGCTACATTTGTGCTAGCAAAGGCACAATTACTGATGAAAAGGAGCAGACAAAAATACTCGTTGGTTTTAAAATCCGTACAGATTAAGTCTTTGATGAAAACGACAAACATTCCAAATTTCGAGATCCGATTTCGGAAAAAGGACGTAGCTTGCCAGCTAGTTACCTCCCTTTTCCCGAGCGATAGGTTTCCCAGGATGTCGACACCTCGTTCAGAACCAACAACATCAAAGTAAATCTAAAATCTTTGTCGATGGAACAGCTATGGAATTCAGAATAATCTAGAATTAGCTCATTACGATGCAACAATTACGTTCGGCGCAAACGAATAGGAATTAACCGTAGCTACATGAATGCTGATGACACCAACCCCCACATTTTCCCTGGCTCAGCGCGTAACTATGTATCAATGATCCCTGTCATTCTTATTTACAACAATGCTGTGAAGTAAACCGGCAACATTGTAACATAATGCATAGTTATTTGTAGTCAGTTGATTTTACTTTTAATAGGTGGGCCTATTTTGAAGTTAATCTCTGTAAATGTGAATACGCCTGCGACCGCCTTTTATCTAACAAAAAACAAAACAAAAACAGGTCTTTTTTAAACGTATAATCGGAAACGTATGACCTTAGAAAACTACCCTTAGCCCTTAAATCATGTATCACGTAGCAGCATCAGTCGGGCTCGATTCCCAGCAATAACTAGCAACAGTACAGCTATGTTTTAAAACAACGTAACCTAGCTATTAAAATATCCGATCACATAAAAAATCGATCTATACACAAGGCCCCTGCCATTTCTTTACTTATTGTTAGGTAAGATGATTTTTATAAAAAGTATTTGATTTCAAAAAATAAACATTTAGAATATATTCATCGTAAGTCGATAGTCTATTACATACTGCATTATCTATTAATTTCTCGACATTTTAATTTCCCCCAGCATAAAAGGAAATGGACCTGGTTAAACGCTGCTTTTAATGACGCTAGCTCGCCAGATAATGTGTAGGCTATAAGTAAATGAACACAGTTCCTGATACTGTGATCAAGAAAACCTATTAACGGCACAGATAAGCTACGTTCTTTTCCTCTGTTCGGCCCCCTTCGGCTCCGGTCTGGCAGCTAGTTCGCACCTCACCTAGCTGCCACAATTACCTATCTGTCTTAATTTAACTACGCGAAATAATTCTCCAGGAGACAGTGATTTACAATTTTTACCACCATTCCTCTCTATTATGATTAACCTATGATTAACCGACAGTAGAGTTACAAACAATAGCCAGGAAATGAAGTGTCCAATTTTGATGTTTAACTTGTATAAAAAATAATTGGTACCTTTTTTTGCTCTTAAAGGGGACAGCGTCGTTTTGCCCTTGTTATCGGTTGCTGTCATCAGCCATTTTGTTTTCTTTTTAAATGGGGAAAAAGCGCCGTTTATGTTTATTTTTCAACCTCCTTTCGCTTGCTTTCTGTTTATACAAAATAAAAACGAAAATAATCAAAAAAGGTTAACAAATTCTCCTGCGCATATATTTCCGTTGGACACGAGTTCTGTCATAAATCCAGTCGACTCTCTTTATGGTTTAGTCCAGTCCGCATGAGTTATTATTTATGATTTTTTTTCTTTCTTTAAAGCAGGCTTTGACGAAGAGAGGAATGCAGGCACTGAACTGCGAGGCTCAATACAGCTCGCATTAACACCTCCCTCCCCGGGTCACGTGATATGTCCTGAATTGATACACTAAACCAGGAGGAGTTGAAGAGGCCGAAGGGGCGGGGTCTAAAATTAAAAGGGCAATGTTTTCTTCTGGCAAAATCTCATGGATTTCTCCGGGAATGAGCAAGGCATTTAAAATGAATTCATGGTAATTTTCTTTTCCCCCTTTGTTCTTACCAAAACAGAGAATTTCTCCACTGTCCTAGTTACTATTGGGATGGTCATTAGCAAAAATATTTATTTCAGAAACTGACGTGAATAAAAAATAATTACAATGTGGTAACTAGTTTTTAATGTATGTTTCAGTGTTTCAAAAGATTACCAGTCTCAATGTGTGGGGTTTATGGTAGATTAGTTGATAGAAAACTTTCAGAGGGGATTACTATTACCACAGTTTGTAATATTGTCTCAAGTGCTGTTCAAATAATTATTTCCATTAAAGCTGCATAGTAAAAATTAATGTGAGTCATATATACAGAATACATTGCTTTGAACGTGTGTGTGTGTACATATAAAATGCTTATTCACACAAATATTAAATTCCAGCAGCAGAACACTGGATTATACCTCACATCATACCTCACCCCAGATATGCAGAATTTTAAACAGAATAAAGGCTGGCTATTGGCACCTTTGTCTTGTTGGTAAGATGTTCAGGCCTCATACCTCAGTACTGCATTGGTAGGGAGACATCAATAAAAGCAAGGTGCTTATACAAGACATTATTAAATCAGTGCATGGAGGAGGGGGAGGGGGTTAGACTGAATTCTTAAAGAAAATGACACCTACACTCAATAATACAGTTTGGACAAGAAATGAGCCGGAAATTTAAAAGGGCAATACCACAGAGAAAAAAAACAAAGGACATCAAGGTGGTGGTCTTTCATTTTTATACACAATTACTCTATAAACCTACATTTGGAGGGAGAATGGGCTCTTTTGTTGCCATCACGACATTACCAATAGTAAAACAGGAATATACACAGTATGCATATGGCACTGTATTCATTGTTTTCGTAAGTGCGTTAAATGGATCCCTCTGTGGCTGATGAACAGTAAGCATTTCGTATCTTCTCATCATTAGGTCAGCGATTCAGTTCCAGACACCTAATAATTTACAGTGCGATGTCTGTACAAGGACTGCTGCGGACCTTGTCTGTTTGTCTGCAGTGTTTTTCTTAAGTGTGCTTCAATAGCATGGGGCCATGGGAGGCAGTTGAGACTCATCCTTACCTTTCATAGCATGAGTCCCATCGCTGTGACCTCAGTGTTTGCCTGCAGGAGATTGCAGGAAGGGGGGGGTGTCCTCCCCCCTCCCATTGACCAGACCAGATGCATTCGGTCTATGCACTGAAATGGCAGTCGAAATGCCTGACAATGACGATGTTTGCACAGGGAAGCAATGCATGCCTTAGGTGGATTTTTTTTTCCCTTCAGTCCGTGTCTTGGAATGTCTTTCCATACCAAGACAACCATGGCTTGCCATTGTAAATATTTTCTCTAACCATTTACCCCAGCCCCCTCCCCCACACATGAGAGAATGAACTGTCTGTCTTGGATTTTACATTTGCTCTTGAACTGAACATGGTTTGTTGCCTCCACTGCTGGCTACTGAAAAAGAAACTGCAAAAGCTCACACTTTTCATACATTTCACATTTTTATTATTATATTTGATCAGCATTAGTTGACAGCATCAGGTATTTTTTTAAATGCATGTAATCTACTACCACAGTTACCAGTAGTTTCCCCTCAGCCCAATAGGAATTTGGATATTTTTCTGCATATCTTCACTCACACTAAGCCCTTGAACCATTTCACCAGTAGCAAAATTATATTGTAACTATCAGTGTTGTGCATTTTCTTTGCTCATTAAAGTACTTCTTGCATGACATTTAGAATACAAGAAGCAACTTCACCTTCAAGGTTACCCTGTGATGTGGATTATTTGCTTGTCCTGTCATTTGTGGTTTCATAACTTGTCCCAACTGGAGTTATTCCTTTTCAGTGACATTCATGCCTGTTTAAAAAAGAAAGAAAAAAAAAACATTACATAAAAGAACAATTGTCACACATGCACGCACGCACACACAGGCCCCCTTCCTGTAGCCTAGCTTTCCCACATTCACACTGGCCTGCTTCTGTAGGCAGAACTGCGATTAGAATCAGAGCAGCACTGGTATTCCCATGCTGATAAGGCAAAGGGTTTGGTAGACTGGAGGATAAGGGGGGGTGGGTTGGGTGAAGGGGTGGGCTGTTTGGTGAGTCAGTTCCCTGTACCCTTTCACCTCCATGAGGACTCAGGTCAGAAGTGAAATTGTGGGCCTTCTCTCTGCCCCTCCCCAAGAGCTTGTATAAAAGGCGCCGAATCACTGAGCTGAGCTCATTACCATTTGGTGCAAAAGGTCACTGTCATCACAGGAAGGCAGACAGAGCTGTCCGTGTCACGCAGATGGAAAACACTGAACTCCGGGAATTATGCAGCGGCAGCCAGCCACTCTTCTGGGTGTGGTTCAATCTGCTTATAAGCGAAGCGTTACAAGTGACAAAGAGCTGCCATCCATCCAGAGCAATGTGGAACAAGCCAAAGACCTTGATTTTTAACGAAACTATATAAAAGGAACCGACTACGAGGCCATTAATAGCTGATTAACGGCCGCAAGTAGCCAGAGGAAGCGCTACACAATATAATGCGAGAATTTACTAAATTATAAATATGTTCTAATAATGAGCATAGTTTAACTCGGTTGTTGCCCCTTTAAGACATGGAACGTTTGCCTTTATTGCAAACACGGCGACTTCCAGGATACACAAACGCAGACAATCCCTCAGAAGGTGTCGTATTTCTCGGAAGTACCCTACATGTCATAGGCAGGTAGAGTGGGGATTTATTGGAAGCCACGTGACGATTTGATCATCCCGGGTTTACTAATTTGTGATCACTGACTAAATATTTACGTATGTAATTGTTTTTGGAATAAGTTACCCGGATTTAAAAAGCCTGTGACTCGGTCGATTTGAAACGTTAGCAATGAATTCATAACGACACAAAAAGAATATTATACCACCCAAATTCTTTCCTTGTGATGTAGGCTGCATAATTGCACATACCCGGGGGTTGCTAAACAGTAGGCTACACGCAGAATCGTTGGAAGTGAGTCATTTCCTGTGTAAAGAGTTAATAGTTGTTAGTCACCAGTGAACTCCTTCTTGCTCTCCCCTTCCCGAAAGAGGATGAGGAAACCTACATACAGGACAGGGAGAAATACTAATACTTTAAACAAACATTTACGCGTAAAATATGTTTCAAGATCAGCGGACAGAGGACAGGCAATCTTTCTATTCCTGTCTTTAAAATTATGGTTGATAAAGCGCTTTGGAAGACTTAATGAGCGGGAGGGGGTTCTTTTGTTGGATGAAAATGACTGACTCATCTAGTTAAAAAGAATGTATGAAGGTTGACTTGTCAGCAAATATGTTGTGGGTTATTAAATAATAACTTAGTTAATAATAAAGTTAGTCTGAATTCAATTTCAGGAATGATTTATGTCCTGGCATAATTACCACATGCGCACCCAACTAAATGTAGCCCATGTAGAAATGTTTCTGAGTTAAACTTGTATTGTCAGTTTATTGTTTCGACACAAGAAAGGTAACTGGCACATTTTCAAAACTGCAATTTTGTGATGAGTAACTGCTATCCAATGTAACCAACTTATGGCTGTGTAAATGTAAATATTTTTCCATGCTAAATATTATGAAAGGAAAAAAGCACTTCAACCACCTTCAGTGTTAGCACCCAACTAGGAAATGAAAGACAGCCATTTTGAACCATAATGCTCATCATGGATCAGCTCATTGTGGGTTAAACTTACTTATGAAATGGAGAATGATTTGATTGCCAAGTTAGGGAGGTAGATTGGGATTTGGCAAGGTAAGACTTTGAACTTCAATGAGCACACAGCTTAATTGGAGATGAATCATACATCAGTATCCCAATCACGGATTAATTGTTTTCCTGCTTGGTCTAGAGGAAAGACTGCCCCCTACTGGCCCTCCAGCACCAATTCAAGCAGCACTTTATTTCATAGGTCATCTCCCATCCAAGTACTTAATAGTGACATTGGGTTTATTTACCCTTCAAAAACCAGTATGGTGTTCAAATTATAAAGAGTACTACTTGTACCTATACTGTTAATTTTCACCTACTAGCAATTAACTTACAATGCAAATTTGATTGCAGAATTGAGCAATGTCTTCTGGAAAGGCAGCATGAGTTCTGAATTCTGGGTTCATGATGGATGACATCCACCCTACCCAATATTGTGGATGCTAATCTGTGGCCTTCTGGTGGCCATTTGGAACTTTTATTGCCTTGAGGTCTTTGTGCTGAGGAATCATCGGAACCTAGTATAGACTACATGAAGTACACAATGCAACATGTCTATACAGGATACATGTTGCTGGCCATCACACAGCCTGTTCAGCACTTCCCTCTAGCCCTAGTTGTTCTCCTGGAATGAGAGTAAGTGCTTTCAGTGCTGTGTCTGTGGTCTGTCTCTGACTATGCTGGACAAGGATTATGCATTTAGTACAGTTGCTAGTGAGCTCAGCCCTGGCACCTGATGCTCAGAGCTGAAATACATATTTAGTCACACAGCTGGCATTTAACTTGGAGTTCTTAGGCCTCTAAGTTAAAGCCCCTGGGTGATTATTTATTTATTCTTATTAACCTTTATTTAAACAGGCTATGTTGACTGAGCATGCATGCTTTTTGCAGAAACACCCTGTGAATGCCCCCCCCCCCCAACCATTTATCCAGTTCTATAAATGGATGTAATGCAATTGCTATGTAAAAAGTTGTGTAAGTCGCTCTGGATAAGAGTGTCTGCTAAATGCCAGTGATGTAATGCAACCTACATGTCTTTGGATTGGTGGGTCACAGCAGACTTCTGGGGGCCACACAATCGCAGACTGGAATGAGGGCAGATTTTGTGACATATTAGCCATCCTCTTCTGATCTCAGAAGTCTATGATAGAATCTGATAGAAGGCTTGTTGGAATGGCTAAACCCTCTTGCCAGTCTGTTCTATAAAAAGTTAGTGTTCCTTAGTGTTCAGCCACGTTTCGTTAAACTGTACTTTCATTTCCTGATAGCGCAAATTTGATTATTCAGTACTCAGATCAGTCCTCACTGGACATATGAAACACAGCACTTCTTCGTAAGTTAAGGAGATTGTATATCAAATCTGATTTAAGTTGGCCCGCTGGAATGTGAATCTGAATAATTTCTGTGTTTTGTGGTGTTGGTCTGCTGTAAAGGATTACAGCATTTTTAAGCTTTTGGGTTTCAACCATCAAAAACACTTTCCAGTCTTTGCATGTTAAGTAAATATATAAAATAAAAAAAGATCAAATAAATGTAATACTCTGCAGAATGCCCCTTGTTCCTGGAACATGGACACTAAGGGCATACCTTTAGCATATGCAAAACATTAGCACATGCAAAACTAATAAGACAACCAATGATAGGTGCAAAACAAATAACATGACTAATCATTGCTCATTTTATTGGTTTTGCGTGTGCCAAAATGCATTGTAACTCAGGCCCTAAATGTAGAAACGTTTTAAAACAACTGCATAAAAGAAAGTAGATAAAATGCTTTGTGAATGTTGTCCTTCCTCTTGGCTGACAAAACAAGACTATTCTCATACAAGTGTGGAAAGCACTCTGGCATAGAGAAGTGGGATTTTCCTCAAAAACCATAAAAAGAAACCAGAAAAGGGAAATTCTGAACCTTCTGAACCGGCTGCAGATGGGAACAGCTCAGAATAGCACGGAAGGCCTTACGTTGTCACGGGGCGATGGACCCATTCAGATCCTGTTATTTGCTGATCCTGTTATTACCATTCAATGTTGGTGCTAAGCACACTGGACAAGGATGAAACAACAGTGGAAAATAAGTTCATAAGCTGTTGAATGCACTTGATAAGTACAAGAACTGAGCAAAAAATAAACAAATGATACCCATGGAGATATTTAGGAAAAGGACAGAGGCACTTAAAGATCTGGTTTACATTCAAATTAAATTTTACTTTTTCATCTATTACTAGTTTGGTTACAATGAAAATTTGGTTCTGTGTTTGTAAGCTTTTATGGAGTAGAACTGATTTACCCTCAAAGGGAATTTGCATTGCACTTCATAATAAGCACCTGTATAAGTACAACAAACATTTAAAAAAAGTAAATGAATCTACGGGGTTATAAAATAAAGAAACGGTTCCAGCTAACATGTAAGTTGAGATGTAGTGACAAGTAGTGCTATGATTAGTGTCTTTGGCTTCATTAACTCCAAAAAGGGAGAAGCCAGCACACATTACCAGAGACATGGACATGAACCAATCAAATTGTTTTTGTAAAGGAAAGCAAATTCATTTGATTGGTTCATATGTTAGGAATTGAAGGCATGTGACCATTTTACCCATTATGGGGTTAATGATAAAACGCTTATTCAATGAGGTGCTCTCCCACTCCCAGTCAGAAGCTTGCCTAGCTGAGGAGGACAGTGGAAAACACATTTAGGTGCTTTCACATATAGCCACAGACAACCATGTTTCTGACTGCTCATACAAAACCTGTGTGAAATGGAAAAGCATTTGATTTCCAGTTCTTTCCCAAGAAGGTGCATTTGCAAAATGGACGATGTCCAGCCAATCATGCGTCGCCCCTTAGGGCTGCCAGCCTCAGCTGGCACCATCACAGTACGGATTCAGTATCAGACCGTGAGACCCATCCGCACGCTGGAACCGTGCCTTAATAGGATGACCCAGCAGGCACCCCCCCCAAATGAGGGTTTTTATGGCATTTAGTATTAATTAAAAGTGGTACAGGCTTGGAAATGTATTCAGTAGCACAAAGCAAAGGAATTGTTTGCACTAAACCACTGGGCAACAGTTACCAACAATTAACTTTGACTGCCAAGGTTGCAAAGCCCCTCCTACGCAGAACTGCCGTATGTGATCAGACTGGTGGGCAGTTGAAAATGAACAGGACAGCTAACCTTCCCCCCCCCCAATAAGGTTTTCCATGTAGCATCCTTAACACTTGCCAGGGATTCCTGAGAGAACTGGAGGTGTGAAAGATAAATGGGGCACGCATGAACGGTCTGCTTGGTGTGTACATGCGTAGTGGTGCCTTAGCCCAACACTCATTTCCCCCCCCACCGATTTGGACAAAATGGACACAAACACTGTAAGATTAAAAAGGAGGAAGAGGGGATGTAGACAACCTAAACATGACAAAATGTTATTCAGATAGAAGCCAATGTTTGGTGAGGGACAGGAAGAAGGGAGTTAGACATAGACAAGGCCTGCTGTTAAAAAATAAGAGCCACCTAGCTGGCTTATCCTGTAAAGCAGAGGTGGGGAAGGAGGACCGTATCTGTTTCTGGCTTTCACGGCAACTTCTGGTCTTAATTACTCACTTAGCCCTAACATGTATGCCATTTGACATTTCAGCTACATTTGTAGATAAGCGCATGAATGACAGCCGAAGTCTCACTTCCCCATGTGAACGTTTCACTGTAATCTAATCTACGAGTGAGCCGGTGTTGGTGTACCCAGTCAGTTAGTTCCAGGGTAATTGGTGGAAACAAAAACCTGCATACACACCGGCCCCACAGTGTGGCTAATAATTAGCCTTAGCCGTATTGCATGGAGGGGGAGGGATTTCAGTGAGCAGGAAATGTTTGCTTCCATCGTGCAGTAAGGCCATTTATTGGGCACCCGCAGTCTGTTCCGATACGATGTCTGCTAGCTGAACTGGCGGACCGTGCAGCGAACAGTTGCTCGCATCACGTTTTAGACGGGGGAGACTTGCTTGTCTGAGCTCTCCTGAGCCAACAACGGGGCTTACAGGCACGAGCAAGTACGCGCAAACACAATTATCCCATAATAGAAAATAGGGGTTAAACGTAAGAAATAAACACCATGGGTGTGTTTTAATTCAGGGCAATCGATTAATGATAGACTCCAATAATTCTCTAGATAATTCTCCAACTGGTACCTGGCATGCAGGCAGAAGTGTGGCTTCGGCTTTATATAAACAGGTCTTCAGATATAAACACAACACAATTTAATAAGCATACAACAGGCAGGGTTGTTGTAACTGTCAAATACATGTCTGGAAATTAAACCGTGTGTACTTTTGTGTACTCAGCTTTTAAACAAATGCCAGTAGTATAGAGCCTGTCAATGTCAACTTCATAAAACAAAAATATAAAAAGCATCAATATGAAAAGCTAATTTCAGCAATTTCCACATTTATATAACAAACGTGGTCTGAGTGCCTTTGAGCAGCTATGGGTTTTAACTATGGGAGACACATGGGAACTGTACATCCTGAAAGCTGCAAGGGTCTGATGCCTCATGGCACCAAGTCAATGGAACCCTTCAGAAAAGAGCCGTGATTATGACATCACTCACCACCCCTCCTCCCCCCAGAGAACATCAGCAGCGATGTCTTCACAGAGCTACCTTTCCTGGAATGAAGGAGGGAAGGGAAACACCTGGAAAGTGTGCCTCTGGATCTTCTCCTTCCCTCCTCCCCATTCATATTCTCCAACATCGGCTTCAGAAACAGCTTGTCCATCTTGAAGATCAAAAGACTACATGGGGGGGAGGGGGTGTGAGAGAGCCTGGTGGTAGCGTTTGACAGATTGTGAGATCTAAACAAGCCCTTTTTGGAATGGGACCTATCCTATACTTAAGCGGACTGCGAAACCGGGCCAGGAAGGGGGCGTTGCAGACGTGTTTGGTCAGGTGCAGAAGTCCATTCGGGGCTCCAGCTCAACTTCTGTGTCCTTCGGCCTCTTCAGGCAGTTCAGAATGACAAATAAACAGCGACTAGCGGGAACTGTCGAATCAGACTCAGAGCTGGTGTACCTGTGCCCTCCTCTTTGGCCATTAAAAAAAAAAAACATTCAGTTGAATCATTCGGTCTTGTCAAGTTAGCTCAATGTCACAATTACCAGGAAATGAAGTAATCAGGAAATAGGTGGGCCAGCAGTAATGAATTATCCTGTGTCTACTGCGCAAATGGACTTACAGAACGCCCCCCCCCCCCCCACACACACACACAAACATAAAAAAGTCTCTTCTATCTTCTGTGAAGGGAGCTGATATCTGTCCCTGGGGGGCATACTGAAGATGAGACCATTGAATGTGGGCCACCCGAGCGCCACGGTGCCCCCCTGCCCCCCCGGCGCTTTCTGTCCCTCACAAAGGCCCCTCTGTCAGCAGCGGCTGGGTTGCCTCTCCTCCCGCAGAGGCCGCGCGGAGCTGCATCTCTCCCCCCCCCTTTCCAGAGACAACGCTCACACCTGTAGTCAAACACTAAGACACCTCTCTCCCCTCCCCCACTCTTATTATTTTTAGCCCGCTGCCCCCCACGCTTGTGAATTATTCATTCAGCTCATCCACGTACTACTGATCAAGACAACAAACGAAGCGATCGCGCCTCCGCCCCGGTCACACGAGAACAGGGCCCGCCGGATTCGCAGGGACTACTCGGACTTTCTGACACGAGTCGTTTGTCGCCGCCCTTGGGCACCGGAATGCATTATGGCTCTGTGGGGCCCAGACGTCTGTCTCTGGAAAACTCCCAGTCACAGTTGGCCCCTACAGATAGCAGGGATGAGTCATCAGGAGAGAGAGAGAGTGAGAGAGACAACCTGCTCTACTCAAGGCACGAGCGCGAGTCTCCGCAGTGTCTCGATGCTCACCTGAGAAAAGCGCGCGAACGAACTCAGCCAGGGGAGGAGACGCCTGCCTGCAAACTCTCCCTCCCTGCTTTTGAGTGGTGTGGGACTGACCTGTGACCAGGTTCAGCAGGATTATAAAACCCTAGGAGGCGGCACCGTTGTTTGATTGAAAGACGTCACGGTATCCGCTGAGTCACAGCACTTGTGCAGTAGGTGAATACAGTCCTGCTGTATGAAACCCTGCCTCCCTGGGAGATCTAATGTCTAATCACACGCTGCTCTGTGAGACGGTCTCTCACGACCGGTACTGGCTTAGGTACCAGTGGGGCGTGTCAGCTTCAGGAAGAACGACTTGCCTGTTGTTCGGTTTGTCCTTCCATAGCTGCTTAGCGCCACAGCTGGGGTTACAACACCTTCAGGCACAACCACTGGGTCACCCTGTAACAAACAAACACGGCACTATCGTATCAAGTCAAGCTCAATCACAACCTGTCGTACCTGAAACAAAAACAAAGGAAATGTTTTTCACGTCCCAGCCCACCTGTGAGACTACATAAAGTGCATGATTTATTTGTGATTTATGATATAAGGCAGAGGTAGCAGACCCTGGTCCAGGACAGCATGTCCTGGCACTGATTGGTGCTCAGCACTTAATTGTTCATTTAAAGCGGTTTGATTACTCAGTGAACTGAAAACCCAGCAGACTCCAGGAGCTGGGCTGGTCACTCCTGATATCACCCTGACATAAGGCGATTTAAGAACAAACACACCCCCATATTGAAATTATGAAGCGAACACTGCTCTCCAGTCAGTTACGGCACTCTCAAAGCACGGTTGTGGGGCAATGCACACCACACAAAAATGGCATCTGTAAACAGGATTGCTGTAAATGCAAATGCCCCGCTGGGCACCGAGCGAAACCTGCTGGCGAAACGTGCCCCGACGTCAGTCCTGCACGAGTCTCCTCTCTCACGTGGCCCCTCGCAGGCCCGCTCCTCCGGAAGCTTCCGATGTCCGCGCGCCCACGCGTCACGCGGGAAACGCTCGTATTTGGTCTGGCTGTGGGAGCCGCTCCGTCGCTCTGCTCTCGTCTATTCAGCTGCGCACTTGTCTGTTTGGCCCCCATTCAGAGGAAGCGTTTAGGACAGGTGCAGCGCTGCGATGCGCCGAAGCGGGTCTGCTCGAACACGTTTTGAGGAACGTTCCGCTACCTACCTAACATTTTTCCCCAAAGGGTGATAGGGGAGTAGATAGAGTAGGCTCATGCTGGTCTCTCTCACACACACACACACACACTCACACACACAGTATGCATTCTTGCCTGCTGAAGAGCCTGAGCCTGCCCGAGCAATGAATGGTCAGAATTGATCAGGCGCCACGCTGTGCCCAATAAGCCCCCCTGGGAAACTCTCCCTCACCCGTTAATGGCTTGTGGAGGACTGACCGCTGAGAAGCGTCATGCATTTGAATGGGTGAAGTAACGAGGCTGGCAAAACTGTGAACGGCACCAGCACTGCAATGTACGTCTCTGAACTGGGCCGACTCGTTGTCGATCAAATGCAACTCAAACGAACTCCGTCCTAATTCGGGGCAAGAGGCTTGTTAACTGTATGCTGTCGAGCTGTTATAAGCAAGAGAAGAAGGCAAGGGAAGATCTGTACCACAGCGGATAGCGGGAGGCAGGGGGTAAAAATAAATAGATTTATGCATGTTCCACATGTTCCATTACCACTGATCGGAAAATCAATCAGTGTCAAGGTGAATAACCATTTACAACAGACAAAAACATTTTCTACATATGAAACATTTACAATAAATGAATCATTTTTGGGATGAGTTCAGCCAACTGAACGAATGTGCATCACACGAATAGGAGGAAATTTGCTTTCCAAACTGGTTAAAGCCCATCTGTAGCACCCCCTTTTTGAGGAGAAGCCTCAGCATTCTTGAACCCTCTTGACAACAGGCATAATCCCGGTCTCTTCTGAAAGGTAACCCTCGGGCGTTTGCTTTCCAAGAATCAGAATTACTGTGAATATTACTGAAGCAAAGTAACAGAAGCTCAAACACAGTTGGAAGTTTTTTTAAATCACCTTAAAGATATATTTTAATGGATGCAGGTGTGTGTGGCTGCGCCTGGTCAGCATAGAAACGCAATGGAGCCTCAGCCACAACGCTGAACAAATCCTAGTTCAAATTTGATGACAGTATAACCAAGAACGAGTATTCTGTATTGTTTTTCTGAGCTATGTCTAGGCAGAAAAGGCCCTTTGGAGACTCCAAAAAGATATTATGGGTCTTCAGAGGTGTGAAATATATTTAAAATATAAAATATATTGTGTACTATATACTCGAGGAAGAAGTGTGCTGAAATTAGCTGCCTTTCCTCATGCCTGTCACCCTCCTCTCTCTCTCCCCCTCTCTAGGTCACTCTCCTTTCTGGCAGCAGCAGGTCTGGAAGATTGTAGAAAATAACTACACTAGCCATCTAGTTTACTCCACTGATTGAGGTCCACCCATTGAAGTTTTAGTCAAATAACCCACCCCATGTAAAACGTCCCACAATTTTGAATACCACATTTATTAATCAAAATCAGGCCTACTCATTTATAAGCAAACTGAATAATAAAAAATATTTTGAGAATGTATTTAGATGCTCACTGACATAAAATGGGATCAAGTGATTTCCTCCAAATGAGCCATCTGTTTAGACTTAGGCATTGCTTTTTTTTTGTAAAACACCAGGTATTAGGTTTAGTGCCAGTGACTGGCTTGCAGGCTGGTACACAATTGACTGAAGTGTCACCAGGAGGAGGAGAGTATACAGTAGTTCAGTTGGCAGATTTGAACACAGTCACGGGCATATCCCTCTCTTATTGTCAATCGGGTGACAGTAGTCTGCCTGCACTAACGATCCATACTATGTGGCGTACTCAATGGCTCCACAACTCGACATGCCTGCACAGCCCTGACGGAGGACAGAGTGATTTGCAGTTCTGGCTGGTCTTCAGAACTTTGGATGAGATTGTGCTTGCTCTACTGAATTAAGGCTCTGAATATATCTGCTTACTCTGGGGAACACTTGAGACTTGACTTCAGGTTAATTGATCCCATTTCTGCCCCCTTTAATCCAGAGGTAGCTACTTCAATGTAACACTCCAAAAAAAAGTCAGTCTTGAGTGTTTTAGTCTCGTAATGAGACTTTTATTTAATCTTTTTTTTCTTCTCTGAAGTAGAAGTTTCAATTTACTTTTTGCGTGACAAGTGAAATTGTCTTGGGCATTGGCAAATCTTGAAGTGAGTCAAACTCTCAAATCTTAAAGTCATAGAAATTATTTTAAGTCTTAACACAAGACTAAAATACTCGCTAAGACTTACATTTATTTTTTTGCAGTAAAATAATTCAGGGGTTCCGAAAGGCTCTTAGAAAGAAACTTACCACAACTCCTGGACTGCAGACTGGGCCTGGCGTCACAGGATTAAGCCATGGTTCACATCAGCTCTCTATGACTGGGATTCCACAGTAACAGGATGAAATAGGCCTTGTCCAACCGCAAGGGTTGGGTGGCTTTATGTTCCTCTCAGCAACACTCCAATGTCCACAGGCTACCAGTTGTCATTCAGAGATATGTGACAACTGCTACCAACGAGAGCTAGTAGTGGTGTGTGGCCCGCAGGGTGTAAGATAAAATTTGCAGGTGAATGCATCAGAGGAGTGAGCCATTTGCATCGCCAAATGCGACACAGGGTCAAATATCCTGGACCATCTCTCCTCTGAAAAAGATCATCTATATAAGGCTTAGAAAAGTATTTAGAATTTTACCAATGACGAAGAAAACCTTGCTCGATCGGTGTGCACGGTGAACGACAAGGCTAGGATTAAGGCCTAAGATACAAAGCTTTAACTTCATATAAATGCAATTAAAGTTAAATTAAAATAAGATGTGGGTCTCTAGGCAACTGCTATTGCATAAATCATTCAAGGACCTCTGAGTTCAAGCACATAACTACACATTTATGTACATGTACAAACCTGGGTAAATATGCTCCATGGCAACACCATGCAATCCTTAAAAAAAACAAAAACAAGGTCACCTATGAATAGGAGAATT
Organism: Anguilla rostrata; assembly: GCF_018555375.3. Lineage (NCBI taxonomy): Eukaryota > Metazoa > Chordata > Actinopteri > Anguilliformes > Anguillidae > Anguilla > Anguilla rostrata. The sequence goes on from NC_057934.1 coordinate 18,046,806, forward strand.
TAATTAATGCACAATTAATCATGCGTACATCCCCCACAAAGGTGGGTGAGTCAGTTTGAAGGTGCTTTTAAAAACCGCTGCATTCAGTCCAAATGTACACAGTGAAACGTACTGTGATAAGTTTTCCCTCATTTTTACAATGCTTGTTTATATCAATACCCACTTGTACGAATGTTTCCAGTGTGTTACGCCTGAAAATATGCAGTTTTACTCTACTGCTTGTAAAGAATAGCCTACTTATTTCTGAAAATACATATAGAACGTAAAAAATAATTGGTCAGCATGCCACCATTCCCCAATCAAGAAGACTCTAAATCCCATCACTCCATCCTTATCATGACATCATTCCACCAATCAGAGCAGTCACAGTCGAGCACTCCAGAAACCCATAGAATAACTTCTCTTCTGGTTCAATCCTCAAACATACCTTTTGACTGTTGGCCTTGAACTGGAATTTTTAATTGGCAGTGCCGGTGGTCTAGGGCAGGGCTGTGGTAGCTCAGCCGATCATATTTTTCTAGCCTATTTTTACTTGCTTCTTTTTGCAACCACTTATAGCAGTTCACCATCTGCAGTAACCAATTAATGCCTTTGATAACAGATTTAACAGATCCCCCCAAATTTGAGGACCTAACTTGGAAGTGCTCAGCTGTAACGTGGCCCTTTGATGGAGGGTTCGCAAACGGCCCAGCTGCCGCTGCTTTTCACTCTGCGATCCGGCAGCTGAGCTTTGCGGTTTCTGCACTGGCGGCCTGCACGACTGCTGCAGCAGAGACAGGCAGATCGCAGCCACCCGACGAGGGGGGCACTCAGCCAAATGGAAGCCTCCCTCCGCGCAGGACCTATAGCCACAGCCAGCAATGGGCCTCCTCCCACCCTCAAGGAAAGCCCCGACACCCTATCCCAGTTTAAAGCCAGTGACCAGGGGCCTGCTCCTCGTAGGCTGAGGCTGGAGTTCAGCAGAGATTCGCACAGTCACGCCCGCCTGCTGTCATGGCGTTTTTCCCACCCCGCATATTTTCCGATCTTCCAAACCGTGCAAAGCACAATAAGAGTTTGTGAGGAGTCAGCGAAATTCCCCCCGACAGCAGCACATATCTGTTTGAATTTGCTTCCCACAGACGTGTCCTTTTAATAAAAACAACAAAACAAAAAAAACAGAAAAGATATTATGCCATCATTAGTTCGCGAATACGTAGTGGCTGCTGGAGAGCCTTCACAAGTCACAATGTCTACCATGAATACTCGCTATGTTTCTGTTACAACAGAAAACTGAGGTAGCAGCAAAATAAATAATACATTTTTAAAAAACTACATCATTGCAAAATTCAGATTTTGAGCTGGCAGCTCCCGAGAAGAAAACTAACAAAACCAAGAGGACCACTGCTGTCGGCATCTCTGCTGAATGACAGAATGCAAATGGAAGCATCTGAAAGCATACATTTTTCACATGGACTAACCTATTAATTTCTATAGAGACATCTTAGAGAGATCTTTCAGGGGAAAACAGGAAAACTTTAGCAAAAATGCCTAGTTGCACAAGGGATAGATTTCTTATTAATGACTCTTTTATATGACAGAATGAGACAACATCCTTGGTGGAAATCTGAGAATTCATATGCTGCACCTCAACCACAGGCAGCACACCAGCTTGTCAAGCCCCTGTAACTAGATCATCTTGAGAACCCTCTGAACGCGCGTCCTTAATATTCAAGGCGTTTCCCCAAACCCCTGTACCTCCTGCCACAATAAAGGATTTGTTTATGAATGATCCAGGCCGCTCAAGGGGAAGTGACCATGCATTGCAGGGAAAGACATTTGTGCAAATCCGACATGCTCATCTACAACCAATGAGCCCCTGACAATATGAGCATTGCTGCAAACTGCACACTGCCACACTTAAGCCAGCAGATGGGGGTATAAGGCTATAGCTTAATTATGAAAAGAAACTAAAGGCAATAAAACCATATATTCAATCCAAACTCACACAAGAACAGTAAAACAGCTTTATCCTAGGACAGTAAATTCTGCAATTTTCCACACACATGGGACTTGAGTCTGTGCACATGTGGCAGTCTGGATTACTTCAGATTCAGATTTCGTGATGCAAATGTACGTAATGAAGTGGCCACTAAGTGTTGTTTTAAAAACATCTCCAGAAAATTAACTTTTCAGTCGAAATAAACTTATTGTCACAAAACACAATCTGATCCATAGACAACATTATCAAGGAAATTTATCTTATACACAGCAAGAAAGCCCCACCATAAGGTAGGGCTACAAAAATGTTGTTGATCCTCATTGCTGTTCTTCTATACAGAGATCTTCAGTGAAATGTGTCTTTATTGGTTTACAAAATTCCAAATCACTGAACATCTTTCATTTTAAATTCAATAATGAAAAACAGAAACCATACGAAAGGAAAAACAGGTTACAAAAAAGTTTCAACATATCTGAAATAAAGCAGACTTTTCCAAACAAAAGAAAAACTAAGTGAACCCCCTTTTTAACATTCAAAAACACAAAATGCCAGAATCTCCAAGCAAGAACAAACAGAGGTAATAATACATCATTAACAATGTCTTATTTTTGAACCAGCATAAGAAGCCCCACCGCAAGGCAGGGCTAACAAAAAATTAATGTTAGTGTGTGGTTCGTATGTCACTTGTATTTGTGAGTGCTTACAGCAAGGTTGCCCAATCCTGTTCCAGGAAATCTGCCTGTACATTTTAATTTCAACCCTAACTTGGCACACCTGATTCTACTAATTAGCAGCTCAATTAAATCTCTAGCTGTTGAATGGTGGGCTTTGTCAGGTTTGGGGTGAAAACCGGATGGGTAGATCGCCAGGAAATGGTTGGGCAGCCCTGGGTTATACGTGAGGACTTGCACGCGGTCGAAGATATTTATTAGCACTCTTCTGGAATCTGGGTTAGGCATGCTAGCCATCAGGATGCCAGATGTATTGTGATGCTTCAAAATTCACCTGGGTGAAATGTATGAATTACTGTACAATTGATGATGCCATGTGCTGGGTGGGGGGGGGGGGGGGGATGCTGGCAAAAACCAAAAACAGTGGGATGATAAAGGATATTCACATAATCAAAATTTCTAAATATGAGTTCACACAACAAATATTGTGAAGATAACAAATAGCAAAAATGATAAAAGGCAATAACAAGTAAAAAAATGTTAGATGCACAAAATATACATATATATATATATATATATATATATATATATACACATATATATATGTATCACCACACAAACTCAGTGAAAGCAAGGCTGTGTTTTGAAACAGCACACCCCTTTTGCTCCCCAGTGTGACGGTGCTGGGGATATGACATACCCCCCACTGTAGAGGGCTTGGATTTCAGTTGGACCAGCCACTTTCTGTCCACACTCAGCCCTCAGAAACGACCGTCATGGTCTCATCGTCATGGTCCATCTCAGGAAGGTCCGCTGGTCGGGTCCTTCTGTCTGCCTGCTGGTCCTCTGGGCCTAGGAGACACGACACAGGAGAAGCAGAGACCAACGCGGAGGACTAGCAACCAGCTGGGGAGGCCCGGAGTGAGGAACGCTTTCGGGCCTCCTTAACGGGCAGCTCCGCGCCCCCCTCTGGTCTCCAGTGTTGGGCGTCCCGCAGCAGCAGTGCTGCACCCGGATGGCGGGACTCCTCCAGCACAGGGTGCCCTCGTGGACTGTCCCGGTTTCCGCGTCAGGGAGGCCAGTGGTAACTCTAGATTGAATCCGGCCTTGTCCGCCAGTCTGATATTCTACCACAGCTGCGGTCAAGCCACTGATACTGTGGAATACCACCAGACCTTTGAGAAGAGGGAAGGAGGAAGGAGAAAAGAAAGAAATGGGACACCCACTCATGTCACAAACCACCCGCAAAACCCTTCATCGCACACTCACTAGTAGTGCGAGGCGAAAGATTTGTGCGTCATGGAAAAGCTGACGACGTGTCCACTGCAGCTGAAATCTTCCTGTTCTCAGTTGACAGTAGTGAAATCTGGCATGGCCTTCTGCTGCTGCAGTCCATGTAGGTTTGCTGTTTGGAAGAGCAGGCTATTTGAGTTAACAAGCAAATGTACGTAATGAAGTGGCCACTAAGTGTTGTTTTAAAAACATCTCCAGAAAATTAACTTTTCAGTCGAAATAAACTTATTGTCACAAAACACAATCTGATCCATAGACAACATTATCAAGGAAATTTATCTTATACACAGCAAGAAAGCCCCACCATAAGGTAGGGCTACAAAAATGTTGTTGATCCTCATTGCTGTTCTTCTATACAGAGATCTTCAGTGAAATGTGTCTTTATTGGTTTACAAAATTCCAAATCATTGAACATCTTTCATTTTAAATTCAATAACGAAAAACAGAAACCATACGAAAGTAAAAACAGGTTACAAAAAAGTTTCAACATATCTGAAATAAAGCAGACTTTTTCAAACAAAAGAAAAACTGTGAACCCCCTTTTTAACATTCAAAAGCACAAAATGCCAGAATCTCCAAGCAAGAACAAACAGAGGTAATAATACATCATTAACAATGTCTTATTTTTGAACCAGCATAAGAAGCCCCACCGCAAGGCAGGGCTAACAAAAAATTAATTGATACTCATAAATGTTCCTCTCCACGGAAATCTTTAGTAAAAGGCGAAAGATTTGTACGATATGAAGAGAAACCAGAGTGCATAAATTCTTCAACGCTACAACATCCGACCGGGTCCAACGCCACATGTGTTTCAATGGCGGTGCCTTTTAAAGTGACATCACAATCGCGTCTATAAATGAGCTAGGACTACAAATGCTGTTTAAGGATGTAGGCTTGACCCTGAATTATTCATCATAACTTTAAATTGAATTATTTGTTAAAACGAATCATGCACTCACGAGCCATGCATTCTGGGTTAGACTAATGTAAATTTTCATAGCATAGGCTATAACACAGTGTCTGTTGTGCAGTACAGCGCCGCACATAGGCTATGCACATTAACATCCGTTGCCATGCGCTGATCCACGATCAGCTATCACCTCGCGAATACAAAACGCTTAGATAGTCTATGTGGGAGTCGCCCCACCCGCAACTAAATTACTTCCAAATTCCATAAGGAAAAATCGTTGGAGATTAATTTTCAATCAAGTAGGACAATTGAGGCATTCTTAAGAACAAGCATCCCATCAGTCTTCAAGACACCGGTGCCGCGTATAGCCTACGGACTGTAACCAGTTGCACAAATGAAATCAAAACGCAACATGAAGAATTCATGATCATGCTACTGCTTATACAAATGAATTCAACTTAAGCACGTTTTAAACATTTCCAGCTAATAAGCTATATTGCCCACAGACCGACTTTTGGATAAATGATAAATGACAAAGCAGAAACCGAAACCCAGCACACTTAAAACCCATTCCCCCAACTTCCCTATGTCCCAAGCGACTTCATAGCCTACATGACACAAGCGCACACGCTTCTACTTCAATACAGTAAAGAAAGCCCCAAAGAACAACAAAAAATGTTGCTATTCATAAATGTTCCTCTCCACACATTTATATGACTTGAAGAGAAACCAGAGTATACCCTACTACTTTCTTTATCCAGCCGACCGGGTCCAATGTGATTTATTTCTCGGTACGGATTATGGTATAGGCTACGGATTATGACATAGCCTAGCTAGAGGTGCGCAATCTCGGATGCAAAACCGCACAGAACAAAATGTTTCAAGAATCAGGGCACAGATTTTGATGTATGCAGTAGCCTATAACTACTCGTTACCATTAAAGGCAATTATTGAATAAGCTATTCAGATCTAATGAAGTATGGTGTTTGGACAGCAGTAAACAAGAATGTTTGTAAACACCGACGTGGAAAACAAGAGACGTGAGGCGTTTCATGGATTATAACCGCCGTATACACATACTTCTAAATACAAATCGATTAGAGGAATTGGTGAGAATGTTCCTTACAGCCTACAAATATATCTAGCTTTTGTATCACTAAAACTTCTCTAGCTAAAAGGCTGACAGCATTCCTCCCCGCTATCTTTTATAAAATGCATAGCAGGTTGTAACACAAACTCACATAAAATACATATTTTCCTCCACCATATTTTAAGACATTTCAATACACAACACAAACCAAAGACATACACAGAAGCATTGTATCCTCGCATTTGCCAAGAGTGCAAAACATTGTGCGTCACCCACACAACACAGAGCAACAATACCAAGTACAAACATAAAATAAAACAGAAAGTTCACAACTATTTTTCACACAGAAAGGAAGCCCCGCCGTGAAGCAGGGCATCAAAAAATTAGTTGATACTCATAAATGTTCCTCTCCACGGAAATCTTTAGTAAAAGGCGAAAGATTTATACGATCTGAAGAGAAACCAGAGTGTACTGCCTTCTATACGAAACAACCGACGACCGGGTCCACCGTTCAACCATTCTCGATTGCGGTTACAAATAGCGGGTTTACCATTACATTCAGCTAATATCCGCCAAATATTTTGGCTTCCCTTAAGAGACAAACCAAGTTCATTAATTCATATTATATTCGCGAAATATTAACTTCACATTCCCCCCAATGATAGTACAGATGCATGATGGGACATTTATGCAAAATGCACATAATTATTGTAGTAGAACAATTTTCCTATTGCCTTTAATGTTACAGTTTAGACCTGCAAGCCATTGCACTTGAAAGCAAACGTTATAGAATGTGACAACTGTTCCAAAAATACAGTGGCAGGAAAACGTAACTTAGGTTAAATAAATGTCCGTAGATTACACTAGGGCTCGACGAAACGATCCGTGTGTCACTACCACTCGCTATTCCCACGCTTGCGCACAACAGACAGGCAATTCATTCGAAGAAATGGAGTATGTTCTAGCCAACCAACCCGTTGTTATTAATAACGTGAGTATCGAGGCATAGAAAAGTTGCTAATATATTGTGCACGGCTGTTATGCTTAACTATGTTCTTAATGTTGCGTATCTTTGCAAGTACTTGGTGGCTGTGCAGTCGGGTTATGTCGGGCTCTTCGTACAGCAAGTGTGCTACCAGAAGTCTAACCACACCCGTGCGAACTGTCACTGTGAAAATCCCCACTACTTGCGTAGATTCCCTATCGATCTGACATTCAGTTTAAACAATAACCTCATTCTGATGTCTTAACCATCTAAAAAAACATCTATATCTCTATGCAAGTCAGCTATAGTTCATTAACAGTGGCACATAATAATGTGGAATTAACCTATACCAGCAGGTAAGATTCAGTGATTTAGACACTGCATTTTACTTGTGTAACTGGATAACTGCATCCCTCCCTGACAGGTATTACAGAAGTATAAATTTGTCATAAAGGTTACCTAAATATCATCACTTTGTCCTTTATAATGTTTCAGCCATGCTGTGTCTGCTTAGTAAACATACCAGCTGCCACTCGCCCCAACACTAGGGTTCCAACCAAAATGCCTGAGCTTTGGACAAATACAGAAAAGCTACACATATAACCTCAAATGATCAAAAGAAAAATAGGTTTCTGTCTGACATTTAAATGGTATTACAGACTGGAGAAAACACACTTGGTGACTGTACAACATTATGTCCATTTCTGCATTATTCTCACCAGTTACAGAATAGGCCTATGCCAACCACAGGACCTCAGAAATGAGAACATTATCCAAATCATGGTGAGGTGTGGGGGTCCTCCCCCAGAAAAAAATTAGTTAAAAACTAGTCTAAGCTTCAACAAAAATACAATTGAATAGTGGTTCAAAATTTGCAATCATTCTTAATATAGGCCTACGGTTGAAATACTCTCTTCACCTGAGCAACAAACTTATTAATGCCATGTTTAACAGAAGGACAAACAGCAGTAAAGCTAGCTGGTTAGCTTGGGGGAGGGGGGGTATGTCATGAAACAGGATTACTGAATTAAGTGTGCGGAGTAAAGCTCGGAACAGCTCTTCTAACGTCAGTCCATGGCCGTTTGACACCACATACTAGCATACTACATACTTCATTCTACGTTAGTATGTACACTATGTATGTAATAGCTAGTACATACATTTTTAGGTTACTTTAACTGTACCGCAAACCTGCGGCCATCTGAAGCCTACTTGAAACACATTGATATGCACCTCATTAGATTTACAAAAATTCCCTAAATACACTATACGACCAAAAGTATACGGACACCCCTTGGTCAGGGGCTGTTTTTCATGGTTTGGGCTAGACCCCTTAGCTCCAGTGAAGACAAATCTTAATGCAATGATATTCTAGACGATTCTGTCTTTCCAAATTGGTGGCAACAGTTTGGGGAAGGCCCTTTCCTGTCTCAGCATGACAATGTCCCCACGCACACAGCAAGGTCCATAGAGAACAGTTTGGAAGAACTTCACTGGCTTACACAGAGCTCTGACCTAAACCCCATCCACCTTTGGGATCACATAGAAAGCCAAGTGCAAGCCAGGCCTGACTGCCAAATCAGTGCACAACCTTACTAATGCTCTTCTGGCTAAATGAAAGCAAATCTCTCCACCAATCTAGTGTAAGGCCTTCCCAGAAGAGTGGAGTTGTTATGGCAGCAAAGGGTGGACCACCTCCATATTAATGCCCATAATTTTGCAGGAGAACTAGGATGTCAGGTGAACACATACTTTTGGCCAAGTGGTGTATTTCTGAAATTATTAATTTATTGACATTATTCATTCATGTATTTCTTTTATCCATCCAAGTGAAAATACTGATCTTTTAGCAACATGGTTGCATGCATTTACTCATATGCATATGAACCACTGGATAATTTTCCAATGAATGTCATTCCTCTCAGTTTCTGCATAAATATTCCACTTTTGGCAATAGGTGTTGTTTGACTTTTTGGTTTGTGGGTGCAAGAGTATCCTAAATGTAAGGGTAAAATATGATTTTCTGTAGTTTCAACAAACCTGACAACACAGTGTCACAGCACTGCGCAGGGTAATACGAATGTCACAATTCACAAAGACAGGGCAAAGAATTACAACGCTTGTCACAATACATAAAATTGCAGAAGATGAAGAGATACTACCACAAAACGTCTTTCTCCCATACACCTAAGAGAGCGTTCCCCCGAACACTTGGCCACTGTCTCTCTCAGAGGGAAAAAGCCAAATGTTTCCAATGCATGAAAGGCTACTTTGAACTTCCCAGTTGATATTTAGCTCTGAATAAGTAGGCTACTACAAGTAGCCTACATTACATGGGTATCGGATGTGTGGCAATTGCAGGCATACATGTGTGTAACTTAGGAGTGGATCAAAAGCTGGACTACATTTTTACAGCATAGATATTGTAAAGATCAACCCAAGAGAGAGGCCATGTAGCGGTTAGGCTGCCTCAGGAGGTTCACTACAACATATGATCCCAGCTTTGCGAATACAGGAAGGAAGGGAATCAGAATAACAGCGAGCACAAACTACTAGAGGACACCATAATCCAAATTAATAGGAATAATTTTCAGCATACAACAGAAGTGTGCTCAGAGTACTCGGGCACAAATAACCTAATCACATACATAGCTGAGCCTGGCAGGGTATAGCTCGTAAAGCCTGTTAGACATAAAAAAAAAGGTTTTAAACCAGGTTAACAGCCTCAGCCATCCAGGCAGCACTGCAGTCGTGTGCTAGTTACATGAGCCCCAAAACTAGCCAGCCAACAACACCATAAGCTATCTTGTCTTTACTTAGCTAGAATTTGTATTGCTAGCTTGCTATTAAAAAAAATAATAATAATTGAGCCCAACACATGGCTGCGTATGTCCAATTCCCACCCATCACTTGGAATGCCTAATTGTCTCCCAGCCACAGTCTATGGTGCAAACCCAAGGCTTTCATAGTACCTAACCTACATTAGATCACAGCACAAGCTACCAAGTGTTAGTGCGTGCACAGATGCAGCAGAAGAGCAGATGCTTCAGTAAGCTAACTACTCTGGAGTTACAACCAGTCATATCCGTTTGTGTGCCTGTTTGTGCGTGTGCATTTTATTATATGGCCAAGTATCACTTGAGCTGCACACTGCAACTTCTATACAAAAGTATACATTATAACATCATTATATATCTTGACCGTTCAGTAAGCTCAATTGCATGCTCCAAAATTTTGCTACTGTATACATCTGGACACTTTTCGCATATTCAAACTGAACATACTATGTAGTGGATAGTACATACTCATTTTATATGCAAGTTAGTATGTCAAGTACAGATAGTATGCAGTTTCTGATGCAGCCATGGTATACATCTGGGCACTTTGTGTACTTTAAAAAAAACATACTGTACAATGCAAACACACTACATACTCACTTTGTCACAGTTAGTATGCTAAGTATGGACAGTAAGCAGTTCGGCACACATCCTATGTTCCAGGTTTTATTCAGTGCAGTTGTTCAGCTAATTCAGTAATCCTGCTTTGTGAAAGGGGGCCTTGTTCTGATCATTACAAACCTAGCCTATGTAATGAGTCTGTGCATCATTTGTTCATTTGTTATTTAATTTGTTAGGCTGGCAAAAAATAAAAAATCTTGTACACGGGTAATTTTTAAAAAAATTTCTGTTTCTCAACAGGAATTTTTTAAAAACCACATGTACATTTTTAGTTGCAGGGGATGGGACAAACTACATAATACGTCAGTGGGCTAATTTGCCTAATCTTCGCGGGACTTTAGATCGCGGTGGAAACGCAGACAACAATGGGCTGAAGGAACCTTTTAGTTCCTTGAAAAGTAGTTCCTGGGACTAAAAGTTGCGGGTACTTTTGGTGGAAACACGGCTATAGTGAGGTTTCAGATAATGCAAAACAGTATAGACCAGTGGTTCCCGGCCGCAGTCCTGGAGTACCCCTGTGTATGTTGGTTTTCGTTCCAACCACAATTGTAATACCAGAATTTTAAAAAGCAGTTTAAGTGCTTTTTGTGTTTAGAGGGACTATTTACCCTCTTTAGCCACATTATGTCAGAAATAGCTATGCATGCCACAAACAATGCAAGTCCCATGTTCACATTGTGCTATATTACGAACAATTACAAAAAGAGGTAACAAATATTTTTAACTGATCAAATTAAAGACTGAGGTGATTCAGTAGTGTCCTAACTGGTGCAAGTGTGGACACATGGTCACAAAAACTAACCAATCTGTAGACATTGAAGAATTCAAATATAAAGCAAATAAAATAACCTGTTTCCTCTATGTAGGCTAGTTGTTTGTAATTGTCCTGCCAACAAGTTCACCAAACTGTAAACCGAAAACGAACACTTTAATTGTGTTCTGGTTACCAGATTAGGCTACCCACTGCAATACTAATAATGTAATATAATTAAATGAAAAGCACGAGGTTTTTATTTTCAATTCCAGTTGAGAAACGGAAAAATAAAAAGACCCGCTTTTTTCTTACCAGCATAACAGATGACTAATGATACACGGACCGTAATGTAAAAATTGGTAGGCATAGCTGAATTTTCGTAATCGAATTTTCATTCGCACGCAATGTAGCCAACGTTAACTAAGAACGACTCTTAAAGATCTATGTTTTCTAGAACAGGACTTATGTGCAGAGTCACAATCCATCCGCTTAAATGTTTAAACAATATCATACATAAAATAAAAACAGAACCATGTCGAGTTTGAGTTCACGCCAAACTGTTGGCCTAGGAGGGCAGTGGCGACGGCGTAGGCTACATTGTGCATTAGTGTTTGTCGGATTCAGTAGGTCTAAGAAGTATGAGCAATATAGCACATGCTGAGAAAACAATATTATTACAAATATTAACCTGGTAAAATGGGAAGATACGCTTACCTAGACACCCATCCAAGTCCAAGCGATGTCTTGAGTGAGAGTTGTCCAGTCACTTCTGTGTCCCTCGAAGTCCTGCAGCACAATTAAGCTAGACTGCCTACCTGAAACTTGACCTTAGCTAAGGTGGGTGGTGCCGCTCAGAGTTCAATCAACGGGAACGTTAAGTTAAGTGTTTTTGAGTGAAGCTTTTGCACCCACACGAATAGGCTACTATCTAAGCCAGGTAAACATAGCTAGCAATATTATAGGCCGACTACATTGTAGCCAGCTACAATTTAGAGTTTAATAGGCCCCTATGCTAAAATAGCCAATATATGTCTACTTAAACAAAACAAACTAGACCATAATTAAATCCAAAGACAGCGATGGCATAAGACTAAACTATAAATTAGTTTGGTGCTTTAAAATAACTATAAGGACACTATTTAGCCAGCGAACAACAACTCGACCTACTCACTAAACAAAGTTTGGCGCTACAGCAAGAGGCCTAGTACAGTTTCACGTTCAATAAATAAATATGTAGCTTTACATATCCTCCCTTCGGGTTGCTTCAGAAGAAAAGCACACTTAAAGCCTTTCTCAAACTGAGTGGTAATTTTGTTACTTGTCATTCACCGTCTTCCAACGGACAGCGACCATAATTCATTCGCGCCTTGAACAAGGCCTCTGAAACTCGAACAGTCGTAATTACACAGAAGTGCTAGGCACACATAATATTTAGTAGTACCATCAAAGCACACTTGCGAATTGACCATGGTCTCTTCAAAATGTTTGTAGGCTATTTAGCATTTCAATACACATTCTGAAATTTCTGCCAGACGACAGTGATTTTCCTTCCCAACTGTTGGTTCTCATCGCTGCACATTTTGGCCTCCTTTCTCTATGACGACAAACCAGGGTGGTAGACTTGCTGTCGCAGAATACTCTATTTGGTCCAGACGCTAGAAACGTCTGAAGATACATTTTGTCCTTTGTCATGTAAAATCTGTAGAGGGTTTAGGTCAATTAACAGTTTTTTAAGGCAGACTTTATAGTATGAGACATAAAAGGTAAAAGAAAGCCAGGACAGTCATCAAGTATTGTTACAATGTGTGTGTCTTCATACTTCATTAAATAAGTAAAAGCCACGGGATTCTTACCTCTTTGCCATATTGTGTTCTAGATTAGTTTATAATTACTTTGTGGGTTACCAATCAAATGTAATAAGCTTGTTTCTATCAGCTGGACATTTGCCCACTTCATTTAAAGCACTGTAATATTGTATGCTAGTCACCCAACTAAATAAGCAGGTATAGTACTGTCCGGCAGCAGTCTTTAACATCTAGGCTATTTCATTTGCTGTTGCTACTTAGCCAACTCCCACCACCAGTGGCCAGTGCTGACAGTACACAGGTTTACCAGCTCTGAGGTAGACAGTAAAATGTCACCTCTTCATAGTTGCGGTCACTTTCTTATGTGTCTTGCTCTCCTTTATGCTGAAAGGAACTGCTTTAACTGGACCAGCACTAATAGAACACTTAAACATTGACATCATCTCAAAATCAGAATATTTAGGCAAATTAATCCCCAAAGCATGACATTCTGTATGTGCCAATAATAATATTTTGGCTCATATAACTCATGCATTTGGAATTTTTTCTATAATTTTCTGAGAGTGGTGTTTAGTTTTTACGTCAGCTAGGCTAAACCTCAAAGTAGCAACCTGTTGCTGGAGTGCAATGCTGTTCTAAATTAAGCAATCTTTGCTTCATTTCCTCAAAAATGGATACCAAATTTAGAAGTAACTAATATACGCATTCTGGGTTTTCTGATCCATCGAAGAGGGTTGCATCTGAAATGTTGTTTGAGTCTTGTCTCAAATAGTGGAGAAACAGAATTCTTCTGTAGCAAGTCCCACATCTCTCAGTTCCAGTTGTCTCCTCTTTCCATCCATTACTAGCTCACCAATAAATAAAGGAATTCCAACTTGTGAGCAATGACTATATTCAGTTGACATTTCTGTTTCCAGTCAGATGCAAGCAAAGCCAATTATACGCCGCCCCCATAGGGATGCCAGCCACAGTTGGCACTGGCAATGATGACCTAATTGAGTTCTATTGCAGGTTTGAAAGGACAAAGCCTAATTCCTGTCCTAGTCCCCATCAGCATCAAAAGCACCTCTCTTCACACCTTGCTCTGCCATCAAAAAGCCCCCTCATTCTCTCTCGTCTACCACCCCACCTGCACTGATGATCTGTGAAGGTGAGGTTAAAGGTCTATTCAGGAGGCAAAAGACAAGAAAGTCACCTGGCCTAGATGGTGTCTCATCCTCCTGTCTGACACTTTATGCAAATAGGCTGGCACCAGTCTTCACCAAAATCTTCAGCACTGGATCACTAGAGCTATGCTTCCTGCTTTAAGCACTCCACAATAGACTCAGTTCTCAAAAGGCCCTGGATCACAGGACATAACAACTACAGGCCTGTCACTCTGACCTCTGTAGTAATGACGTCCGTTGACAGACTAGTGTTAGCTCATTGAAAGGCCCCATGCTGGATCCCCTGGAGTTTGCTTACCAGGTCAATAGGTCAGCAGATTATGCGGTCAACATGGCACTGCACTGCATTCTCCAACACTGTGACTGCTTAGGGACCTATGCAGGGATCCTGTTTATGGGCTATAGCTCTGCTTTTTATTCTTAGAGCTGCTACACTCCGAGCTTTCCCAGCTCATTGTGCCTGATTGCCTGTCAGTGGAATACCGTCTTCCTGACAGGCAGTAAGGAGCAGGTGAGGCTGGGGAGTCACTTCTGGAATGACCATCGCCAGCACTGATACCCCCCTGGGATGTGTGCTCTCCTCGCTGCTCTTCTCCCTGTACACCAGTGACCGCACCTATAATGATCCATCTGTGAAGCTCCTGACGTTTACGGATGACACAGCATTCTGATTCCGATTGATTAAAAAACAATTGTGTTTTTCTTTCAGGGTTCTGGTGTTATAAAGGCTGGCTTTGCTGGAGATGAAATTTCAAAGTACTGCTTTCCAAATTAGTAAGTGTATATAATTAAGTCCAGCTTGAGATGAAAATCGCTGTTGCATGTATTTCTTTGATTTGTTTACGCAGGGCTAACTATCCAGAAACGACAAAATCCATCAGATGTTTTAGGGAGCTAACTCTTAAAGGATTTAGAAAATGAGTTGTTATCTGTAAGCGTAGGACAAGTAATTAATGCAGCATATGTATTTCTTCATTATAGTGTGCATTGTGACCTCTTTTCTTGTTCCTGGTTATGGTTATATACTTTGTTGTACACCGCCCTGGATAAGAGCGTCTGCCAAATGCCTGTAATGTAATGTTCTCAGTGGATTTTATTCCCCATACATGTTGATTACAGAATGTACAATTGTTGTATTTGTGTAGTCAAAAGTATAGTTTATAATTCATTTTCAGAGATGAGATCTTCCTCCGCAGTTTGTTTAAGACAAAAAGGATTTATTTACAGATTTTCTTTTATCATGTCTCTCAGATGCCCTTAGTGGGGAACTGGCTTTTTCTCTGTGGGCATAAATTGGAATAGCAACTGATCATTAAATACAGAAATATTTCTCACAGGGAGATGATGCCAAGTTTTATTTCAGCAAATTTAAAAACAAATGTTTCGTTGGCAGAAGTCATAGCAAAATGTTCCGCATTTACAGAAAATTTTACTCTGATAGGGTGCCTTACATCCCTGTGGACTGATATAAACTCTGTTGGAGTTGAATTGCTAGTGAACATTTTGCTGTGGATCGGCTATATCACCATTATTGTGGTGGTTCTCCCATGGATTAACTGAAGCAATGATGACCTTATGAGTACTGTAATGTTTTAATCTAAACTAAAACAAATCAACATATTTGTCGACCTGTTTGAGCAAATTTTTGCAATGTTAACAGTGGACACAGTGTTCCACGGACTACAGTTGGAGATGCATTACACTGAGGGTATATTCAGTCTTAAGCCACACAGGGGCAATGTTGTTCAAATTTTCTATTGTTCTTTCCTGCACGCTGTACTTCAGTGTTGGCCGGCCAAAACATGTTTGGGTCATGGCTGGGGCGCTGGAAGGGGACATATTCATTGGACCAAAGACTGAGGTGGGCAGCAGATGTTTTAAGTTCTATGTTGTCTATCCGTTAACCTACCAACCCACCTTATTTTGTTCAATGGTGGGTGTGTTCTGGAGAGATCCTTTTTTCACAGGAGCACAGGGGATTACGTTACCCAATGGAGCATGTTGAAAGACTGGAACGACATGGAGAGGATATGGCAGTACATCTACTCAAAAGACCAGCTACAGATATTCTCAGAGGAGGTGCCCTCTCCCTTTCTTTTCTTAAGCCTCCTCAAAAAGAACATTTGGACAGAAGAGAGTAGGAGAGATTATTACTCTTGCAAAGGGAATTTTTCTTGCACTTAATGAGTCATGGAAATGCATTACTAATAGAGGCATTACAAGTACCATTACAGGCATTAAATCACATGTCACTTCGCTATAAAAGTCAAAAGGTATCATATCAGAGTCTAAGCCAGTACAGTAAGCATATATACAAGACATTGTATTACATAGAAAGAAAGGCTTTCGGTGGGATGTCATAGGTTGCTGCTGTTTTTGGAATAAAGGAGGACATTGTTCTTTTTGTTTTTACCCGAGGCGTCAGACAGCAGTGAACAGAGGGTAGGACAGTGTATTCAGGCCAATGGGGCATTCAGGCTATCTCTGGGCTCCTCAGCTGAAGCAGGGAGTTTCCGTGTTATGGACTCTTAAATGTAATATATGGAAAGACATACATCATTACGGATTGTTAGGAATTTTTCCATTGGGGGCTGGATGTTTCTCTCCTTACTGGACGGGGTGGGGGTTGTGGGGGATGGAGGGTAGTTTGGGTGGGAGAAACATCTGACTATCTTTTTGAAAATCTCGAGGACTGGAACAGCCCACTCCTGCCAGGAGTTTATACCTTTTTCTTATTAATGTTGAGTATTTGATGATTGGATTTTTTTGATTGTTTGCATTTGTAATAAGTTTGGTTGCCATAATAGCTTATTTGTCATCTCTCTCTTGTTCTCCCACCCTCCCTGCCTGCACCAGCACCCTGTTCTGCTGACCGAGGACCCCCTGAATCCACAGAGAAATCGAGACAGGGCAGCCAAGGTCTTCTTCAAGACCTTCGATGTTCCAGCATTTTGTTATTCAGTCTGCTTTCATATACCGTTAACAAATTGTGGCAGACGGCAGGGAGAGGTGAGGGGAGTAGTAATTGAGGGCAGATACGTTGCCGCCCGCTGGCTCCACCCCCGAGCCTTATATGGACTTCCTGCTCCAACGAGGCAAGCCTGGGCCTAATTAAGCCATTAAGGGCAGAGGGATAAAAGGGGAAGCGAAGTGAACAAACGGCGCAAAGTACCGTGAGGGAAACGCGTGTGGTGGAGAGTAAGTGAGAGCGAATATTATCTGTGTGATTACCTGTTGTGACCCGGACTGTTTGACAAACCCCGCTGTGTACCGAACTGTTTTGGCTGAGGACCTGGTTTTTGGATATCCCTGGATTACGGAAAAGGACAACGAGAACGGATTGTGGACTTTGGATTGGTTGCTGAATTTCCCCTTCCCCTCCTTGTGTAAATTTTCCCTAAATAAATCCCCCTATTTCACTCCAGTCGTGTTTCGTGTGATTGTTTGGTTATTGAATTGGTGACGTGGAAACCCCACACCCGTGAGCCTGCCACATATGGTGGAGGATGCGGGCACTACCCAAGCTCAATAACTAAACAGACACGGAGCATAATGGAAGCCTTGGTGAAACAACTAGTGGAGACCAACATAGCGCAGCAGGCTATGCATCGGGAGTTGCTGGAGGAACAGCGTCAGCAGACCGCTCTCCTGCGAGCTGAACTCAGCCAGCTAACAGCCGCCCATGCTGCCGTGGCCGCAGGCGCAGCAGTCTCCCATCATAAACCCAGTATGTTTCTGCAGAAACTAACAGAAGCGGATGACATCGAGGCTTACCTCCAAGCCTTTGAGAGGACGGCGGCTAGGGAGAAATGGCCCCATGAGCAATGGGCCAGCCTGCTAGCACCCTTCCTGTCAGACGGCACCATTCGCTTCTGTAATGATTTTAGAAAATTGAATGAAATCTCGAAGTTCGATGCCTACCCGATGCCCCGAATTGATGAACTAATAGAACGGCTGGGGACCGCCCGGTTTATCAGCACACTGGACCTGACAAAGGGTTATTGGCAGGTGTCCTTAGCTCCCGAGGCACGGGAGAAAACTGCTTTTGCCACCCCTGATGGGCTGTTCCACTACAGAAAGCTGCCCTTTGGATTGCACGGGGCCCCACCCACCTTCCAGAGGTTGATGGACCAGGTTCTCCGTCCCCATCGTGAGTATGCCGCAGCCTACCTTGACGATATTGTAATCCACGGGAACGAGTGGGAGATCCACCTAAACCAGGTGAATGCGGTTTTACAGGCCTTAAGGGGGGCGGGGCTAACAGCTAACCCAAAAAAATGTCGACTCGGCCTACGGGAGGCTGAGTACCTGGGGTACACGATCGGGAGGGGATGTGTAAAACCCCAGGTGAAGAAAGTGGAGGCGATTCGGGACTGGCCACGCCCCCGCACCAAGAAGCAAGTACGCACGTTTGTGGGGTTGACGAGCTACTACCGGAGATTTGTTCCCAACTTTGCCTCCCGAGCCAGCCCCCTGACGGATCTGACCAGGAGCCGTCTGCCCGCCCAGGTGATATGGACCGAGGAGGCGGAGAAGGCCTTCCAGGACTTAAAGGGAGCACTGTGTTCTGGACCCGTGCTGGTGACTCCAAACTTCTCCAAACCACTGGTGGTGCAGACCGATGCGTCCGAAACAGGGGTGGGGGCCGTCCTATCACAGCTACAAGAAGGTGAGGAACACCCAGTCGTATACATTAGCTGGAAGCTGTTACCACGGGAGCAAAGATATTCCACTGTGGAGAAAGAATGTCTAGCGATCAAGTGGGCCCTGGAAACGCTGAAGTATTACCTATTGGGACGGCACTTCACCCTCGTAACGGACCATGCACCACTGGTGTGGATGTCACGTAATAAGGACAGTAACGCCCGGGTCACCCGCTGGTTCCTATCCTTACAACCCTTTGCATTCTCTGTCATCCACAGATCAGGTGCAGCACATGGAAATGCCGATGCCCTCTCCAGGAGGGATGCTCTAGGGAGCTGGACCGCCCCTCCCTCCCGGTCGGAGCTGAGGGGGGGGTGTGTGGCAGACGGCAGGGAGAGGTGAGGGAGTAGTAATTGAGGGCAGATACGTTGCCGCCCGCTGGCTCCACCCCCGAGCCTTATATGGACTTCCTGCTCCAACGAGGCAAGCCTGGGCCTAATTAAGCCATTAAGGGCAGAGGGATAAAAGGGAAGCGAAGTGAACAAACGGCGCAAAGTACCGTGAGGGAAACGCATGTGGTGGAGGTAAGTGAGAGCGAATATTATCTGTGTGATTACCTGTTGTGACCCGGACTGTTTGACAAACCCCGCTGTGTACCGAACTGTTTTGGCTGAGGACCTGGTTTTTTGGATATCCCTGGATTACGGAAAAGGACAACGAGAACGGATTGTGGACTTTGGATTGGTTGCTGAATTTCCCCTTCCCCTCCTTGTGTAAATTTTCCCTAAATAAATCCCCCCTATTTCACTCCAGTCGTGTTTCGTGTGATTGTTTGGTTATTGAATTGGTGACGTGGAAACCCCACACCCGTGAGCCTGCCACATATGGTGGAGGATGCGGGCACTACCCAAGCTCAATAACTAAACAGACACGGAGCATAATGGAAGCCTTGGTGAAACAACTAGTGGAGACCAACATAGCGCAGCAGGCTATGCATCGGGAGTTGCTGGAGGAACAGCGTCAGCAGACCGCTCTCCTGCGAGCTGAACTCAGCCAGCTAACAGCCGCCCATGCTGCCGTGGCCGCAGGCGCAGCAGTCTCCCATCCTAAACCCAGTATGTTTCTGCTGAAACTAACAGAAGCGGATGACATCGAGGCTTACCTCCAAGCCTTTGAGAGGACGGCGGCTAGGGAGAAATGGCCCCATGAGCAATGGGCCAGCCTGCTAGCACCCTTCCTGTCAGACGGCACCATTCGCTTCTGTAATGATTTTAGAAAATTGAATGAAATCTCGAAGTTCGATGCCTACCCGATGCCCCGAATTGATGAACTAATAGAACGGCTGGGGACCGCCCGGTTTATCAGCACACTGGACCTGACAAAGGGTTATTGGCAGGTGTCCTTAGCTCCCGAGGCACGGGAGAAAACTGCTTTTGCCACCCCTGATGGGCTGTTCCACTACAGAAAGCTGCCCTTTGGATTGCACGGGGCCCCACCCACCTTCCAGAGGTTGATGGACCAGGTTCTCCGTCCCCATCGTGAGTATGCCGCAGCCTACCTTGACGATATTGTAATCCACGGGAACGAGTGGGAGATCCACCTAAACCAGGTGAATGCGGTTTTACAGGCCTTAAGGGGGGCGGGGCTAACAGCTAACCCAAAAAAATGTCGACTCGGCCTACGGGAGGCTGAGTACCTGGGGTACACGATCGGGAGGGGATGTGTAAAACCCCAGGTGAAGAAAGTGGAGGCGATTCGGGACTGGCCACGCCCCCGCACCAAGAAGCAAGTACGCACGTTTGTGGGGTTGACGAGCTACTACCGGAGATTTGTTCCCAACTTTGCCTCCCGAGCCAGCCCCCTGACGGATCTGACCAGGAGCCGTCTGCCCGCCCAGGTGATATGGACCGAGGAGGCGGAGAAGGCCTTCCAGGACTTAAAGGGAGCACTGTGTTCTGGACCCGTGCTGGTGACTCCAAACTTCTCCAAACCACTGGTGGTGCAGACCGATGCGTCCGAAACAGGGGTGGGGGCCGTCCTATCACAGCTACAAGAAGGTGAGGAACACCCAGTCGTATACATTAGCTGGAAGCTGTTACCACGGGAGCAAAGATATTCCACTGTGGAGAAAGAATGTCTAGCGATCAAGTGGGCCCTGGAAACGCTGAAGTATTACCTATTGGGACGGCACTTCACCCTCGTAACGGACCATGCACCACTGGTGTGGATGTCACGTAATAAGGACAGTAACGCCCGGGTCACCCGCTGGTTCCTATCCTTACAACCCTTTGCATTCTCTGTCATCCACAGATCAGGTGCAGCACATGGAAATGCCGATGCCCTCTCCAGGAGGGATGCTCTAGGGAGCTGGACCGCCCCTCCCTCCCGGTCGGAGCTGAGGGGGGTGTGTGGCAGACGGCAGGGAGAGGTGAGGGGAGTAGTAATTGAGGGCAGATACGTTGCCGCCCGCTGGCTCCACCCCGAGCCTTATATGGACTTCCTGCTCCAACGAGGCAAGCCTGGGCCTAATTAAGCCATTAAGGGCAGAGGGATAAAAGGGGAAGCGAAGTGAACAAACGGCGCAAAGTACCGTGAGGGAAACGCGTGTGGTGGAGAGTAAGTGAGAGCGAATATTATCTGTGTGATTACCTGTTGTGACCCGGACTGTTTGACAAACCCCGCTGTGTACCGAACTGTTTTGGCTGAGGACCTGGTTTTTTGGATATCCCTGGATTACGGAAAAGGACAACGAGAACGGATTGTGGACTTTGGATTGGTTGCTGAATTTCCCCTTCCCCTCCTTGTGTAAATTTTCCCTAAATAAATCCCCCCTATTTCACTCCAGTCGTGTTTCGTGTGATTGTTTGGTTATTGAATTGGTGACGTGGAAACCCCACACCCGTGAGCCTGCCACAAAATGTAAAATTATTAAATAGGTAATTATAAATTAAATGAATGTTGAACATTTTCTTGTGAGTGAGAATGTTTGACCGGCTCCCAACATTGATCGCCCAGCAAGCCAGATCAAACTGAGGAAGCTTCATCAACTGAAAATGATTGGAAGTTGGCTTTTTTTTGGCCTTCTGTGTGGAAATAGAAGCTTAAACAATGGTCTTGGTTCTACCCAGGGCTAGAGAGTTGAGAGCCATTCATTTAAATATGGAACAGGAGAATGTGGCGAGCACATCACCCAGGAGGGCCAATCTGTCGCCCCCTTTGAGGGGCCGTGAGCCTTAAGATTTGTTTTTCTTGGGCCTCAGCATCCTCTCACTCCCTCCCAATGGGGGAGCTTACTGTAGGTCACGTTCATGGAAGAAAATCTGCCAGCTTCTCTTTAGAAAGGAAAGAGCCAAGAAAAATGAGAGTTGCTCCATGAGAGTTGGATAATGTGGTGCAAAGCATTCGTAGTTAAATATTCAGTCCAAAAATAATTGTTCATTCACAACACACATGAAAAAATAGCATTGGAACTCTACTACTGGTTATGGGTTTAACTGCTGAGGTGGAAGGGAAAGTGTGTCTGTTAAGGCCATAACTTATTACAGTACATTGAAAAGCACTGCTGTAGTTTGAAAACAAGCTTGGCAGTTGTTGTTTCCTCAGGATTTGGGGACAGATTGCTGAAAGAAGTAAAGAAGCTTGCACCCAAGGATGTCAAAATCAAACTAAGAGTTTAACCTATTTTTCATATTTTTGAAGTGTATATTTTCTTAAAATAAGTTTTGTGCAGATAATTACAAAGAGAGTAATGATATTGATAGTTCCTATCTACATCCAGAGCTGCTGCGATACTGTTTCATTTAGGTGCCAGAGAATGTTCTAGCATTTGTGAAATTGGCTGGTTGATTTATTATGTTTTCCAAAATAATAATTTCTCTTTAGTAGCTTATCCTTCCTTTGTGGATAATGGTGAACTAAAGTGCTGGGATATGCTTCCGGACAAATGATTGAGATGTTTGGAATTGCAAATAAGCATCCTGAATTTTTACCTGTTAAACTTTGTTCTCCCGCCTTTAACATAATATGTGTGGAACAAGTTTTGGGGTAATATAAAATGGACTGTTTGTCAATAAAGTTTCATCCTCTTCATTTTTAAATAACTACATTTTCCACAGGACCACAGGAGCGCCTGTACTCCACTTGGATTGGGTGAGCAGCGTTCTATTCTTCTACCTCGCAAACCAGAGCTGGCAAATCACAGTGATGAAATCTCAGAATCACTCGGGCCCAGTTGAATATGATTTGTCTCTCTACTACTATGACCTCTTTAACAGAAATGAGAATACTTAGGTTAGGTTAATGGCCAACGCCCACAATTTCATATTTTCTGGCATATTTAAAATGGGAAAATTTGCCCATGGTAAGTCTTGGTACCTGATCTCCTCTGTTTTGTGTCCACACAAAAAAAAGGAATGTTTTAATGTTCGTATAATAAAATACTCTTGGGTTTCATTGCAGTACCACAGCCGTACCAAGGAATGGCTGCAGAACCAATACAAACAGAAAGAAACAAGCGCAATTAAAAAAGTTCAGGGTATCTCTCCCAGGTAGACAGCTTCCATCTACTGTATCAAAATGGGAATGACAGCTTTTTTCAGAAGGAGGGGAAAGGCTGTTCTTGCATTACAAAACAAGATGGATCAGTTCCAATATAGGGAAGGCACATTTTTTGTATGACTGTTGGCTAAGGCATTCAGATCTGTCCTTCAGTCAGTATTGCAGTGACAATGAAGGAGGTAAGGAATTGTTTTAAAGTGCTATAAAGGGGTCGACATGGAGACGGGTGGATTGTTGAGGCAAAAGTTTAATTAAGCTAAAATAACAAATGGATAGCTTTAGGTGTAAATACTCAGTAGAATATTTTGACATCTCACATGAGCTCTTCATTTTAAGTATGTGGATACTCAGGGTGCCTGGTGGTGTGAAGTCACCAGGCTTCCCCTACTGTCCACGTAATTGGAGGTTTCTATGGAAACAAAGAAGTAACCCCTCTTAGATAAACATGTTTTCTCTCCTCACAATGACCTGTCATTTGGAATCTGCCTACCTCGTTTGTATGTAACCATGGCAACTTCACACAGAAAAGCTTTTTGTGACTCAGTCAGTGCAGTCTCAGTTTAAGTCTTTAAAGGTGAGACTAAATGAAGTGCTAGAATGCAATAATAATAATAATAACAATAATAATAATAATAATAATAATCTGACTCTGTTCTCCTACCATAAACAACATAAACTGGAGTCACAACAGTAAAAACAATCCAGCAGTAATGCTGTCGTAGAACACTGTTCTTTTTTCCATCCTGATTTATTACGTCCTAATCCAGGATAACTTTCCATAATTTTTATTTCATATATTAATTATTTTTTTAAAACTATTTTAATGTGAACAAATAATTAAATTTCTGCACAGATTAAGCACTGTGCCTTCACCAGGGTTTCAACAGTAGTGACCTATCTTTCTTTGTACTCTTTTCTTGCGAAATGCTGAATTTCCAACATGTTCTATATGAGGTGGGTTTTATTATTTTTGGTTTGTGTGTGTCAGGGGTTCCATCCTGGCCTCCTTGGACACTTTCTAGAAGATACGGATCTCAAAGAAGGAGGATGAGGGGGACGGGGTGAGGGCGATTCACAGGAAGACCTTTTAAAAACAGAAGGGGTTGTTGTTCACCCCTGAGAACTTCTTTCCCTCCAATATAGGTCAAGTGTGGTTGTCTGTGGGGTGCATGAGTGTGTAACTGAAAGAAACTGTAAGACACTGTACGACAGAGATGAAAGAATGGCACAAAACAGTGTAATTATGAGGGGGAGAGAAAAGCTGAAATGAGAAGTGAGGAGGTGGGCTTGTGTTGAAAACTGGGTGTGCGTAATGAAACCCTCTCACGCTTACTAATTGTTCCACGCCTCTCTTCCTCTGGATGTTGTTAGTTTTCTTCAGTCTTTTTTCCCTGCAGTAGCCTTGTAGCGTTGCTGTTTGTTTTAACTCCTGCTGCTGCTATTTCCCAGCCATGCACAGCTTGTAGTGAGGGCCGCTCCTGCACCACCAAAGCACGGACTCTTCTTCCAATCAAAACCTCTCAGATAGAAGATTAATCCTAAATGTGTGTGTGTGTGTGTGTGTGTGTGCTTGCGCATGGGCATGTGTCCCTTTACTTTAGCCCAATGAACCTGTGCAGAGGAGGGCACTGCACAGTATTATCTTCAGAAAGTTACCGTACCGTTTTTGACTTAAAATGTCACAGAGTTTTGTTGTTTTTCAAGGATGTTATGTCACTTTGACTGGAAACATGGGAATGAGTTTTGTAGTTTGTAAAGGGAGAAAGAGAACAGATTTTGTAGTTTGAAATGAATAAATATAACTGTCATTGTAGTTTCTAAGGAAGGAAAAGCCACTAAATTTGTTTGAAAGCATGGTGGTGATGGGGAGTTGCCTTTAATCTGGAGGTTAGAAATGAGCTTGTTTTTGTTATTTTTACTTTTGTTAAATTGCCATTTTTTTGTAAGAATTAAATGGCAGTTACTTTTGTTGCATTTTGAAAACGTAGATTTGAACTTGAAGCTTCAGTTAATTTGAAGCCCTGTATTTATTTATTCCTTTGAGAGATTAGAGAGGCTTGTCAGCAAACTGCTGCCATCCTGTTCACTCGGGTTCCATGGTTACCATGGATACAAGACTGCACACTCAAGTGCTGATGTGGCCTTGTTGTTGCTGTCCTTTACAGTGTATTTAGTGTGGGATCACAGGTCCCAAGGCCAATAATGCTGCAATGCAGGATGTTACTGTCCAATTACCAGGCAGAATCAATTGTGTTTTTATTGAGAGAGGTCTTTTGGTTGTCATCCAGGGCTTTTATAGATTGTGGGAGTCTTACTGGGCTCTTTTGTTCCATTGTCTCGTGTGATTTCGCACGGGTTTGGGATACAGTAGCCGGTTTTCTCCCGGTCCCTCTATTCTCAGAATAAGGCTTAATTCCAGCACCCTTTTATTGTGAGTTTATCCGCTTTTCATCCTAGAATAGATCAAACAAAGCACGTTTTTTTTCCCCCCTCCATGCTGAATGATCTTCAGTTCCTGACCTCATCCATTCCCCCATTGTCTGGCTACAACATTCAGATTTGCAGCTGTAAGGGTGTCACCTTATTGCACCTTGCTTGTAGTTCTTAAAAAGGCTGGAGGGTTTATTGAAAATAAGAGATTAAGGCTTCTAGATCATTTTGGTGATGCTGCATCAAAATTCCACAGTACATTCTTAGAGGTTAATGCAAAGTGATTTTGCCAAACTAGTGCTACCTTTTATTTTGAAATACTGAAGCCCATCTGGGGACAAGTGTTAGATGCTAGTCTTGGCTATACACAGTGTACATGAATAAGACCAAAGCACTGATTTGTAAACATTTGTCAATGTTTCTTTGGCTTTATCCCCTCAAATAATACATAATACTATATAAAGTCTGAAGCGCACGCGAATTCTTTGAGTAACACTCAAAACTAACTGAAAGATGACATCATGTTAATGACATTGCTTGTTGTGTTGACTTTTTTAAAACTCAGTTTTTCTTAACACTAAGTTCAGTACATGCTGCTAAATGACTCGGGTCCTTCCTCTTGCATGCCAACAAATTCAAAGACGGAAGGACATTAAATTAAGAATTAAGGTAAATTGTCTCGTTCATCTGCAGGTATATACTTCTCAAGAGTTTGAGAATCATTCTGGCTTGGACGCTGCTACAGCCTCCAGTAAAGTATATAGAATACTCAACACTGGCATTTGTTTATGTAAATTATAAGCGATTCAACAAATCTAGTCTCTGAGGGACAAAAAGTATTTAAGTATTTTTCCTGAATTTACTTTTTTTTCAGCAGGTGCTCTTATTGCATACAATATTACTTCTTAGTGGCTTTAAACATTAAATAGTGGCCTCTTAATCCAAGCTGTCTAACACGCTTTCATTTAGCTTTGTCATTTGAACAGTTACATTCAAACAAAGCCTTAAATATTTCCCTCGCTTGTTGGGGGCCAGATGAATTGCAGTGTTGTATCTAAGGTACAATAAAGATATTTCTATTTGCAAACCCGTTATGCCACTGTAAAAAAAACAAAAAACAAAAAAAAAAAAAAACACATTTACAAAGTACCACATGCACTGTGTGGAAGTTGTGCTTTCAAGTTTTAGGCCTTCAAAATAAAAGCTGGGCTGCCTTGCCTTTATAGCATATACATTTGAATGCTTAGGCCCTTCTAGGCAAATTACTTCAGCAGTCATTTCAAATTCAACGGGTAGAGCTCCCTGACCTGAGTGGCTTAGAGAACCATCATAGTTCCACGATTCCTAGGAAAAATGCTATCAGCATACTGCCAGTGTGGAAGTCTGTACTGAATGACAAACCGTGCTGTACAGGAATGGAACTGGAAATGAACACCAGGGTTTCCACACAAATTAACTGCTGAGAATTTTCCCACACAAGACAAATAGATCCACTGGCTCCAATCTCACCCAAAGCGCCCAAAGTAGCCCACTCACATTCACTCAGAGGCAAATAATATTTATTAATTTATTACAAAACAACATGGTATGAAAATGGTACATGCTACATTGAGCAGGGATTTCCATTTATTTTTTTGGAAAAGAGAGGGGATCTTGATTGTGCCCTGTAAAAATGATTGAGGGACAAAACCCTGTTTTGTCATTCAATGATTCAATTTCACTTTCAATGCATGGGTTTAAAGTGTCTTCAGATGTTTAAATTATATGGGGATTAACCACAATCGTAAACGACTTCAACCATCGTAGAAAATGTAAACATTTGTAAATTTCCTTATTATCATTTGGATTTAAGACTCACTGACACACATGGCTCATACAAAATGTCTGAATTAAGCAGTCTCATTGAAATAAACATTTTGATGAGAACTTTGAGGAATGTACGTAGGAGACACTGTGGCAGGAGGTCAGGCGGACAGGCAAACGGGCACTCGCATCAAAACTGGACCCAGTGCGCATTCGTAATGGTTTCTAAACAGAGCCACATTTAAAAACTGTACTTAAAAACCACAGGCACCTTCTATAACTCGAACCAATACAAACAGACCTTTTTCTCAGGGTTTACACTTACATGAAACAAACAAGTCAACAAGTTCTGCAAGAATAGTCACCGTGCTGTGACCTTCAAAAGTGAGAAGAGAGTAAGAAAATAATTTAGTACAAGACAATAGACTCATATTTTTTTATCAAAATATTAGTTGGGCCATCTGTGTGTAGTGCAGGCTGACACCCAGAGAGCGTGGCCATCGGGACGTCGCCCCCGACAACAGAACCTTGTGTTATCGGTTCTGCGGGTTAATACTGACTGTGCACTTGGGCTCCCTTAAACAGGAAAGTCAGGCACAGAAGTGTGGGTTCAACCCCTTGAATGCCTCCACAGCGCTGCCTCTGGGACTCGACTTGGCGCATCGAAGACCAGATCCACGCCTGTGGAGTTTTGGAATGTTTCGAAATGTTTCACAAATCTTAAAGATATTGTTCCTTCGCTGAACGACACAGACACAGACACGGACACACACACACACACACACACTAAAGCAACGTACGCAATTTGGGGACCAAGCAGGGCCTGCCGTCCGGGGCGACGACGGCGCTGTGCTAGCAGCCTCGGCTATGAGGCGCGCGACGTAAACGGGAGCTCCTCCCATCGCCAGGTCTTACACGCGCCCCTGCTGTGCCCAGCAGCATTGGTACAGTCCTTCAATTCGTGCTATTCCCCCCCCCATTTCAGTAATCAGTCTGGTACATAAATAGACACTCAACAGACACTCATTGGTTCTTCGTATCAAAATAAGGCAGGTGTCCCTTGGCAGTGGGATGCACGGACCCCCCCGCCCCTTCAGTGGCAGTGGTACGCCCCGGCTCTCGGCGCGCTCCGGGGTCAGACGGCCTTGACGTCGGCGGGACGGCAGTGCTGGGCGCCCTGGCGCAGAGCCTTGACGTTCTGCAGGCGCTTGCCGTGCAGGGTGAAGCGGGACCAGGCCAGCAGCTGCAGCAGGGCGCAGGTGATGGGCACGAACACCAGCAGGTAGAAGCAGCCCTGCTGCAGGGTGACCGCCTGCGCCGGGCCGGCGACGGCCTCCGCCGCGGACGCCGCTTCCTTCGCCGCGCCCCGCTCGAAGATGTCGTATCCTGAGGGACAGGCACAGAGGGGTGGGATTGGGCCATTATTAATAGAGAGATGCACAGAAACTGGTACGCAAAACTAAGACCTAGTGTGCGCCTGAGTGCATGCGAGAGAGAGAGAGAGAGAGAGAGAGAGAAAGAGAGAGAGAAAGAGAAAGAGAGAGAGACCAGTATAGAACACCGAGGGCCAAGGACAGAACAGATGGAGATAGAGAGAGCAGCAAGCTGGACCACTTGGAAACAGCGTGTCCTAGAACAGCAGAAGTGGCATACAGAGGGCCAGTGAAATCGGCGGGGTCAAGGCTTCCTCTCCGCACCTGTGTAGACGCACAGCAGCCAGGTGCCGATGAGGGGGGCGAAGGTCTGGCCAGGCTTGGTCACCAGGGCCACCATGCCGAAGAGCAGCGCGGAGGCAGCCTGCTGCCGCCGGTTCAGCACAAAGTCCTCGTCCACCAGGTCCGTGACCACCAGGTTCAGCAGCTTACAGGTGCCTTCCGTGAAGACACGATTACTACAGGCACAGAGAGAGAGAGAGAGAGATCATTCATTAATCATTAATATGTAAGAATTTTACACCATGTGAATACTACTCTTATTATAAGAATAATAATAATAATTATTACATAGTTGTAGGTCATATTCCAGGCTATGTTTCTGTGTATTATATGTATTGTCCTGCCAATAAAGCAAATTGAGAGCGAGAGAGAGACAGCGAGAGACCCTCTTTATATCATTTTGAGGCTAGCCAGCTTGTCACCCGTCACATAAAATCAGCTGCTTTCGCGGCAACAAGCTGTATTGGGTTTCATCTGATTTTACTTGAAAAACGTCTTTGCATAATGTCAAATGCAGAGTAAAAATATAGTTTTAAAAGTTTTAAATGAAAGAAGACAAGCTAGTATCAGAGTATTTTGTCGTTTAGAGGTCTAGCCTTAGCACTATCTATAGCCGCGTTTCCACCGCAGGAACTATACCCCGGAACTAGGAACCTTTTGAGGAACTCAGTGCGTTTCCACCGCAGGAACTAGGGTCTAAATTTAGTTCTGGGGGCTTTGTTTTACCCCCCAAAACGTTCCTGCTCGGGGGGTAGTACTTTCCGAAAGTACAGGAACCTTTTGGGTGGAGCTTGCAGCGCTGAACATTTCTGATTGGTCGAGTACTCGTAGCATTTGTGTTGTATTTATTTTCCGCCATTACCCGCCATGTTTGAAAATATGCAGCGGCAAAAAAATTTATTTTCATAATAACTTCAAATCAAACTTGTATGTTATGCGGCGCAGTAGCCTACTTTTGGTTATAGCCTGTCAACGTCTTGGAATTATAACGTGTGCTCTTCTGTTCTTTTCTTGCTTTAGTATTCGTTTTATAAAATGCTAAGCATTCGTGCTGGGACAGCATATTACGTAGGCTACCAAAACATTCAAACGGATTAATTCGGTTGCTGAATATTTTCTTCCGGATTTTCTTTGTTAGCCCGTTGTAATTGACTCAAAACGTTTGATACAGTTATGTGAGGTATGCGGTAGTTCTGCATAATTAACATTGGTGATACAGTACAAGCAAACTGGAAATCACCTTCCGCACTTTTATCCGGGTAAAATAACAGGTTAATTCTAGTAATCTTCCCTTTAGCTTTTTCAGACTGCCGTAATTTTACTCAATTTTACTGCCATTTTTCAATTCCACGAAAAGACCAGGAAGACTATGGACTCATTTATGGTGCATGGTTCGCATCTGGAGGGCACACTTCGCTGCTCGGCTAGCAGAAACTTCGAAGGAAAGCAAACGGTGGCTGTACCACTACTAATTTACATTTTCACGCAAGTCCGAGTTTTCGTTCTATTCTTGTCATTTTGCGATTAGCCTATATGGAATTGACGACGAGAAAGTAATAAAACAGCAAATTGTTTACAACGTGTGCATGTTTTCTGCTGTTAATGAATGTGTTTGAGAGGATATATGAAAATCAATAAATACAAAAGTAACCATATATAGTCATTGTTGGTAACCCGTTGTAAGTGGAATAAACCCCTCCGGGCTGTCCCGGTTATTAGAAAATAATGTAGGCTACTTCGGTGGTAGTATGGGGTTACAGAAGAAATCATATGACAGATGGACCGACGACAACGTCAGTGGGCTAATTTGCCTAATCTTCGCGGTACTTTAGACCCCGGTGGAAACGCAGACAACCATTGGCTGAAGGAACCTTTTAGTTCCTGGTAAAGTAGTTCCTGGGACTGAAAGTTCCGGGTAATTTTGGTGGAAACGCGGCTTATGTTATTATGTAACCCCGTCCTGCCTGCACTGGCTGTGCTGTGAATGTGTAATAGGATTGACAGGCAGGTAGAAAACTCTCCTTGCAGAGAGCTGAGCTGATTAGTTGTTAAGATTCAGGCGCTGTGACATTTGGATTTCAGAGCCAGGAGCAATCAAGAGACCGTTTTTATTTGCTTAGTGCTTTTAACTTATTGATATTTGTAAGGATGTCAAGGAAATTTATGAACAAACGTGTTCTAAAACAAACTTACCGCACCTTACTTATTTAATTTTGTAATACTTCTGGCCAAATATTTTATCCCTATTTTATGTGGCCAACTTTCCAGGTTCAAACACGTACATAAGACTGAACGGTCTTATAGAAATGCAGTCCAAGGCCAATAGGTACATTCCAAGCTGGCGTTTAAATAAAAGCCTAAAAACTACACAAAGGGTCTTGATGGTACAGTTTCAACATATCCCCCTTTGGCCCTTTCCGTAAAGGCAGAGGTCTCTCGCACTGGACAACTCCATTAACACATTTTCTTTGTCCTTTTTTGAAAGCTTTCAATGCTGATGGTGACAATAGAGACATAGAGGTAAGCCCTTCTGCTCCTGCCAACCTCTTTCTCACAGGCAGACTGGACAACAGAGGTAATCCTGCTTTGGCCCAACTCAAACGCTATGTGCAATTCAGGATGGGAAGTCTGCCGTTTCTTCCCCTCTGGGTAACCCTCAGAGGTCCATGAAGAGGTCTTCTGCTCCCCCCCCCCCCCACAGTGGAGCTTGTGGTACTGAACTGAGCATGACTGAAATGGAGGGGATGGGGGGCGGTGTGCTCAGAGGTCTACATGACCCCTCCCGGGAACAATGAAACCAAAATGCAACACAGAAAAGAGGAAGAGATTGGGCGTTCCCAGCTGCAAAACAAAAGAAACGACACCCTCCTGCTCCTTTTCACAGTGATGTATTAACGACAGCGACATCAACCTTGCTCTGCCCGTAAGGGAACTCCCAGAAGGGGCGGGGCTAGAGACGGTAGAGAGAGAGAGAGAGAGAGAGAGAGAGAAGTTTCTCGCCTGGCGATGAAGACGCAGAGCAGGTAGATCTGGTCGGCCCCTGCCAGCATCATGGCGCCGCTGAGGGCCAGCTTCAGGAGGAAGAGCCAGCGAACGACCTGGTACACCCCGTAGCGCTTGCACAGCGTCAGGAAGTACAGGTTGTTCACATGGGGGGCGATGTATGAGATTCCTGCAGGGGAAAGAGGACGGTCAATGCCGCACATGACTGTATGAGAGCGTTTTATTTCTTTTTTGGGGCGAGGTTGGGATGGGTTTACAATGCAACATGCAGCCCCTGGTCCGGGGTGTTCGTACCCAGCAGGATGGATCCGGTGGAAGGAGAGATCCTGTCCGATAGAAGGTGCTCCAGGAAGAGCGGGAAAAAGTTGCTGTTGAAATGGCAGTGAAACACCTGCAGGGGGAGCCGGGAGCAGATAGGGAGAAAAGTGAAGGTGAACAAAACATTACAGAGGAAACAGGAAGATTCTTCTGGAAAGATGATATGCACAGTGTGTTTTTAGGCCTTCGGGTACCGTGTCCAAGTTACGCTATCATAAGAGAACAGAACACCTGTCGTTAACTGTGTCCCCCCCTCTCCCCCTGCCTGTGTGACCATCGCAGCTGCTCTTTTCTGCATACCTGAACAAGGTTCATGGACACAAACCACATGAAGTTTTTGTGCTTGGAGAGCTGGCTCAGATACTCCCCAAGGGTGACCGACTTCTCTTGTGCCAAAGGAGCCTGGCCAATACATAGCCTATTAGAGTGAGAGAAAGAGAGAGAGAGGGCCAATCAGCAACCAGCATCACAACAATACTCACTACCAATATGATACAGAGAAATTAAACAGACTATGTACATGGACCTACATACTATTTGTCAGCCAGCATAATTTCCCCTGGTCTCTGTATCCATTTGCCTGCCTGGGTCCCCACTTTAACAATCACAATGGGACCACTTCATTTCTTGCACCAAGACTGCATTAACTATTTACATCCAAAGAAAATTATAATATCCTCAAGTACTGAACACTCACTCAACTGGACTGATTACAGGCTTTTGTACCAAAATGGCAAAATCCTACGGGAGCCTCACTCAGTGAACACACGGTGCATTACTCATTCTGAAAAACAACAAAGAAATCCAAAAATGGTTTTCTATTGTGATTACATGCACTTCTGATACTGGACAAAACCATATTTTCCCCCCAATCGTACCCCAGGATGTACTCAACACCGGGATAAAAGTTTAGAGAGGACTGAACAAAGCAGTGAAGTATGACGTGTTTTCCCGCAGGAGGGCTCAAGTGTCCCCAAAACCTCTCCAAATGGCATCAAAATTGGAATATTGTGTAAATCTTTTTTCCCAGCCATTTCCTACTAATTCCATTGAGGGTGATACCCTCTGGAACCCCACAAAACAAATATTCATTATTTACCCATGCTGTCTTTTTGGCTAAGCCTTGTATTTCAGTCAAAAGGTGTCCTTTTGGAGAGCTTCTATGCAAAAAAAACATATTCATAATGATAACTTATCACACACATCTTCATCTTCTAATTCACTTAGAAACAGACACACATATGCGTGCACACACACACACACGCAGGCAGTGCTCTCTACAACACGTTAATTTGACTGCACTGACCTCTTATCATAGACCTGTCCAGTGTGGTAATAACCTGCCAGAGCCTTCCTTTCTTGGTACTAAAGGGTACCTAGTTTACCTACAAAAACTTTACAGTATAATGGTAACTCTCACCATAATGTGTTTAAGGTATTGGAGATTTGTCATTCCACCACAGCACAGGGTGGCTCAGCAGGAGAGGAAGAAAAGAAGAAAGGAAGTGAGAAGGAAAGAAAGGCTGACAAGACGATAGAGGAGGGGAGAAACAACAAGAGCGCGAGAGGAGAAAAAGTTAGAGAAGGAAAGGAAGCGATCCAGAGGGCCAGAGGAGGCCCAAGATGGCCGCCGACTCGGCGAGGCGAGACGCTTACTCCCGGAGCGCGGCGGCCTCGTCCTGCTTCAGCCGCGCCTCGCCCTCGAACTTCCGCCGCAGGAGCCGGGAGGCCGCGGCGAAGCCCAGCGCCGAGAGGCCCGCCAGCGCCACGCAGAAGAGCCGGAAGGAGAAGAAGTTGTCCTTGTCCCAGAAGGAGTAGGACAGGAAGACGGAGAGCGAGCCCACGGCGCTGAACAGCGAGCAGTAGAAGTTGAGCTGCGCCCGGTCGGAGGCCGACACCGCCAGGTCCGCCAGCAGGGCGCTGTGGTTGAGGTCCACCGCCGTCAGGAAGCCGTCGTACAGGCAGAGGCACACCAGGAACTGCAGCGCCGGCCGCGCCCACGACACCCAGAAGGCCAGGAAGGAGAGGGCGAAGAGCGGCCCGTGCCGGGACACCGAGCGCAGCCGCCGTACCACCACCTCCGGGGACGAAATCTGAGGACCTGACCTGCGGCGTGGAGAGGGGGCGGGAAGAAACAATTTCCTTTAGGCAATTTTCCATGAATTTTCCACAAGTGGAAAATCCAGGACACATGGGAACCCTGCTTGCGCTTCACAAAACGGGGAGTAACTACTAAAAATGATAGATGAATAGTTTAATTAGAAAAATGACAACCAATAAGTCAATAAGCAACAGCCAGAATGGAGGAGCTCTTCATGTGTGCAGGACGGACCGGGCCTAAGGGGGGCTCTTACTGTGGAGACCCAAGGAAGGAGCGGTCGCTCAGCCAGCCGAACAGGGGGTCATTCAGGCTGTTCCATATCAGGAACACGGTCTGCGGACCAGGGAGGGAGGGAGGGAGAGTGGAAGTGAAAGAGAGGGAACAAGCAAAGAGAAAGAGGGAGGGAGAGAGGAAGACAGGAGGAGGAGACCAGGAAAGAGACAGCGAAAGAGAAACATGAGTGAAGACACATCATCAGATCACCGGGCCAAGAATAACACCAACCTTGGGCTAATGGCCTGACACTCATGCTGAAAATTGTTTGCCTGACTGTGCTATTATTAGTCAGTTCTTGGTAACCAGGTATCCTGAAAACATGGGTCACATTGTATTAGCCAGGAGCGGTAGAAGGCCATAGCATTGACGTGGCTAGCTCGCTAGCCAACAAATATTAGTTAATCTATCAACTGACCTAAAGCATGCAAGGAAGTACTGTTCCTAGCTGGACTCTTCAATACCGTTCTTTTCATTTATATTTGTGTATCATTATATACATTCATGATTTATGACAGAGAAAGTGGTAGCCCGACTGGATGACCAAGTCACTAAGAAAGGTAGGAAAAAATTCATTTGTAACAGATTGGTAGCCCGGGGTTACCGGGCTGCCGGGCAACCGCTAAGGTCAAGCCCTGGGAACATTCCAGAAGTGGCTCCTGGGGTCACTCACCTCTCCAACCCAGAAGGAGACCTTGTCGATCTTGTAGACGGACACGAAGGTCTCCACATAGTAGAGGAGGAAGACATTGTGCAGGATGGAGATGAAGAGGGACAGGGAGCCGTACAGCACGGCCGTGGATATACCCAGCCAGCAGCTCCATACTCTCAGGCCCATCCTTCTCTCTCTCTCGCTCTCGTTCTCTCTCTCTCTCTCTCTCTCACGGTTGGTCCCTTGGCCGCCGTGCCACGCCCTTTTGGAGCCGTCCCATTGGGTCAGCTCACGATCCTGTCCCAAAGGAGAGAAAAGACAAAACAATCCCACCACGGGAGTCAAGTAATAAACTGAACATCCTCTACCAGGGGCGTGCAACGCCTTCACTAAAAACTGTAAACTCTGCAGTTTATGGCTGAGTGCACGTTCACCTAAACTCTGACCTCAGTAATGAACAGCTGCACTTAACCCAAGCTGCTAAATAAGCATGCTGTTATATTCAATAAACAAGCAAAAAAGAAAAAAGAAAAAAAAGAAAAGAAAAGGCCAGATGGACTAAGTTTAACACCCAGGGATTACATGAAAGGAAAGCCACATGTTCGTTTTTAATTTCCCCACCCCTTTGCGCAGGAATAATTTCAGCATGTAAGCAGAGATTTAGACAGGAATATGCCCCTTCACACCCACCCACAGGCTGAAACCGCTTCATCTGACAAAGTAGGACTGCTCTACGAAAAAAAGCGAGTGCCCAACCACCCCAAAAAAGGTCTTAATCGCTGTGCTCCATGTGAGCCGACCAAAAATTATAAATGCGAGGGGCAATACTGTTAGCAAACTCAGTAAAATTGCAAACCCCCCAAAAAAACGAAATCCCAATTTAGCTGTGGTAAACCACCGATTGCATGCTGCGAAGTCCAAGTTACTGGCAGGGTCTGCCTTGGGCTCTCAGAGAGTTTCCTCTCTCAGCTGTGTTTGTGCACGTAAACTAGCGACGTAGCATCCTTGTTTGTTTAAAAGTTCCCACATCAGATAAATAACCAGACTGGGAAGAGAGCCAACGCGCATGCACGCACGCACGCACACAGACACACTCCAGTGCTTCTATGCTAATGCCTCATGCGTCCAATGGAGTCTCCATTGCAGAATCGAATCATGTAATACCACCACCCCCCAAAACAAACACAAATTCTGAGTCACCCATCACAGGGAAACCTCAATAAATGTCACGTCCCTCTCACAATCCCCAGCAGGAAAACAATTCAGGTAGGTTTGGAAAACACCAACAGGAAAAACATGCCCGGGTATGCTTTACCAGCTGGTTGTGTGTGGACGTAGTGGAGCAGTTTTCCTCCAGTTCCACATATACAGAATTTCACTGACAAATCTCTTTCAATGCTGAGCCAATCAGAGAGCAGTAGGGTAAAACTTCAGGATCATTTGCCCTTTCGTGTGAAATAACGCGGTAGAAAAGGTACAGGCAGGGCAAGTTCAAATACAAGCCGATGGTTATACTACTAATTTAACTTACATTTAAATTATACTGCATTCTAAATAAACTGCTTATGGTTAAATGTGAGACCCTGGTAGAACCTCTTTGCTTTGGAAGGCAGAACTGGCAGCTCATTGGCTACTGCTGTGTGCAGCAGGCCTTAGTGTAAACGGCTGCCATGGCGACTGGCACAATTTTTGATATTAGGTGACGGTCTTGTCACGGTGTCCCGCTTTCTCTTCCATTATTTTGGCACAACATCTGGCCCTGTTGTGTGGACGGCCAGCTGGATGGTCGGACTATAATCCCAGCCTCCCTCCAGCCTAGCCCAGCCTCTCCGGCCGACCCCTGCCCACCTGTCTGCCGCGCTCAGCCTATTTCCCGGACAGAGCGCGCTCACTCTATTCCATTCCCAGAACTCGTAACTTGTGAATTCGGTTGTCGCTAAGAATTGATTTCCCCTTCTTTTTCCAGTAGAACAACGTCATTAAAAAATACGTAAGTAGCAGCATAGCATGTGCTTTTATTTGTGCATGTGTTTGTATGTGTTTTGTATATGTATAGATTGCTCACCATTTAGAAAAATGTACCAATTTGCAACATGTGGAATTCAGTTTCAAGATATGAACAGCTACAGCCACACACACTGCCCCCTCCCCGCCCAGAAAAAAACAAACAAAAAAACAGGTGCACGGAAACATGCATAAACACGCACAAAAATGCAGAACTACTAGCAACTAGTGTACAGGTTTGCTGCATGAGGCTAATTACAGCACCCTAGTTCAGCAAGACATCGGGTCTCAAGAAATACGGAACTAGCAGACAGGCCTCTTGCCACAAGCTCTGTGAAAACACGCACCTGCAGGGGGGCTTGGCTGTCTCAGGTGCACACAGGCACACATACGCCCCACCCTGGGCTATCAGCAGCCACGTTCCACTGAGGCACAAGTGTAAACACAACTGTATCCATACCCCCCTCACTGATGCAGATGTGACGCAGGCGACGGCGCATAAACCACTCGCTCCCGCGCCCCATGCACGTGCGGTTATCGTACCGTTGACGGGAGAACGGTCTACTGCCCTCCGTGCTGTTATGAAACAGGGTTCACTCGAGGAACTGTTTCTCTGATCTACAGAGAGATGAGGGACCCCTCAAACAAAAAATACATTGGTTAGCCATTCCTTCTCTCCATCTCCCCAGTAGCAGGGAAGGACGACACAGCCAAACCGTGTTCTATACTTCCGCGTGGGTGTGGCGGCCAAAGAGTTCTGGCCAAACAACCACAGACCAGGGCAAATATGGCATCAGAAAATGAGACGGGAAGAGGTTGGCCTATCTCCTCCTAAGAACTCAAACAAGTGGCAAAGCAAGGCAGGGTGGAGGCTAAGATGCAGTCACAGGAAAACCAAACACCCTTCTCCATATCTTGAGCAAGGGCCAGGATTTCGATACTACGTGAGCAACAAGACCAGCGGCTGCTGCCTGAAGCGATTTTGACACCAGTTTGACAGCTATTTAAAGCAACCAAGTGACATTTATATACAGATGTCCCAGAATGTGTCCTTTTCTTCACAAGGTTACAAAAAGGCTACAATGTTTAACGCTCTAGATTCGCCCTCTGAATAGCCACAGCATTGCCCCGTGCGGCCAAGGGACAGCGGTTTACAGACAGTGGCTTTTGAAGACAGTTGGCGACTCTGCGAAGTTGGCAACGTTGGCTTGGATTTGATTTTTAGATCCTGACTGGACCACATCTACACGGTCCCTTGCACCATAGACATATATACATGTCTATGCCTTGCACCCCAGCGGCTGATGGAAGGCACAGCTTCCATTTGCAATTGTGACGTCCCGACTGACGCTATCATTTTGGTTCATACGTCTCTGAAACATTTGTGGCATTTATATTTTCCCACGATGAGCTAGGCAAATGGCTTCCTATAGTCTATATAAAACAATCACCTTATGTATTCGCAACAATAAAATTACTGATTTATTTATTATCAATTATCTATATTTATGCACCTATATTATCTAACACATGCCTTCTGAATATTTTTGAAGAACAAGCAGGGGAAGGGAAAGTAATCCATAAGAAAACTGATTAATTTTGAATAGCTGTTCAGAGGCAATTCCGGATGAATTAAAACCTTCAGCTCATGGTTTAACGTGGTCATTTTCTTTAAATTAAACCAGGTTTAGCAACATGCTGTTAATTGCGGTACCGTTAGCTTGTTATCAATCACGTTAGCTACCCATAGCAAGTTAAAGTAAAAACCCCATATTTAATAAGCTATAAAGTTAGCTGTATAACCCCAGCGTTGTTGCTGTCTACAGACCTTCAGCTATATTGGAAACAAGACACAACATGTTTTATACATCCTGGAAGCACTGTTGTGTCAGCTAACACGAAGTTAAATTTCTCAGCAAGTAGGCTACACTCTCGGGTTGCTCAAGTGTCAACAGTGAGAGGAAACGTCTGGGTTCTCCTCGATTATTAATTACTGTCGAATAGTGTTATACAACGTGGAAAAACAAGGCATTACGCGTTCTTTCAAAGACAATCACATAACTAGCCGGTTACCTTTTTTCAACAAAAGCTAACACACTGAAATACTGACACATTAGCCAAGAGTTGTCCACGTCAAGCTTACGTTACAGTCAGATAGCTAACGTGTTCGTTGAGTTAATTAATAGACAGCTAGCAAGTTTAAAACGGATGCATTCATAATGATGGTGTACAAAGGATTGATCGATGTCCTTCCACAGGTAGCAGCTACAATCAGTCAGGAATCTATGGCCAAGTGGCACAGATTTCAACAACCACGGTTAATTATAGTCTTGTAACCAGCTAGCTACTATATGGATTTAAAATAGTAGCCAGCGTTAATTAAACTGTACATTCGGAATATACTAACAAATATCTAGCAAGGAAGACCGCTTTATCCAAGGCTGTATCTAGCCTGTATCTGAATCGTAAATTAGATTTCTGGTTAGCTAGCTATCATACCAAGACAACTTGCCAATTTAGACGGCTAACTGGCTAATCAATTCTCGCAACGAGTTAATGCCAACGGCTCTAGCTAGATAGCTAGCTAACGCGAACTATCGACACAAGTCAGCACACAGTCATTTAAGTTACCACTATATGATCAATACCTCGATATGTTGAGCGCTTGAGGATGTCCCAATAGAACCATTAGAATTTCCACGGCCACTTTTCAGCTCCTCACCCGCCACTCTCTTCCTCTTTAAACAAGCAATGGCAGATTCGGAGCCTTGAAATTTAATCACGTCACCTGACAACCCTCCTCCCACTGGCGCTGGGTCTTTCGTTCATGATTGTGGCTAGCTGCTTGGCTGAAGTTAGCTAGCTGACTAGCTAGCTAAATCCTTACCCCTTCTGTGGCGATTACTTCCCCCTGTTGAAAGTGTTGAGGAAAAGCTCCATCTACTGACTAAAATGATGAAAAGCATGCAATTTACTTCTGGAAGTTACTGTACTCAAACCAACCATGCATGCACACCATGAAACGCACATAACGAGTCAACTCATCACGCACTCCTGGTAAAATAGTAAAGCCATCAGACTTTCTACCGGTATTCTTTTATTTTCAACTGTATAGTTTTTAAATGAAAGATTTTGCTCCTCATACATTCCACTCGACAACAGGTTTCAGGCACAAGGCTTCGTGTACATTTAGGACGACAACGTGACATTTAATTTAGGCTCTAGCGAATGATTTCCTTGTACGCAACGATTGATCAAATATAAATTTAGGTAGCCTACATTTTAGACGAAAATCTACCGACCTTCCGTAAAAGTAGGAAATTACGTCTTATGACAAAACCTAGCTACCAAGCACCATGCATGTTCGCTTAAAATGAAAATGTTAATATTTAAATGTCAAATTTCACAAAACGTAGCCTTCCTATTTCATCATCTTAAAATAGAGATTTCAGAGTGTATGTACATCTGTGTTTCAGAAATAATTTCGCCGAGTAGCCTATGCATAGTGTCGACCTGGTTAGTGGTTAGTGTGTGTAAAATATGTAGATATCCCAGAATGCATTGCCAGGGAAACTGAGGTGATGGCCTGAAAAGTTTAATAACAATCTTTCTTGTAATGAGCTGGACCAATTTGCCAATGTAATTTTAAATTTAAAACGAAAGGGCGTCTCAACATTTGTTTCTAATTAATTCATTTTTATTACTGATAGTCACGGGAGGGGCAATATTTTCAGAGCGTATCATCCACTGTACATTGGTGCTGGGTATTCGTATTTTAAAGTTTTGTCTATCAATTCGTTTCGATTTTTAAATATAGGCTAAGTTTAAACGTAATCCTACTCAGGTTTCCATACAAATATTTTAATAACGTACTAGCTAAAAGACGACCCTCAACATTTTAACTGACCACATTGCAGGCTGGGTAATATGGTAACATAAAACGTACCAGGATTACATGCCGTTACTAAGCCTGTGAATGGTTCTGTTCTTCTGAGAACGTTTTGTAAAGCGTTGTAGACGTGAGTTAAGTTAATTTTAGCATGCCTGCTTTTAAAAATAAAGTTTATAATTTTATTTTTGTAACAACAAATCAACTTTATGTTCCGATTTTCAACGAGTATGTCCAAATCTAAAAATAAACTATGAATAATGAATTTGCATAGTAAGAAAAACATTTCTCCCTGTTTGTGTATCTCATTAAGATTTATGTATGTTCTAGTCAGGCTTAAGTCAGTACTGTATTTAAAATAGTAGTTTTATATCTGACTTTTATATATATCCTACGTATATATAAAATATGCATATCACATTTTCTGAACAAAATTGCTCTATCATATGATTGTATTTTGTGGTCGTGGTTTCTCCGAGAAATCTCAGGGATTTGCAATTTTTTTTATATTGTTTTAAAATGTTTAAGATATACATATATATTTGTAATTTATTAAATAATTTCATACATTTATATGAAATATATATCGTTCTGTAAACTATTAAATCTTATATGTATGAAATATCTACCTTCCCACATTTGGTTTTGACAGGCTTTTTCATTTCATATTTTTTTTTATTCACTGTGGAAAACAGACTAAATCCAAAACTTTGTGAGAAGGAGCTTTACTGGACCCATGCATTCTTTTTTTAAGGAAAAATAGATGGACTGATTGATTATTTTAATGTATACAACTCTCTAATTCATGCAGGCAATAACTGGAGGCAAAGCCATTTATTAAAAAATCAATATCTTTTTCCTACTCCACAGCAATTCTTCATGGGATTTTTGTGAGCTATATATAGAGCATTAGCTGGCAGTGTGGTGTCCAGAGTCTAGGGGGCTCATTTATCAACTGAGCATACATTCAATCCCAAATGTGTGAGTATGGAGAGTGAGGGCCAAATATGTACATACACATCGTTGATTAATGAAGTCTAATTTAATCTCTTTCCACAGTCAAAAGGTCAGACAAGTTGGTTATTTTGCAACTTTAAATGGATTTATTATGCATGTTGTAGAATCAAATATTAACTCCAGTTTGGATCAAAAAGTCATCAGCCAGCCAGACAGTTTTAAAATATTTTTGGAGAAAGTTTGTGTGAATGTGAATATTTTGGAGAAAGTTTGTGTGAATGTGAACTACCAAGTTTTAGAACACACATTTGCTGATGTAGTCTCTGAGAATCAAAATTTCTATTTGGATTCATAATTGAAGATAAAACAGATCAGCTCAGCCTACATCTCATTTGTATGGAAACAGTAGTGTCATTCTTTTTTCAAGTTCTTTTTCACATGAACTTTGTTACCTTGCCTTTACTCAGTAGCTGTCTAGGATTTTTTCAAAACGAAAACTTGTCAGTCTCGTCTGATCGGCTTTGCAGTTTTTATCTGAATGATACAAAGCGTCTTGAATTCAGGCCAAAAAAAAACCTAACATTTGTTCAGACATGAACTGGAAAAGGAAATTCCCTCTTATCTTTTAGAATATTTCTAAGGGTCCAGTTTCATGACCCCCCATCTGTTTATCCACTTTGTGAGTGATACTTACAGAAAAAGCATGTACGGCACAATGTGTTTTGCCTATCTATATTCATACAGATCTAATCACAGGTGTCCTAAGCACTCATCACAGAAAGGAGGGGAATGCAGCTGCTGTGTGTAAAGAGAAAAATGAGCCAGAGATTATTCAAATAAGCCAGCTTTGCTGGGCACAGTTTATGTAGGCTGGCTACAATGCCTAAGGCCATTGTAGTACTCCACTATGAGTTTCAATGCATCAATTTTCTAAATATTATGTGGATGTACTTATTTTATATCAAATATCATAGCAGCTCATACATTATATAAAGGACAGATCCACCTCTCTCAAAATCAGCTAATTTGTGGTGAGCGTTCTGGTGCAAAATAGCTGCCCTGTATTACATATGTTGTCGCTACTCATTACTGGTGGCTGAGAGGATCTTCCCTGAAATTGTGAAAAAAGTGGTATAAATTCAATCTGATAGCAATGGATTTTCATAAACCAGTGGAGCAGCTCTTCCACGCACGATGCTTGGATTGGACGGATGTAAGGCAAAGCTGAGAACCGGAAGTGTAAATTGAGCTGTGGAGGGCCGGTGCCTCGTAGGTGTGGTGGGAGCTGATTTCGCTGGCCTCTCACAGACCTGCTTGGTATGGAAACTCACGATGGGGGGTGGAGAAAAACATCCTGGTCACTACAGGGACTGTTTTTTGTTCCTTTTTTAAAAGTGATTTATTTTTTGAATTATCACCATTCAGGAGTTCAAGAAATTGAAAAGGAAATTGCTGGTAAAGTTTATTTAAAACAGTATTTCTTTTTATACATACAGTAGTCTATATGAGGATATGCCGTACTGGTCCAATCCAGTTTCACGTGTGCCAGTCTGGTCTTCTGCTATGACTAATATGGAATGTGAAAAACAACTTTGCATCTTATGAGGTAATGTTCATTTATTTTATTTCATGTCTCAAGTGTGTCTGTTACATTGAAGGCAAAAATATACAGTAAGGTCTGCCAGTACTATGTATACAGATATAAATCACTTTTACTATATATATATATATATATATATATATATATATATATATATATATATATATATATATATATTAAACAGGACAAGTCCTTTCAACTTAGTTATTCTGCCTTGCTGATTGCTTGCAGCTCTAATTAAAATGTTGCACTAAATCAGC
This sequence comes from Anguilla rostrata, assembly GCF_018555375.3. Classification (NCBI taxonomy): domain Eukaryota; kingdom Metazoa; phylum Chordata; class Actinopteri; order Anguilliformes; family Anguillidae; genus Anguilla; species Anguilla rostrata. Next base: position 18,091,125 of record NC_057934.1, read on the forward strand.
CATCAGCTGCTGACCGGTCCTTTAAAGCTGCAGAGATACACGCTTTGGCACGAGGAGCACACCATTAGTCTGAGCAGTCGATGGCACTGGTGATGGCCGAGCGCGATCGGGCTCCACGGTGGAGGGAGCAGGCGAAGCACCTCTCTGCGCAGCTGCTCGCTGCGGACCGGCCCGAGTAGGAGCTGGAGAGCGCCGGGCAAAAAGAGCTGAGTCCATAGATGGGTTTTTCTGTCTTATCCGCCATCTATGGAATTCAGTTCTCATGACCCGGCACTCTTTCCGGGCAAAAACGATGCAGCAGGAGAGCAGTTTCAGAGGTGTTCGGGGAGCGACTCCTGTTTCCCTGCAAAGAGCTGCATCTGTCATGAGTCCTCAGACCTGCACAGAGCTCCCGATGAGGCACAACTGGTCAAGACATTCACGCACAAACTTTAAAATTGGGGTATGTTTATTTTTAAGCAGAAGGATAACATTTTCCTCCTACTGGTGTTAAAACGGTTTTTTTGAAACCCTAAGGGGGAAAGGGGGTGTCATTAGCAAAAAAAAAAAAAAAGAGCCTCAAATTTTTTACAATACACTTTAAAACAGTAGTTTAATTTTCCTTTCAACTATGTAAAGGACTGCAAAAGGAATATTGTCTCACAGAGACCCAGAGGTATTCTGGAAGGTGAATAAGCAAAGCAGCCTACTCCTTAAAACAACCCACACACACCCGATCCCCCACCCCCCTGTCCCCTGCCCCCTGCCCTGTGCCCCTGCCAAACCATCCTCCTCTTTCATCCCCCCCCCCTTCCCCCAGTGCACACATAAAAAGAAGTATTTCTACTTTTTTCTTCTTAAGCAGGAGTCAAACCACACGGTTCGGAGGAAGTAGGAATGGGAAGGTATTTCATAACAGGAGGTCCGTCCAAAAAACAAACAAAAAAAAAAAAGACCCGTTGCGATTGCGTCTGGCTTGTGTCTGCGCATGCTGAGTCACGCTGTGCGGAGGTGTGTAACTGGACGGGCTGTGTGCCAGTGAGTCACAGCCAAGTGATATCACATAGGCAGGCCTGTGGGGCCTTGCTTTCAACAGTGGGAGAATCTGAATCGCAACGCAATGGAACGAACTGAGCCTGTTCTAGCTTGCTGCGCTGGACACATGCCCGCTTGAGATCAGGTGCCAGCAACTATGAATGCCAAAGTAACGCAGATGCCCTGAACTCATGGTTATGAAGCAGCCAGTGCTGCAAAGGGGTTACACGTCCTTTTGATGCGACTCCAAAATTCTAAAACCATCGAGTTTTTGAGGCCTGTTCTCCGTGATTCGAGCGACTCTTCTCAAGGGCTCGGCTTACCCAGGGAACACGTTTTTCGTTGTTGGTGCTGTGTTACGGGAATGTTTTCACAAATGAGGCAACACATGAGGTAAACATTCCCCTCAGGGTGTAACGTCAGGTGAACCGATCTGACAGCTTCTATTCACTGGGGTTATCTCCTCCAGGTACGCATCAAGGAAATGTTTTATGGCCTTAGCATTGAGTGTGGATGTTCAGACTTTGAACACTCCAATGACTGTCTCATGCCCCTAATGTGATAATGTAATTTTTTTCATGTGAAAAGATGAAGGAAAACTTTGTCACTTTACACCCTCGAAAATGGTAAATAATCGCAATAAAATTGGACAGGAGTTTATAAGAACCAAGATTTACAGGAAACGAAGACCCACAGGTCAAATTTGGGGGAAAATGCTTTAAGTTAGAGGACTTTCAGTTTTAACACTTTATGCAGGACAAATCCCCCTGAGAGGTCTGCCCCAAATGTAGTTGATATTTTGTATAATTTCTTTTTTTTGTGTTCAGAAATACTGTGGCCATTCTGATTAAGCTCATGTGTTATCTGGCATATAGCAATGAATTACTTAGCTGAGTGTGCTACACAAAAATGTCCAGCCTGCTGAGCCTGCTGACCCCTATTCTCCATAATCCCAAAGCACACTACCCCCAAAAGGGGGATGTTTACATTACAACATTCAGCATTCTTCAACGAGCTCAGGCCAACTGCGCTTGTGTCAACATTCCTAATCAGGCATTGAAATTACAACCACACCTGACGCTTCTTAAAGAAAAGAAGAAAATAAGAACGGAAAACCCTTTTCTCTGAAGTGTGCCTCTTCCACTGGCCCGAGCTGTTTTTCTGGCCTGATCCAGATCGATGCTGGACAGCTGGATCCAGCCGGAGTCCCATTCCCAATCCCTTATCCCCCTATCTGAGTGATCTGAATCAGGTCAGAGATGCTGCCACTGACACATATGTCTTCCTTGTCTCTACAGAGGAACAGTGCTGTAACACTTAACAAGGTGTTTCAATATATTATTTGTTTCCCTCCCATACACACGTACCTCCCCCCCCCGCCTTATAAAACATAGCACCAACATTTATTGAACACAAGACACTCAATGGGCTGAATAAGTGAGTAAAAAAGAATATTGGTGAGAGGCACTCATATTGTATCACCTCTCTCTGAGTGATTTTAAGAAGTATGTGAAGAGTTACTTTTTACTGTCTCAGGAACTCTCTCTTAAATGGTAGCGGCTTACCTGGATTCCCCACAAAAGATCTGGTAGCTCCGGAGTCCTTTTGATCCACCCTCCCCCCCCTTTCCACGGGGTCTCTTCCCTCCAGCGGCAAGCACACACACACACACACACTGACACGATGTGGTACCGAAGAGACCGGAGGGGGGTTCTTAAATACCACTCCCCTCCATGTCTTCCTCTCTCCCTCTCCCGCGCCCTCTCGCTCTCTCGCTCTCTCTCTTTCGCTCAGCACGGTGCGTCCGACAGTCACTTCCCAGTAAGGAGGAAGGGGTGGGAGGGAACCTCACGCCCACTCGCAGTGAATCAATATGAAGCTGTTCTGAGGAAAAACAGCTGACTGGCTCCTGCCCTCGCTTTCCATAAAGCAGCGCGATCGCCGGCGGCAGAGCAAGGAATTTCCCCTATTGCTCAAGAGCAGTCATTCAGAGAGGAGCGGTGGCAGAGCGGGGCAAGCTTGTGACAGGCAGAGGAGAACGGCGTGTGTACGTGTGCGTGTAACCTCACTCTCTGCGAAACTGAAAGACAGTCAAAGCCCAACAACACATACTCTCACCCCCTCAGTCCCCACTGACCTTTCTGCGAGTGCTTTGTCATGTTTGTCACTCTGAGGCGGGTTAGGCGGTTTCGACTAAAGTGATTAAAATAAATTGGCCTGCGTCATGACATTCAAAACACAAAAGTGACATGGATTAACTATTCTGAACACCGAAAAAACAAGTACTTATAGTTTTAACATGATAGTTTTTTTTTTTTTTTTTTACATTAGATACCATTTTTAAAAAATCAAATGCCCTATCCAGAGGAGCTTATATTATGTACGTTTTATATATATATATATATATATATATATATATATATATATATATATATATATTTCTTTCTTTATAAAGCTAGATATTTTGTAAAGCAATTCAAATGAGTAATTTTCTTAAGTGTACAACAGAAGATCTCCAATTGAGGAGTGACCTGAAGCTGTTGAGTTCAATGATAAAACAACTTTTGATATGTCATTCATGCCACTACATTACAGATTTAAATGATGGAGTTTCACTCTTGACTTCCCACAATTGAAATTATGTGATGCACAATCTCCAGTGGGGCGAACAATACGAAAGAAATGATCCCTTCGTTTTTTTTTTTCCTTTTGTGTAATTTCACGCATGCCTTTTGAATATTCCTGATGAATTGTTAGCAGAGTGTCCAACAGATTTCTTCTGTAATGTACAAAACTTGTTCCAGGAGGCTGCCGGTTGGTGCGTCCTGTGAAAACACATTCCCACACAGTGATATGCCCCAAGGCTGATGCTAGTAAAGTATGATTGGTTAACAGGTTGGATCACAGGGTTGGTTAGGGTCACCGTGGTATGTCCCACCTCATCATGGTGTGGAAAGAGGATGTTTCAGATAGAACATGGCACCAATACAATAGGGAATTCCAAGGCTGAGAAAAATAATTTAAAAAATAGGTAATAATACGTAATTCCAGCTCTTTCAAGTTGTGCGTATTTTTTCCTCCTTCATACTGGTGTGTGATGAAATGACTTGGTATTATTTTCATTGTGAATCATTTCAGGACTTCTACTTGACAAAGAACAGAGGGTTTGCACTCAGATTAGTATAATATTTTCCATGATTTATTTCCAGCTATTGCTGCATCAGTCAAATGCACATGAAATTTGAGGGGTGAGGGGGTGGAGGGATGCTTTCCTAGACGTGCTACATTCCAAATATCTATATATTTTTTCACGTTCAGTAGGTCAGCAGGCCTATTTCCAAGAAATATCAGCTCACTGGCATTGCACGACCATGTGAAAAAAGATACTACATGACACTACACTAGACAATTCTCTGACGTTTTATGGAAAATGGAATATTTGAATATTACACCTGACTTTTATAGTGAAAAGGATTATGCAAGAAATAGGAACCCTGTGCGAGGACAACAGAAAAAAGACAAATTTTTCCACATGACTTGCAATATGACATGACATTCTAGTGACATCACAGTTTATGAAATACTCTAGGCCGTATGCATGGTTAGGATTTTTAAAGAGCTTTACTAATCACTATCCATAAAACACAATAAAATACACCTCAATACACCCTACATTTAAACAACATCCCGAACAACATCATGTTAGATTAGCTGGCAGCAGGATCCACTGCATTCTGTTGAAACACATTGGAAGGGATGATAAGGGATGAACAAGGAAGTTTGCTTTACTCTGCTGGTGGAAGACATTGCTGTTGATGCCTCCCACGAAAGACTTCAGAAACAAAAAGCCTGGTTTTTCATGCTACCTTTTGACCAGCCAAGGGGAAGGGTTGGGAGTTTTTAAAATAGCCTATGTGTCAGTTTCCCTCTTCAACTCCCAGAAAGCCTTATCTCAGTTTCCCCTTGCATAAATTTGGCAGTTCCTCTCTGCGCTTACGGAAATGTACGAAAAGGCTTTCAGTATGGGGAAGTTGAATGGGACGAGTGAGGGGAAGATGAGACAGCAGTTTTAGACACAGTGCTTTCCCCTCAGTGTACCACACACAATGTGTCTGGACATGTGCAGCCTGTCAGAGAAACCCCATAAAATGCCCAGCAAACAAACACACAAACACACAGACACACACGCACACACACACTCATATACTCATATACTCCTTGTATATCCTGAGACCATGACCCTGTACCCTGTAAAAGTATCACTTTTAACTTATAAAAAACCTCTAGCAATATACAGTGGTAAAAGTGATATATGTGTGTGTGTGTGTGTATTTCCAAATGGTACATATGGATTTGTAATACATATATATATATATATATATATATATATGTGTGTGTGTGTGTGTGTGTATTTTATAATGGTACATATGGATTTGTAATACACTATACAGTAGGTCAACCAGACATAATTTGGATATTCCTGAGGGTGTTCAAAAGATTTCATACTCACCCACTTGTGGCAATGGGAGGAAATAACCACTGACTCATCATCACAAGATGTAGGAAACAACAACACACATACCACCACGGAGCCCCCCAAAAGATTACTTCAGATTAACAAACCCATCCACGCTGCTTACTCTCTCTATAGCAGCTTTTAAAAGTCAATAAATGAATGAATGAATATTACGCAAATTCACAGTGAAACATTAACAAAACACACACACACCCGCACAGACACACATTTTACACAACTTTACACAGTTCTCATCATTCCAAGCCAGAAAAGGAAGAGTGCTGTGAGTTACATTTGTATGAGCTATTTTGATGAGGAAAGGGCACCAGCGCACCCTGCTTGCACAAGAACTCTGAATGGAGCTAGTAGATTCCTGGAGGAGGAGCCAGAAGAGGAGAAGGAACTGTGTGAGGCTGCAGGTCATTCCACCTCACCCTGAGGTCAAGGCCAAAGAGATGCAGTCACTGTCAGAGAAGTGGAGGGCAGGTACCTGCTATACTAACTAACTGGCTAGCAGGTGGAGGGCAATGTAGGAAAGGAGTGAGAAACAGATAAAGGAATGGGCTGAGCAAGGATACAAGGACAACTCTGGCACTGTTTTATAGCATAGCACAGGGAGAAAGATAGACTGAGGGAGTGAGAAAGGAAGAATTGTGGTGGAGCCAGGAAATTATCAACATGTTGGGGGATGCAAAGGGGGTTCAAGAGTTGATGAGAACGCTTGACTTGTCTGGGGTGTCGACAAGCACACCTTGAGCAGGGAGAGTTAAGGGGGAACGCCAGTTAAAAATAGATTGCTTATGTATGATACTGATGAATATACAGTATGAGTTTGTACCTGTCTTCTGAAGTCTGAGAGTAGAGTAAGGTCCAGTGGTGTATGTTAGTCCTGGTGATGATAACTGGGTCAAATCTGCCATAGAGGTTTGAGTGAGGAGAAGTTAATTCAGTTTTGCAGTTGAAAAGATCTCTCATTCCTTGAATGAAGAGAAAGTGATTCATACACACCCAACTGATGAAAGTGAAATGCTTTATATAAATAAGCTGAGGGCAGCACACTAAATTGCTAGCATCACTTTGGCAGAGTCATGCCACTGGATCGCGTTATAAAAGGATTTGTGAAATATGTACCGGGCTATATATCCTTTATATGGCTTCATAGACTGAAATATAGAGCAATAATTTACTGCAAAAGGTAATTTCACATTTTGTTTTGTTGGTGAAGTAAAACAAGGTGGCTGTCTTCTTATGTTATGTAGATACCTTTGGTTTTAAACTGTTTCAGTTCCCTTTCTCTGTATTCTTTAAACTAAAATTAGAACAAGTCTTAAACTTTTTTTGTGATTATAGTACGGTTTTGAAACAAGCAATAACCAAAGAACAGGTCAGTCTCCTAACTGTAATCGGTTCATTGGTGTTTGATGAATTGCGTAACCAGAGAGCTGACGTGTTATCTCGCTATCATGTTTTTGAAAGGTGGTGTCACTGCCTACTTTATGCCGGTGACTATTTTATTGGTGGAAATACCGAGAACGTTGACACTGTTCATAGGGTGAATACGCAGGTAATAATCTTCCTTTCAGTCTGAGTGCTAGATAAGCCAGAGATTTTAAAAATCAAATTTCGCTTGGTAAGAATATTGATGTTACCGAAAGATATGAAATCAGAAGTGAAATTGCACACGATGATAATCATGTGTTTCAGTAACCTTCTCAGGTTCACCAGCTCCTTGAAGATCCACCAAACAAGATATAAAGTTTAAAGGTTTAAAGTTTGAAAAATAAAATCAAGGACTTGGTTGGAAAGTACTAAAAAAAAATTAAACAAATAAATAAATAAATAAAATACTGAAGACAAGAAATTTAATATCATTATAATTTTTTTTTGAGGAAATCTTGAAAAGCTTTGATAAAAATTATGATTTATAGGAAATCGCACATTCTATTCAAAATAGCTGGGGCTTGGATTGTGGGCCAAGCCATGGGGACATATGTTGTTCCATTAAGGTGAGAGGGACACCTGACACCCCCATCAACCATGCCAGTCTATTTTTTCCTGTTTTCGTATGTCGTAAAAAGGTGTGGGGAAAAAGGTGTGCCAACAGGTTCGATCAGTGCTTACGATAACGTGCCTACAGTGCTACACTTTTGTAAGGCGTTCCACGGCAATGAAAGGACTTTTGTAGTACGCACTTGAATGGCACATGATTTGCATAGGTAGGTGGGTGATGGGGGCAGGAGATAGCAGTGATAATTTGTGATTTCAGTTATTTTTGACATTTTAAAAAGCCACTCCATTTGTGGGTGGTTACTGATCTTCAACCGAAGTCAGGCGTGCAGCTTTGTGGTTGGCCGTCGTTGCACAGACAGGCGGTGATAACTCGTGCTCTCAGACGCAGTGCTGTATTCTCTGTGCTGTCTGTTTATAGATGAACTGAAAAATTCTGTATTTGTTTGCTCTAGATCACAAACCACCCATAAAAATGTCCCTAAACCCACCAGTGTAAAGTTGACAGGTCATCAGAAACTTATGTGATTATCAGTGATATCCTTTATGACACAAAAACATCCAGGCCAATTGGATACATTAAACCTGAAATAATATGAAAACACCCATTGTGTTAACTGTCCCTGCAATGGCTTACTGAATCTACTAAAACACTGAGTAATCTTTAACAGTGGGGAATGGGGGACGGGTGGCAGCATTACTCTCTTAACGCTATTTCTACAACGGCAGAGGCCAGCACTGTTTGAGTAACTTTGTTAATGCACTGTGTGGTCTACAACAGCAGGGGGAAGCACTGGGTCATACGCCACTCCATTCAAGGACACAGCATGAGCTCTTTATCACGCAGGCTGTGTACATGGAAAATGAAGTTCCCAACCCACCCTCCCCCAAAATATGACATCATTTGGGGGTTGTGAATCATTTCATGATTTCCAGGAAAAACTTCCTTTACCCTCCTCATCTCTGTTCCTTGGTACTATGAGTAACACTACAGATGTCTCTCCCTTGCTTTTTGGGTTAGGGATCGGCAGAAAACGGCTGCTGTGTAGCTGAGTAACATGTCTGGTCTCATGGTGACCTCAAGAGTCATATCGCAAGAATATTTTAATTATACCCTATGTAATTAGTAACTGTGGTGGTGTAGTACACAGATGGCCATACAGAGGAGAGGGTATGCATCGTTTCAATGCAGAGCACGGAACACAGTACTCCCTCAGTGATGATGTGTATTTCCCCAGAATGCACAGAATGGGTTGTGCTTCCTATAATTGTTAAAAACGTTTTCCTTGAATCCTAGGAAAAAAACAGGAAAGTGGTCAGACATCCCACTCTCATTGAAATGCTGAAAACCACATCCATCTATCTGTATTGCTAACTCACTACCATTATGCGATTAATAAACTTCATTCATACAGCACCTATAAAACACAAACAGGGTGCTCTCTCACAAAGGACAATATGAAAGCATACCATAAAAAATAAACTCATGCACACAAAATATAAAGGCTAATGAATAGAAATAACAATAAAATGGTAAATAAATGTCTTATAGAAGATATAGAAATAGAAATGTGGGGTAATAAAGACAAAATGACCAAGAGCACCATTAAAATTGCAATCCACTGGCCAGCCTCAGGAAACACATTCAATTTATCAATCTGTACCTGGCAGCCAGACACAATAGCCTACATTGTCTCAGTACTGTATTGGCACTGATATACAGAAAACACTGTGAGGTTAGCCCAAACAATGAAACAAGGAAAAGACCTGTGAAAATTTGTCAAGAATGTTTAAAGTCTGGAGGCCAGTTTCTGATAAATGACCCAGAGAAACAGTAAGAGGCCGTTTCCTTGGCCTACCGCCATACCACCCTGTGTGTCTCTCCTGTCTGATGACTAAAGCTAAGCAGAGCCAGGCTTTAGTTCAGTCCTTGGATGGATGAGAGAAAATATTATTGCTGGAAGGTTTGTTGGTGGTCAAAGCAGGAAAAAACAGGACCAGTGCATTGGCACCATTGTTTAGGTAGGTTATCAAATTAGATTCTGACACACTAGTAATTAAAGATGCCATTCAAGCTTTAGATGGTGCTGTAAATAACTTCTTTAATTGTCATTTAGTATCTACATTAATTAAAAAGTTAAGTCTTGATTAGCAACAGAAACCATCAGACCACGTTGCTCTCCGGGACCAGATTTGACACCCCCAGTGTAACACGAGTAGTCCAGCATATGCACAGCAGGTTCATTATTTATAAAAATACGCTCTTGAGATCTTTTGAACAAAATATATCCTGACTGGGCCTATGAGACACTTCTCTATGAGATACCTATTCAACAAGAAAAGTAATTGGACAAATTAATATAATCTTAAATCTGTCATATTCAGGGTTGCATGTCCTTTGCATTTGATTACTGCCTGAAGTCTGTGACCCACAGAGATCAACAGACACTGGATATCTTCCTTGGTGATATTCTGCCAGGCCTGCACAGAGGTCATCTTCAGTTCCTGTTTGTTTCAGGGAATTTTTGCAATAGACCAGGGTTGCCATTCTTTGTGAAGCTCACAAATTCCAGTGGATACTTGAGGTATTGCAGTTTAGTACACCTCTGGGTACTAAACAGCGATGGTAGAGGAGATTGAAGACAAATAACACGTATTATTCGGTGGACTAAATAGTGGGTTGACAAACAAAGCCAAACAGGTAGCTTGGTAGTGTGTTGCTGCTGCAGTGAACAAATTGTTCATAAAGCTAATGCAAAGTTCACCGCAGGCTTGGACGCATATGCGTCCCAAACTGCAATACCCCTACATAACCAGCAGGAAAATCACTTACGTCAAGTCTAGACTTTGCGTAGAGATAAGATCATTTCCACGTCAAAGTAAGGTTCTATAAATAACTACTTATACATGGTTTTCTGCGTAAGTCATACTTCAGATCAAAATTGATCGTAAGTCCATTCTATAAATGAGGCCCCTGGTGCCTAAAAGAAAATTTCCCTATTGAAGTCCATTCAAAACTACAAATTTACCCAGGCCAAATTTTATTCTTTTTGACAATACTTTCAAATTCTAAAATTTCTTCACACCAGCATGCACAGGCACACCAGCGCATGAAAGAGTATGAGGCTGCTGCATCTAAAATCAACTCTCGGTTGTTTTGTAATGGACAGTACTTTTCGTTGTGGACAGCACTGTAATTGCTTATAGTTTTAAATGTGTACATGTTTACTTGTGACTTATGGTATACTTCATTCAGTAGAACTCTACTAGCCTGTCAGTATGAATTTGTAAATGTGTGTCAGCTTTTTATTTAACAGACAAGAGGTGATGAAAGACAAGAGAGACTGAGCCAAGTCAGCTAATATAGAGCTCTGTGGCGAAGCCTAGCTAGGTATATGACAGCGGCTCCCTCTTGTGGCCACAAGGAAGTACTTTATCATCATTGCTCCTGGGACAGGATATTAGAATTCATTTGACTGTTCTGAAAAAGGTTTTGGTTTATGTGAATAGATATAGAAGCCCCCACCCAAAAACAAACCATCAAACAAAAAAAAAAACAAAAAACCCAAACAAACAAAAAACACCTAGAGTCAGGGAATGTAGAGCTATCTAATACTGGGCCACTCAAAAACCCTGAAAGGGCTTGCACATTGTGTTTGATACATGGTTTTCTATTGAAGTACGCATATAACAAATTACTAGTACTACTCACTGTAGCTATAATCTGTGCTGTAGCAAAAGACAGTGGCAGTAGAGGTTTGTAAAATGCAATACATTCATCATTGAACATGGTACAGTTTACATGTATGCTGTATACAGAACAGCTATGAATTCAATGACATCTGTTCTCTTTTCCAAAGCATGCAATTTCCTATAAATGAACAGATTACAGTGTGAGGGAAATAAAGAAATGTTGTTTCATCTTGTACACATAAATTCCCATCATTGATCCTTTGGACATTTCCTTATGAGCAACACTTGTCAGGTGGCATTGCAAATGTAGAGTTGATATAGAGTTAATTAATGTTACAGATTAGCTGCTCAGACCTAAGTAAGCCTGTTGATAAATACTACATGGAGTTTTAATACAACACAAATAGATTTTCTCTGACGGTCCTATCAATGGGGGCCAGTTTTGAGGATGAAAAAAGTCACCTCACTAGGACAATTGCAACAGTCACAAGGTCACAAAGATTGATACTTTGAATTTGCACAGACCAGCACAAGGATGCTTGTGCCAAGGTTGCTATTTTCCTCCGCCTCCCTCAGCGCCTGGTTTCTGACACGTGTCACTTGGGGAAATACAGCTTGTCGCTGTACCTCACCTGTTGCTGTGCAGGCAACAGAAATTGCATCACTCAATAAAGCATTTTATATTCACCATAGATCGAGTCTATCAACGTGAAGGTGACTCACGTTGCCAGAGACCACACATCTCAATTCTTCGGCAATTAAAAAGCAGTTAATGGCCGGCACCAAATTTTTTAGTGACATGCTCAGATTGTACTATTGTACTATCAAAAAGCTTTCATCATTGGATTCATATGAACATATTCAGCCTAATTAAACTGTTTCGGGCTGTTACCCTGCTTTGTTGCTCCACTCAAGTTACACTGTCTTCACTACTAACCACTATCTTTGGAACAAAGGTTTGGAACAAATCAAATTGACTGTTTCTCCTCTAAATTTGTTTTTTTGTTTTGTTTGTTTTGTATGTGCTCTTTAATCAGAAAAGTTGTGGAGAAGTCAATAAAAGTAGTCAAATATTTCAAGTCACCAACATTGTACATCAAAAAAGTAAAAATGAGATTAAGCCAGTTAAGCTATATCAGCAGCTTGATGTTATTTACTATTGCTGCTAGAATTATCAGTGCACTGACAATACTCACAAAGGCCAAGCTTGCTGGCTTTCACATTGAACAGAATAGCGTTATTGGCTGGATGCATCTGCAAGTGTATCTGTACACATTTTGGTGTGGCTAATACAGACAAAAAACATTTGAAAAGCAATGTAACCAATAAGGACCCTTTACAAGATTGCACCGATCCTTATAAAAGTATTGAATAAAAGAATACATGGGACATGTCAATCTATTGTGAGAGGGAGCCCTGTACACAGAGGTCATTGTGTTCAAGAACAGTATTCTCATTATTAGGCACAAGGGACTCACTTAATAATTCAGAAGCTGTATTCACAAATGCATGTGGTTATGTTTTCATCAAGAATAGAATATATACTGTTCACTTTATTTTTCCTTGTGGAACTTCATTTGTCCATGAGTGAAAGGCCTCATCTACACTACTAGATTCAGACAGGGCCTCTATGTCCGCTTTAGATTGTGTGGGGAAAAGGACAGTGGAGGCAGTCTCTACTGTTTGGACTGGATTCCTGGAGCCGGCTGTACTCCTTTTTCACTGAACAGAGCACACTTCCATACTGGCTGGCAAGGCTGCATAGGCATAGCATACTCTGTGGGACAGTTGTGTTCTCTTGAATGTATTTGGGGACGAAGAAAATGGTATTGCAGATTAGTCCTGTTGGAAGCTTGTGATATGAACATTGTTTTTGGTTATGTGAAGAGCAATTGTACATGGTCTATTCAGAGATTTGAAACCTTTATTCCTTTCTGAACGATTCTACATTCTTTGTTAAGCTTGTCTTCATACATTTCGTTGCCAAACCATACAGTAAGATCTTTTGGCTTTTTTGTGGTTTGAAAAACTGAGGTAGCATACATAAGTTACAGGAGGAAAAACAACAGGTAAGAATGATGACTTTAACCTTCCCTGTCCATCTGGGCCAATGCTACGGCATGTGAGGTTAAACTGAACACGGTCAATCTGCAAGACTGCCGGCCACAAATGGGAAAGGCTCGGTCAAAAAGAGGTCGTCGTACTTCTTTGCCCAATGGTGACTCATCCAGCCTGCAGCTCCTTTGGGAAGGCAGAAGGAAAAGACGTGGTGGCTGAATATGTACATTTACAGAGGGAAATGTACACTCCTGGGCAAAGAAATGGCAAAAAAATAAGCTTTTAATGGTCTTAACAACAAATCATTGGTAAGAAAATGAGCAAGAATTAAACAAATGCACTACAAGCATTGTTTCTCCTGAATATTTCTTCCACTGAGTTCAACAGGAAAAGTAATCAGGAGAAACAATGCTTGTAGTATCTACTGCATATCTGGCAGCAGCACGGTGGTTTGAGGCTCATTTGATACCTTGGACCCTTGATGACTTAAAGCCATTTAGCCGACAAATGTGTTCCATACTGTATCAGCATAATTTACAGCTGGATCTAGTCTAGCCCCCCAATTCCCATAGAGATCCATTCAAATGCAAAGAGTTTTTATATTGCTTGTTGGACAACCTGAAAATAAGATATCCAGATTCTGATGATGTTGATAGGTCACAGACATCAGGAAGTCATGGCATGCAAATGATATGCAGCCAAATACAAAACATGACTCTTTTATTTGACATTATGTTAATTTGTCTACTGTATAAGTGAATTTCCCTGTTTCTAGCTTTTCCCCAAACAGGTCACTGCAGCAAAAGTAAACAAGCAAATGGTGGCACAGGAGGTCTCAGGAGTGCATTTGTTTAATTCTTGCTAATTTTCTGACCAATGATTTGTTGTTAAGACCATTAAAATCTTAATATTTTGCAATTTTGGGCTTGGCCCATTTTTTTGCCCAGGAGTGTAGTAGTCTGAGATTTTCTTTAAATAATTTTGTAAGATTGGTTATCTTTGTGTGCACTCTACTAGTCATCCAGGAGATGGCGATCAATCGACCCGCTTGATTTTAGCGAAGGTAAACACGAGTTCAGCTGGATCTTTCCAATAAAATTTATCCAGTTTAAGACGACTTCATATCTTTGAAGACGGCATTATCTTCGCTAGGCAGAATGAAGTAAACCACAACTTGAACATGGCTTCTTTTGCGCTCTGTTTCTGTCTCACATTTGTGTATACATTCTGAGTGGCCTATTTATTTTTTGGTTAATACTCTTATCTAGATAAACTTACGAGGTCATGATGACAAAAAATAGCCTACGTGTCACTAGAGGAACAAGGACTTTGACAACGAATCAAGAAAATCATTGAGAAACAAATAAAATTGACATTTGACAGTTTTCAAATGTTGCAAAGTTACAGCACAACAAATTATATGTTATAACCTTTGCTAGGAGCAAGGTATTTATAGTGGCCTGGTTTTGTGTTTTCTTAAAATGTGGCAAAAATATTCTTCATGTTGGCCCTACATCTTAACTTAAGTCAACAATTTAGAAACAACAACTTTGAACTTGATTATTTAAACTATATAGATCATGTGTGACATTTAGCAGGCTATTTTTAAAAAAAAACATAATGTAATTTTAGATATTGCTGTCATAAACAGTTTCAGTTGGCATCTTAATTAATTTAAAATAGCTCATTTTCCTGGTGTTAATCCTGCGTTAGACCGCTGAAGTATTTGACATACATTGTAAACGAAACTGAGCGTATACAGATAATTCTATGAGAATGGGGGATGGTGTGTTGGAATTTGAACTTAGCTTGTTCAACATTATGTTGCAACACTGTGGCAAAACACTACCTACTTGATCGGATGTGTATCTGCGCCTAGAGAGATAAAAGAGAGTAGGCCTATATATGTCTTATTATCTGTTTCTCAACAACATTGTCTATTATAAATTCCGAAGTATTGATCAACGAACCCTTGCGTCTATCCCATTATTATTTAACTGTATTGTTTCGATTTAGACTTCATGCAATGCTTGCATAGCTGCAGTTCGTGGGGCCTGTATCAAGAAGCAGGACTTGTGAGTTGGCGAAGTAACTGCACTGAGTAAAACCCGGAACAGCTCTTTTTACTTCAGTCCGTGTTCCAAATTAGACAACGTTCTGGGTTTTACTCAGTGCAGCTGCCCATCAAATCCAGTAATCTTGCTTCGTGATACAGGCCCCTGATTTCATGTCATATTTTGTAAGCAAAACAAATCAGAATCGATCTTTTTATTGTGCTTGTTACATTTTGGGCGAAACTTTTATAAATGTGTGCGCTCCACCATGTCTTAGGCTACATTGCGTAGGCTGTGTAATTATTATTTATCAGAAAATCGGGCATCGAGAGAGAGAGAGAGCGAGAGAGAGAGAGAGAGAGAGAGAGAGAGAGAGAGAGAGAGAGAGAGAGAGAGAGAGAGAGAGAGAGAGACTGTTTAATGTTAATAAGGGGCGTGTCCTGTACCTGTGTTCGAAGGTCTGCACTGGAGGAAGATAGCGTGTGGTGTTCACAGTCTTGACAGCGCAAGAGTGTGACAAGTCTACTCTGTACACTAATCTGAACTCAAATGAGAAAATAGAAAATCCCAGGTTTCAAAAAGATTTGAAATAAAGCCTATACACTCAGTTATTTTTCAGATACATTGAGCCTTCACAGCAATCAGGTAAGAACGAAATGCTGCTCGTTTTGGTGCTTATTGCAATCCAGGTTATTCTCTGTGTCGTGTGTGGCTAGCTTTATCTACTTTGTTCACTGTATAAACAAGAATACAACTGAGCCAACAAGAAAATTGTTACAAGATAAATGCAAATGAATGTTGCTTGAATGGATTGTCTTTGGCGAAACGTTATTTTGCTACTATATCCCTTTAACAAACTGAACATTCCGTATATGTAGATTGAGCGTGGTTGTGTATGTGGTACAGCTGCATGAGCACTTAATCTGATGATTGATGTTTGCGAGATATAGTCAGTTAAAATAATAACCGCCGTCCGCATTGGAGTGAATGCGTTGAAACAGTAGCGCCTGGACAGGGACACCTGCACGAGCCAGATGTGAGCTAGACGTGCCCATTAGATATCAAATTAAGCCTTGGTGATAAATCAGTGTTGTGGTTTATTGAGAAAAGGTTAGGTTTTCAGGATTTTTGTTCCATGGGTGTACATGGCACACCGTGTTAAGTCTACACCGGCGGAGAGCAAGGCGATTTCGCCCCGGCTGACTGCAATGCCGTAAGACTGGCTTTGCATTTGCTCTGTGGTCGTGCGGAGGGGCACCGTTGCCACCAGAAAAGTGTGGCTTCAACATTGAATTGACTGCGCGCCATATAAAATAAATTAATAAACTGAAAACATTGTACTCTTGTATGACCCTTTAACTAATTTGTATCCTATGTGAAACCGTTCTAGTTCTATGCTATTAAATCACCGTCTTCCCCCCAAACAGCACAAAGGTAGCCTATATCGCGCAACGTGCAGGTGAACGAAATCATTGTTTTACGCAACAAAAGAAACACTTATTTAAATGTTAACTGATTTCGTTAAGCTGACAAGTTTTGAAAGAAAGTAACCCAGATAGAATCATATAGTCTACAAGTTTTAAATAGAGACAGTGTTTAGCCTATTGGTTTATTTATATAGCAAGCAATGTTACTGATATAGGAATGGAACAATGAAAAGCACGCTTTGTTAAAATGACAGAAACAAATTCCTGAGAAGTGCACGCCTACATGTTTAATGGGCAGTGGACGTTGGGTATGACTTCGCCCTCTATGTGTCACACCAATTTCACGATCAGGGACGTTGTCAAACCGCAGCCTTAAAGATTGACAACGAATAAACTGCAGTGCTTGTAATGTAATAAACCGAGGGGGGACCCATGCGTTTGAAAATGTAACACGGAGGCTGGCTCTGTTTTTAATAGGCAAAACAACGATAGTCTGATCTCTTGCAATGGCTGAAATCATATTGGGATTACGGGATACTTTCTTGATTTATGCGTTGGGGTACCTGTTTTTATCATTTTTCCTTGGGGTTTTATCACATTAAAAACTGCACTGACGCCGCGAATTCAGCATTTTCTCGTTGAATAAGTATGCTCTTGAACCGAACCCCCTTTGTGTTCAATAACGTACCTCCAAGAATGACCATCTGCACAATGCAGCAGAATACCTGACCATACTATAATGTAGTAAACTAGCAATATCACGCAATACTTTAGAGGAATAATGTCGCTATTGACAACAACTTAATGTGTTTACCAATTGGGCAGCTTCTTCTGAAACAATGTTACGTTTAATTAGAGGTCTATCATTGGCCATTAGCTGGAAGCTGTGGCGGGGGGCGGAATGGTTGTGCTGAGTAGGACTCAGCAGCCGGCTCACACGTATCATGTGAACTATTAAATGCTAGCGGGTCTTCAGTGCAGTTAGTGGCTCCCATCCTTCACTAAACTCCATCCTTCCACCACTCTGCAGCGATTTTTAACCCGTTTCTCGGGAAAGAATGCTAAGGTGTGTTGCAAATGTGCGTTTACAGCAATATATACTACGCCTTACAACGCCACATCACCTATTTTTACAGGGAGACTCCGGTGTAAAATAATTCCAACTTCAGGGAAGTTGGTCTTCAGATTGAGGATAGGTATTAATGTACAATATGGACAAGAAGAGTTCAAAACCCATATGGCAGTCCTCCCTATGTTACAAAATAAACCTCTGGAGGGAAAAGAGCCCCTGCTGAACTCATCATATATACCCAAGGTCACGACCGTCAGGTACACAGATGGCAACATCCTGTTCTGATACTCTCTAAACCTGCTCACAGATGAACAGTTATTTGATTAAACTGATTTAAGATTAATAAAACTGTCAAAATCACAGGCATCCATAATGTTTTTTGACACTCAAAATGCTCAAAATGGAAGCCTCAGTGAGGAAGCACAGTTTGTAATAGTGGGCCTTTTTGCTCCTCGCCATTTAAAAAAAGCCATGGTCACCTAGAGGTTTTATTTCGCCCATAATTCACCAGTAAGCCTCTCTATTATTCCTTTGTGGCTTTTTAGCATGCAAAAAAGAACCCTATTTTCAGATGAGCAGCTTCATGTACAGTGTCCCCTCAGACTGGAGACTAAAATGTAATCAATAAGTCCTGTGTTCTCTTGCCTTCTTACACTCCCCCGATAGGATGGTACCGCAGAATTTATTGCCGCTATTGATTTGAATATGAAAGATCATATGTGTATATAAGGACAGCCTCTTTTTGTGCCTCTCAAACTGAGCATTTGTTTACCACTGCATTGCATAAGGCCTCTCCTGTCTTGCTTGCTCAATGCAAATACTGTCATCTCGTAAAACTGTGCTTTGCTCTCCTCTCTAAAATTAGCCCCGGGACCCCTCGGTTAAATTAAATTAATGAAAAAGAAAAGCACATGATTGGTTATGATGAGAGCTCCCACATTTTGTCGTTGCTGTTTTCTGTATTCAAGGCCCTGGAATAATGTCATAGCCGTATAAGGTAAAACCTTTCATTTTATTTTTATAAGGCATTATATTTTACGTAACATATAATGCCTTATTAAATCGTTAATGGTGAGGGACAATAAGGCTGTGGACTCATTATGACTCCAGCCTTGTTAAAGACAGATGAGGCAAATCCACTCATCCAGGCAGCTGAACTTAGCGGCCAGAGCGTTATAGTCTAAATTTAATTGTTTGTTGGTTCACATCCCAGGTGAGACACTGCTGTTCTACTCTTCAGTTGCAACGTTTAGCCCTGGTTGCGTCTGCATGGATCCAGCTGTATGGCCGGAGGACAGTTCACGTAAATGGACACATTTTGTAGGCTGAGTCACCCCCGGTTAAGGACACCTGCAAAGCGCAGTGGAAACAATCCTCCACAAAGTTTAACAGAGACGACGTGAAACATGAGGCTACCGCGCTTGTGTTTGTGAAAGCAGCTCTTCAGGCTCGAGGTGACGCACAGGGAGCGAAGGAGTAATTCAAGCCAAACGGAGCTCTGGTGTCCTGGCCACTGTTCTGCATGTTGCGCGAGATCGGCGCAGCGATAGTTTAGCCCAGGGGTCTGAAACTCCAGTCCTGGAGTACCACAGGCTGCTGATTTTTGTGATTTCCTTTCAATCAGCGGTCCATCTAAGCCAAGGAAACAAGGTGTGCAGACTCTATAGCCAGTCAGTGATTTCAGTGAAGCGCATAATTTGCAGGTACACATCAAAAGGCAGCAGAGATAGCGGCCCTCCAGGATTCGCGTTTGAAATCTGTGCTTCAACCGACTTTTGTTCTGTTTTTGGTGAATATTTTGCATTCCTCCCTGGAGAGGGAAAAGGATGGGTGGAACTCCAGTGAGAAGTTAATTGGAAATAAATAGATTGAGTTTTCAACTTTGCCTGAATTTTCTTCAGAAAAGTTAAGAGCAGAAAACTCAAACAATGTTGGAAACTTTACCTATTGAGTACCTCAGCACTGTTGCAAGAGAGTAATCGAGTCAACTGGGTAACAGAGATGCCTGTAAGTGGGTGATCAACTGAGCATAACTTGTAGGGTTGCCAGATTCATAATTGGTCACACCGGACAACATACTCAGCTGGAAACTTAATCACAGACGAGGTGGAGAGCTGTCGGGCTGTCAGAATCTTTCTTGGACCTTGACGATGACTATAAGAACAGATCACAGACTGGAGGTGTCGCAAATTCGTTACAAACTAACGGTGAATTCTTTCAAGCTACTACTCAGACTGGACATTATATTGTATGGTAGGGACCACAAACCACACCTGTACAAATTTGAAAACCAGATATCCGGTCGAAAACCAGGCATCTGGCAACCTTAATCACTTGCCATATTTTTGTGGCATGGTGCACGTGATACATGCATTGTCTGTTGTGTCGCAAAGACCATTTGAGCGTGGTTCTCTCTTGTGGCATTTGCTTTCAGAGGAAGAAATGAAAGATCCCCCCACAGGGGCGACATAGCTCAGGAGGTAAGACCGATTGTCTGGCAGTCGGAGGGTTGCCGGTTCAAACCCTGCCCTGGGCATGTCAAAGTGTCCTTGAGCAAGACACCTAACCCCTAACTGCTCTGGCGAATGAGAGGCATCAATTGTAAAGCGCTTTGGATAAAAGCGCTATATAAATGCAGTCCATTTACCCCGTTCAGCCCCTATTTCTTACTGTTTTAGTGGCAGTTACTTGCAGCTCAGGTCAAATGGTTAACTTTTTCTGCATGAACGAGCAGACATTTTCAAGTGTTCTGTGTTTGTTTGTTGTGAAATGCTTGTGGATTGAATCCAGTATTAAACCCCTGAATATGAGAATGTATAATCCCTCCATCATAATGCCGGGGATTGGGTCGGCTGTTTTTTTTCAGCCCCATTTTTGCTAATCTTTGTCCTTTGTATTCATTTTAGCCTTATTTATTTTCTACTTTTCTACCATCCAACCATCCCAATCCATAATCTTAAATTCTGACTATGTAAGTGAATATACTGTTCATATTTTTATCTACAACAACAACTTGAAGGTTACAGATTTGACATATTTGAGTCATCTCATCTTTCAAGGCAGTTTGCATTGGACGTATGTTCAAATGCAGCAGTGGGAAACGCAAACCAAGATTTCCCATGGGGCTGTTAGGATGCGTAGTCCATATCATCTCTGTTTATGTGGCTTCGTGACAAGTGAATGATGTTAACTGAATCACTGAAGTGAAAAAAAAAAAACAGTTGTGGGAGGCAAATCATTGCTTTGCATGATTTGGAGGGTTTCTTAAATGGATGTAAGTGTTGGAAGCTGTACAAAAAAAGTTCTGTTGGACAGACCAATTTATGATTTGTCTTAGGACATTTTTGCAGTTGCATTCAAAAGGATTAGCTGTAGTCCTGTGGGACAGTCCTGTCAGGAGGAGGCTAAACAGAGGACTAAGCCAAATGTGATTAATAGAGTCGGCGTGTGAGAGTGCATGCACTTGTTTGAATGAGTATGTGTGCATGTGTGTGTGTGTGTGTGTGCATGTGTGTGTGCGTGTATGGGCATGTATGGGCGTGTGTGTGTGTGCATGTGTGTGCATGTTTGGGTGTGTGTGTGTGTATGTATGTGTGTACATGTGTGTGTGCATGTGCATGTGTGTGTGCGTGTGCGAACATATGGTGTACAGAGCATATGCGCTTGCTTTGCTCATTCTTGTAGTTGCTGTGGACTTTGCTGGTCTCTCCACTGCCTGCGTGTTTCTGCCACGTAATGCATTGGCACAATGGGAATTTACTTGCATTTGTCAAGGGAAGTATGTGGTCTGATGGTCTGATGTCTTTATTGTTTACTTCATTGTTGTGATTGTTGGCACACCATCTTACCAGTACTGGGGATATATGTCTCTTTCCCAGTAACTTCAGCTGACTTCTGTGGGCTTGGGTTAGAAACGGGTGCACTTTCATAACATCTCTCTACTTGTCATAAAAAAGTCCAACTGTGATTCCAGTTTTTTGGTTTCTGCCATATTGTTTCTCTCAAAATGTGATAAAAAGCATATGCTGCTTCAA
Source organism: Anguilla rostrata (assembly GCF_018555375.3). NCBI lineage: Eukaryota > Metazoa > Chordata > Actinopteri > Anguilliformes > Anguillidae > Anguilla > Anguilla rostrata. Next base: position 18,113,000 of record NC_057934.1, read on the forward strand.
AGGCAGTGCAGAGTGCACTGAAAGCCTGAAGATTGCTAAATGGTGCCAGGCTGTTAATTAGCACTACTACAGCACTGGAAAAACTATCAAGCTGTTGATCATCAGAGAAAGGATTACTAGTCTGTTGAATCTAATTAGCAGACTTATGTCCCACATTCATTGTAAGGCAGCTGAATCTGAGTACTGTTTTAAATACGTGTGAAGTCCTCAAGCAGCGTTCATCGAGTTCTATTATGGACTTACATGTTATTGTCTCAGGGGTTCTTAAACAGAGAGACAAATAAAGATGGCAGATAAGAACTTCAGTTCCTTATGAAGTTTACTTTTAATCTTGTTCAGAAGTTATTTATTATTTCCAAAATGACATCCGACACACGCTGTAACCTTTTCTTATTGTGGAGCCATTACTGGAAGTGGTAATATACTCTGTGTGAGGGGGAAGGACCATGGTCCCACCTTGATTCTAAGACCCAGGCGCTTACTGCTTGTCTGAATTGCAGACCAGTGTTGTATTCAGCTGTGTTTTCATACTGCATGGGTCCCCATCCCTTGTCCTGGAGAGCCACAGCTTCCAAAATCACCAACCAAAGTAGAGCAAACCAGGTGCAGTGACTTAACTGCGATCAGCTGCTTTAATTTGCTTACCAGTTAAACACTGAATAACAATTAAAATCAGCAGACATTTTGGCTCTCCGGGGCCAGTTGCCCTACAGTGTGTGTTATAACATGTGATTTGCAGAAATGAGGATGTAGGTTAGGCACCGTCTTCTTTGTGTGGTGCGTTCGTGTTCTTGGCCCTCGGCTAGCCGGAATCATTCCCCGCGCCATGTGCTGGGTGGCAGCTGCCTGTTCCCAAGCTATTGCCATGGTGATGGAATTCAAATAAGGATCCGGCAGTGCGCGGTGGCAGCAGGGCTCCGTGGCATTTTCATGCCCATGCTTCTCGGAGTGTCTCCAGGTGTCTGGCAGGTGTTAGCCTGCGAAGACAGAGAGAGAGAGAGAGAGAGAGAGAGAGAGGAGAGAGGGAGGGGGGTTGGTGGTGAAGAAAGATAGAATGAAAGAACATCACCTTTAGTACCAGTGTGCCACTGTGTCAGAAAAAAGCCTAAACAAACCCATTTTATGCCATGCCTGACACTACAGACAGAGCCAGACTCGGAGAGCGAGGGGGGGGGGGGAGATGGAAAGAGAAAGAGAGGGAGAGACCGAGAAAGTGGGTGAGAGAGCCCAAGAGAGTGATAGTGAGAGATCGATAAAGAGGAGAGAGTAATGGACTTACAGTTGTATGAGAGTGTTAACAATAAAGACAGCACTAGTGTGTAGGTGTGAAAGGAAAAGCAAGATAGTGGGTATCAAAGAAAAAGACAGAAAGACCATGTCTATATATGAGGAAGAGAGAGGTGGGCTTTGTAAAGCAGAGAGATAGTATATCTATATTATTATATTATTACGTTATTATTATTACTGTTTATGTGTATGTATACATATGTACCTGGATGTATATGCATATATACAGTCTATTATTCTGTTATATATACTAATGGAAATTGTCAGTGCCAATAAAGCACTTTGAATTTGAATTTAGTATGTCTATATTATGTCTATAGGAGATAGATAGCATTTATGCTGTATGTGAGGAAGAGAGAACAAGGGACTGAGAGAAAGAGAGAAAAGAAGAGAGAGGCAGTAGAAGTGAAGTAGTAAGTGAGGTAATGAGAGTGCATGTGTTTACTGTCCCTGGCGAGAGGTGGGGAGTACAGCTTCTTGCAGTCATGGAGTGAAGACAATGCTTCCCCCAGCCTTTTTACCCATCATTCAGAAAGACACCACGCGTGTGCATGTGTGTTGTCTGCTGTTGTCCTCACATTCCCCTCCAGATTCAGGGGCTACCCGAGGTATCAAGGTCTTCTTCTTTTCCTCTTTCATTCTTCTTCTGTGATGGATATCTTCCACACTCAGTAGTGGATTTTTAATTACCGGCTGGAGCCAGGGCTCTCTGTGAGTCATTTCTCAGGACTTAGTAGGCTTCGGGGACAGTTAGTTGAGTGCTTAAAAGGTCTGGTTAATTTCTGTTCATGCAGCCTGATTGGTTCTGTTGTTACAGTGAAGCAAATGTGTGAGACCTCCTTTATTGAAAGCTTTTTTGTTGTGGTTTAGATGCAGTATTTGTCTAGATCAGTTAACATGGAAGTGTTACTGCAAGTATTCTGTCTGTGCAAGGGGCTTATTACTTAAACATTATTTCACCACTTGAAATTTTGTGTTGTTATTTATTCATGTACGTATGGCTGTATCCGGAGTGTTCTAAAATTCTGAGTTATTCTGTGTGAGAGCTATTGCACACCTCCAGGATAGACAGGATGCTAAAAAATGGTTTTTGGATGGTGGATTGCAGCTTTTGCAGCTTTTTTTTTTTTTTTGAGAAAGCACATTTTCTTTACAAGTGATTTATAGTGAAATGTTGTAAGAGGTACTTCAGCTGTCGTATTCTATTTACCGCATTGCTGTGAATGAAGACCCACTCCCTTCAATATCTTACTAAAGCTCAAAGCAACAAACATATGGTATATCAAACTCATACTGTATATCAGAGATAGGGGACCCACATGTTGGCCCAAAGGCTCTGTGGGCTGCAAACATAGAATTCACTGGAATTGAGTAGCAGAACCTGTATATCCTCCTGAGACCTGGGGCCTGTATCACAAGGCAGTATTCCTGAGTTAGCTGGATACCGGCAGTGAGTAAAACCCGGAGCAGCTCTTTTTCCTTCAGTCCATGTTCCAGATTGAGAAGGTGTCCGGGTTTTACTCTGTGTAGTTCACCAGCTGACCCAGTGAACTCAGTAAACCACATATGTAAACAAAAGCAAAATGTTAACAGCATAATATATGATCTTATTGTTTTAATTAAAAGCAACGTGTATTTGTGAACTGGGCTGCAGTTGGCCCATGGATTGTACATTTCTGCTAGCTGCTGTGGAACAGTATGGCACCTGCATCCATAATTCTGAAAAGCATCAGTACACACGAGGTGTTTGGATGGTCTTATCAGCTAAAGCACTGGGGAGTCATTGCAGTTCACTATCACACCTGGCCGTACCAGTGCTTTGGAGGTGCAAGTATTGCATGAATGAATTATATCATTTCAGGGCACGGTGGGTTTCACCCAGAATGACCCCATCAGTAATGGATTTATGCAATCTAAATTGTTTTATTAGCTTGGTGAACTTGTGAAACTCTCCTCAAGTGCGCAACAGAAGTGGCCAGTCTGGGGGTTTTAACCCATGTCCACTCAGTTGCCATGGTTTCCTTGGACTGTTTATGGTTTGTTCTGCTTGTTTTCATCCAAAATATTCTCACAAAAATGAGTGGGGCAGCGCGCATTAGCAATGCGTTACTTTCCAGTTGTGGTTGTCTCCCATGACGGGACAGTGTTGTGTACTCTGGCTCTCTTCAGTGATGTCACAGAGAGTTTGAACTGGAAGAGGCTGACGTGTTTACCTAACCCAAGTGGACTTTCTGTTCTGTTACTACGGCGACGACTTGTTGGTCGGTACTGTTCAGTATGAGCTCGTCTGTAAAGATTGGTTGAAATGTATGTGTGTTTTTGCCTGTCCGATTTGCATTGCATGGGCCACAGGGCACGAAAGGCAAGTGAAATGTGCCAGGGCTTCAGTGCAGTCTCTGTGAACAGTGGAGTATGGCTTATCACTCTGTTTGTGTGTGTGTGTGTGTGTGTGTGTGTGTGTGTGTGTGTGTGTGTGTGTGTGTGGGTGTGTGTTTGTCTGTGTTTCTGTATCTAGGCAGGTTCTGGGTGAAGAAGAGAATACGTCATAGCAACATAAGAAACGACAGTTTCTTATGTCACATACATCGTACATTTAACTCAGAGGAAACAGAAGAAATTGGAAAAACAAAGTGCAGGCACTTGAATCTTTTAGCCTCATGTTAACTTAAAATTTTTAACTCAAAAAATTTAAAAAGTACTCATTTAATTCCTTTGATTTATGCACCCCTTAGAAATTCATGCAATCCATTTCTATTTAAATGTACACTATTTTGGGTTAGCTGCCATGAGTTAAGCGCTTGTTAATAGCCTTCCTGGATGTAAAGGCTCAGATTGATAGTCCTTCTCTAATTAGCTTGTACGCCTGTGGTGACACTTTAGAGTGAGCTGTATAAGACTATCATCAGCATGTAAGATCATTTCCCAGATTGAAGACAATATGCCAAAACATTTGAATCTTTTACCCTCATTCCAGGTAAAAAAGTTACCTGTTTTTACAAGTAGCTCATGATGTTTTATCAAAGATCTTTGACTATTTATTGTTTGAAGAGCTGTTCATCAGTCTAGAGAATGGATTCTGAGTGGGCATTTTGCAAACCCCATGTCACCCTTGTCCTTGTGTATGAAATCATGCAGTATGGCCTATTATCATATCAGAAAAATCTACCCTGCTGTGCGATCTATCAAGAGCCTGCAGTGTTGAATGTCTCTAGAGCTGCCTTTCCCTGGTTCTAAGATGGTGAGACTCGAGGTGGATTTCTGCAGTGGCAGTAGCAGCCTGACAACACAGCATCCGGCTTGCCTCTGAGAAATCAGGATGAGGGACTTTATTATTATTATTATTATTTATTTATTCACGTTTGCTGTTGTGGCTCTTTTGTTTGCTCTCCAGATCGAGGCTGCTGTGAGAGGATGAGCTAACGGCGGGAGAGGAGCGGGAGCGGAGCCTGCTGATTGGTGCGTGCGAGCGTGCCAGCGTGCGTGAGACGGAGAAGCCGGCGCGGTGAAGATGGCCTGCCGAGCCTCGTCGCAGCGCCCCCTGCTGTTCCTCGCCTTCGTGACGGCTCTGTGGGGGTTCCCCTTCAGGCCCTCCCTCGACTTGGACGTCACCCCCAGGATTACGGTCTTCTCCAATGGTAAGACCGCTGCTGTGTTTACCCTTGCCTTCGCAGCCATGGTGCAGTACCTCCTCCTGTCCTCTAGGGGAAAACATGTGAGCTCATATGGGTAACGGGTTGCAGAATGGTTAGAGCTTTGACTTAATTTCATTTGTTAGCATCCCAAGGACTTTAAACATTCAATGTTTGTGGATGCTGATACCCCAGCATCATCTATTGGAGATGAGAATGTGAACTGGGCCAATGCTCATTGCAAGGGCTTTTTGCTTTTTACTGGAGCAGCCATCTCTCCAAATCCCCACTTTCTCTCCAGTGGAAGTGCACCATCCACACAGGAGGCAGATAGAGAACAGAGAACAGCACCAGGACAAGCCTTCACTGGGCGGGCAGGGGTGGGGCGGGGGGGAAGAGGGGGTGGCGAGCTGAGGCAGCCGTGTTAAGCACTGGTGTGGGGGTGCAGAGGGGTTTGGGTGGACACTGGAGTTGCCGCATACAAGTTTAAACAATGGCCCCACCCTGGGCGTGGTGTGCCAGCATTCAATACCCATGGACCTTGCGCCCACGCGCCGTTTGATATTTTCAGAAAGGCGAATCGATAGTTCTTCGGCACAGCGTGTGCTTTACTTCAGATGTGGTAGGGATTATTAAAAAAGCCGCCTCGCCCTAACCCTGTCCTAGTTTACAGAGTACCTCGCCTCTCTTCTAACAATAGAGAGAGAGGGAAACAGAATGAACAAGACAGTGAAAGAGAGAGAGACATAGCACCGTGAACACCAAATAACAATTCTCAAGCAACAATCATTTTAGTTTCATATTTAGACTTAAAATTCTATTGTGTTAAAATGTTATTACTTTTTTTACTAAATAAGACAACAAAATTGCCAGTGGTGAGAGAGTGGTGATGCTTTTCAATATTTGCCACTGGGGTAAGCAAAAATAACTTAAACAAGCTAATATCTTCTACTTGAGAGAAAGAAGTAAGTTTTAAAATCTTATTACAAGACTAAAACACTTGTTTATACATACTTTTTGCTGAGACAGAGGAACGGGGCGAGGTAGTGGGGACGCCAGAGAAGGGGGTGATGAGGAATGATAAAATGAAAAAGAACATACTTTAATACCAGTGTGCCACTGTGTCAAATGTGAAAACAATCATTAAAAACAAACTCAGTTTATGCCATGGCTGACACTGTTGAGACAGAGCCAGGCTTGGGTCTGATAGTGGCAATTGAAATTTATGCCTGAATGTTCACTCTTTCAAATAGCTGAAGCATTAAAATAAATATGTTCGACCAAGAGAAAAAGCAAATATTGTTTGAAAGAATTTTAAGCAAATCTCACAAAATAAATAATTTTATAAAAAATATAGTTAGAAGAAATTGAGTGTAGCTGTACGATGGTTGAGGAAGATTCCAAAAGAGGAACAGAAAGGTGATAAACGATGAGTTTAAACTTCTTCTAAATACAGGATTTATCTAACTTTCAGTTTAAATTTGTTCAACATATTGAAATTACTAAAAATTACTTTAGCATTTGCATAGTTTAATTCTATTTGAATAACAGTTGGTTTTTATATACAGATTGTTTTTTTTTTATTTTAACTAAGTGACTTTTCACAGAGAATATTTAAAAACTGTAATCGTTTAAGGCCTGCTCAGAACTGACAGAAGGTTTCCATGTGTATTACCACGTGAAGGTTACCACTGAATGACTGAAATACCAGCATCAAAAACACACTGTGCAACAACTATTATTTTTATTTACATTTTTAAATACCTAATTTATCAGAGGAAAGTTTGTGATATTAAGCTAATTTTACTCATTTGTGATTCTGTGTGTTTTTAATCCTGAAAGCCACACAGTTATCTCCACTACAGATGGCTTTTTTAATCAATCAGCAGTGCAGCCATTTAGTGGTCTGCTAATCAGAGGTGAGCTTACGTGCCATGGACACGCTTCATCAGACCTCCAGCTCTGGCATATATACTTTTCCAAAAAAGTATATATGTTGTAGAAAAAAAGTGACTGCACTGGGTCTTTACCAGTCCTAATCTTATAGTATATAATATTTGCATGATATAATATCTATCTATCTTATTTCTCTTTTTTAATGAAAAAAATCTAGAATCCCCCATTTTGCCTCTGAAGTCGTTCTTCTGTCAGTCACAGTTGTGCAGGCCGAAGAGCATGCATTACATTAATGGCATTTAGTAGATGCTCTGATCTGGATTGCAAAATGCAAAACATTGCATTTTTTACATTATATATATATCCAGCTGTATAAATGCATTGCATTTATACAGCTGGATACAAACTGAAGCAATGCAGGTTAAGTACCTTGCTCAAGGGTACAACCTGTGAATTGAACCTGTGACCTTTAGGTTACAAGGCCAGTTCCTTACCCATTACACTGCATGCACCCCTCTGATGCACTCACCTGCAAGTCTGTCGCAGTCACAGTCACAGTTCCAGTATTAAACATGACAGGCCACAGGGTACTGCAGGCTCCAATCAGAGGAGAGGCACATCTCTCCTTTGCTGGTAGCCTGTGGGGCCTCGCTTGTTGTCGTGAAGAACAAAGACAGCTGTAACCGGAGGAATTTGGGCTGACCCCAACCCACCATAGCTACAGCTGGCAGTGCGGGCAGATGACTCCTGGTTACTGGGCTAGAGAGAGACGGTCTGGGCTCATTACATTACGTTACATTTATTAGGCTTTTATCCAAAGGGACGTACAATAACTCATTGGAACAACTACAAAACACAGGTCTGATAAGGTACAGTACTCATTATGTAACAGTCATTCGTAGCCATTGACACAGTAAGTCCAGTTGACACAGTAAGCATAGGCTAGGCTCGATGTGACTGCTGGCCCAGCTTGCACGTGCGATGAGCAACTTCACTGACGGAGAGTGAATCGGGGATGTGGACGTAGGCGTTGTGAGGCCGGTCAGGCCGAATGCTTTTAAAGAATGGGCGTAAAGAATGCTGTACTCGCTGTGATGATGTCACTGCTCTGAAGCAGGGTCGCTGAGACAGGCTATAGCTCTCAGCTGTTGCACAGGAAGCGCAGGCTCACAGAGAGGGGAATGTAAATCGTCACAGTGCCTGTGAATGTTTACACCTGTTCGAATGCGCTGACGGTCTCTGCGACGATCCTTGCTCCGAGCTTATGGGGGCTGGCATCACGTTTTGGGCCCTGCTTTTGCGTGACAGTCTGGAAATCTTGACTGCGTTTGGATTCGGTCTCTGGCGTTTCAGGTGCCACGTTGTTTTTCAATGCATTCTTTTGCGCTGTTAGCTTATCTGAGAATCTGTATGCAGTGCACATTGTGTGTATGCACAAAGAAAATAAACAGAGAATTGTGCACTCCAATAAATGCAAACAAACACACACACATGCACACACACGCACATACAAACACACACACACACACGTGCAGGCACACAAACAAGCTCACGCAAAGACGCACACACGAGCACGCACTCGCTCACAAATGTGCCCACACAAACCCACTTGTGAGATGAATTTAAGATGAGACATGATGGTGTTTGACTCGGGAATCAGAGTTCCTTCTCCCGAGGACGCGAGGATGACGCGGCGAATGACTCACCCAGCTCACGGCCAGAGCTTTTCATAAACTCTCCTTTTCGGCATCGCTCTCTCCGCTTTCATTCCTCTCTGTGAGGCCCTGCCTCTGAGTGCTGTGTGTGTGTGTGTGTGTGTGGGGGGGGGGCACTGGCCTTGGGCCGTGTCACAGCTAAGCTCCCCTCCACCCTCTCCATGCTGGAGTGTGGAGCTGTGAGGGACAGGGATGCTGAGTTCTGCGACTTCACTGCACTGCTCTGCTTCTCTCTGTTGGCCCTGCTCACCTCCTGAGCACCGTGGCCTCTTTGAGCACCAGTCTCTGTTTACCTTTCCCACTGCATAGCTGGAATGTGTGAATGCACATGAAATGAATAATATTAATCAGAATTATGATAACGTGTGCGCGAGTATGAGTTTTTGTCTGTGTGTATATGCTTCTGTGTGTGTGTGCGTATTGTGTGTGTGTGCGTGTGTGTGTACGTGCATGCGCGCACGCGTGTGTGTGTGTGTGTGTAACAGCCTGCTGCAGAATGTGAGAGTAGTGCTCAGCATTATGAAGAGATCAGGGTTACGGTACGCTAAGTCTTTGCGATGTACAGACCTGCATGTCGATGGGTAACCAGATACAGCACCCAGCACAATCTGGGCACTGAAGAATGTGGATGAACAAACAGGAGGGAGGGGAATGAAAGGTGTTTAGTGGAAAGGGTCTTTATGAAACCACATTAACACCCTCTCTGACCGGACAATGGGGAATTACTGCCTCTGCTTCTGTCTCAGCTTACCTTGCTCCATTGTTCCCTCTTCCTCTATTTCACTCACCTCACCCACCCTCCTACGCTCTGGTGTACAGTCAAATCCTCCTTCTATTCCTCTCTCCCTGTCCCCGCGACCTCCCGTTCCCTCATTCCCAGCAGCGCTCTCTGCTTTTCGCGCCTTATTTGGTCGGCTTGTTTGGGAACTGCTTCTCTCGCTCCCGCTCCCCGTCGTGTGGAATTGTACCGGAGGACTCCGCGGAAAGTTTGGAGTTGAATGTGTCAAAAAGTTAGTGACAGAAACTGTTTCAATGTAGATGACAATTTCAGTGCGGGAGTTAACAACTGTTAGCTGCTGGAAAGAGATGTGCTTTTAAAATTATCTGACACTTGAATATTCTATGGTTTTTAAAAAGTAATGAAACCTCACCTGACTTCACCCTCAGTTTATTCACTCTTATCAGGAAGTATTATTTAAAACTCAGATCTCTCCCTTGAGTAGTACTGCTAGTTTTCTTTTCTACCTTTTAGTAAATTGGGTGATTAATGACACTCATTGATTTAACTCACCTGGTGTCCCAGGTTAAAATCCTGATTAGAGGGGAAGAATGAAACCCAGCAGTACTACTGAATAGCCCTGATTCAAAGAATCAAATTAATTACTTTGCTTCATTGCAGAGTTCTTGGGCTCCTCTGTAAATTTCAAGGAGAAGAAACAAAGAATCCTTTTGTGTTTGTTATCTAGCGTTCGTATTCAAGTTTGTGTAGTTGTCATCTCAAAAGATCTGTAGTTTTGAATCAGCTGTAGCTGTTTGATCATTTGAATCATCAAAAAGTCGGCCTCTTCCTCCCGTCATACGGAGTGAGCAGGTGTGCTCATTGTAATGTACCCAGTAGGACAAAGATGTCCTTTGTGAGGCGTGCAGCAGAGGCGCTCCGAACGGACGCGTTTTTAAGGGAAGAGCTGGGATTGAATGACTCCGGGGCCCGGGCGGCTGCCGGGCACTGAATCGCGGGCGGGACCTTTTACCGCCGTCCCCCCGAGCGAGGTGCTCCATCGCCGCGGCGGCAGTAAAAATCCTGCCTCCGTAAACGGGCGACGGGGCGTAATGGCTGCGAGCTCCGTGAGCCGGCTGCGCTCGTAAATAACAGGAGGACCCGGAGGGAGCTCCCTGCAGCCCACGCGCTGGAGAGAAAAAGCCACAACAACAACAACAACAACAAAGACAGCAATATGCAGAGTTTTATCATTGTGGGCGTGGCCCTGCTAGCGAAAGCCCACCTTAGGCCTTGATTAATGTGTGCCGCGTGCTGTGTGCTGTGTACATGTAGACAAAATTTAGTGCTGCCTGACTACACTGTCATACTGGATCTAGCTGATAAGTAGCAAACGTCTGGAAATGGTACAGTCTGGTGGTGCATGGCCAATGTAGTCCAAGGTGTCCCATGCTCTGTAGTTTTCTGAGAAGTATCGTTCGAGCTGCGTGCTTGTCGCAGTTTGCATTATTTATTCATTTGTTTGTTTTTCTGAGCAGGCTTTTATGTTTTTACACAAAGAGCAGAAATTACGGATGCCGAGACCACATGAAAGACTGCGGCATTCAAATACACGTTGTGAAAGAGGCCGTCGTTAATGTGTGCAGTGCACCGACAAAATGATTCAGAGCTGCATGGCCATCCCTGTGACAAACTTTGACCTCTCCAAAACAAGAGCGCCAAGGAAATGAAACATCCGCACTTATTTTAAAATTAATGTGTGGGATTTATCTAACCCTCCACGATTGATTTCTTGAAATGATGTCAAGCCCAGGCAATAAAACGTGTCTCTTGTGTATGTTTTATTGAGTTCAGTGGTCATACCCAAAACGAAGCAGCTCCAAGCGCAAAGGCTGTTCATTTTCTTGATATCAAAAAAGGAAAGAAAATGTTGACAGTGTCTTCCAAACCACCGCTTTATCTTAAAGGAACCCACTCCCCTGTTGCCCAATTGCTCAGCATAGTGTGATTTATGTAGTGTTGCTAACTATGCTTGGAATCCATCAGTAGCCTTGCGTGCCAACCCACAGCCTAGCCCCAAAACCACGTACCGCGACTGTTGCTGCCCTCGTAAAAGAATCTGCGTAGGCAAACGCATGCATGCCCTTGCCAGGCATTCCTGGTAAACAGTGGAACCAGAGTGCCCATAAGTAAGATGTCACTTTGGTAACAATACAGAACAGAAAGCAGGGTCTGATGTCCTTGATTTAAAGCATTCTGCATGTTCTCCACGGTTGGAGATTTAAAGCATTCTGCATGTTCTCCACTGTTGGAGATTTAAAGCATTCTGCATGTTCTCCACTGTTGGAGATTTACAGCATTCTGCATGTTCTCCACTGTTGGAGATTTAAAGCATTCTGCATGTTCTCCACGGTTGGAGATTTACAGCATTCTGCATGTTCTCCACTGTTGGAGATTTACAGCATTCTGCATGTTCTCCACTGTTGGAGATTTAAAGCATTCTGCATGTTCTCCACTGTTGGAGATGTAAAGCATTCTGCATGCTTTCCACTGTTGGAGATTTAAAGCATTCTTCATGTTCTCCACTGTAGGATATTTAAAGCATTCTGCATGTTCTCCACTGTTGGAGATTTAAAGCATTCTGCATGTTTTCCTCTGTTGGAGATTTAAAGCATTCTGCATGTTTTCCTCTGTTGGAGATTTACAGCATTCTGCATGTTTTCCTCTGTTGGAGATTTACAGCATTCTGCATGGTCTCCACTGTTGGAGATTTAAAGCATTCTGCATCTTTTCCTCTGTTGGAGATTTAAAGCATTCTGCATGTTTTCCTCTGTTGGAGATATTAACCAGGCTGCTGGATTTGTCTATTGAAGTGGAATATGATATGAACAGATTTTCTTCTTTTTATACGGTTGATTTGATGAAAGCATCAGGCCAGTACAATGATCCAGTAATAGTTCCATTTCCTGTATTTTACCAAATGTGTTTTGCTGGATATTGTGATGGTCTATTGTGTCGGATGTGAAAAAAATGTGATGTATGCGAAAGCAGATGCTTTTCTGTTCAATAAAAAGGTAGGTTGAAAAGATGCTTTGAATCCTACCCTTGCCTGCCCTATAAAACCCAATGTTCTGTGCATAGCAGTCTGTGCTGAGTGACTTATTCAGTGCTGTGGAGCTTGTGTGCACCCCTGCTCTGGCAAAGACCGTAATCTCCATTAGAAACAACACTCCTCTCACTCTCTTCCTCCTTCCCCTGTTCTGTGTGGAAGATGCCCTTGACCTACTTAGCTGTGATGCAGAGAAATGGCTCATTCAGTAACACTCACAAATAGCATGTTTGGCTGTGCTGTGTGTGTGTGTGTCTATGTGAGTGTGTATATATATATATATACGTGTGTGTTTTTGTGCATGTGTGTTTATGTATGCATGCGTGTGCGTTTGTGTGTGTGTGTGTGTGTGAGAGTGTGTGTGTGCGTTTGTGTGTGTGTGTTTGTGTGAGTGTGTGTGTGTGTAGGTGCGTTTGTGTGTGTGTGTGTGTGTGTGTGTGTGTGTGTGTGAGTGTGTGTATGTTAGGGGAGCAGAGTTCTCTGGACTGGCATATTAGCTGCCTGATTTAATCATGCATGTGTTTCATTTTTTTAACAAAATGCAGAATAGTGCAATATTTAAATACACCGCTTTGGTTAACAAAGTCGACTAGAACACAGGAAAAATGCTGACATTTTCTCAGTTTTGTATCTGTGCAATGTCTCTGTTGTGTCTCTGTGACTAAACATTCATTTCCAATCTGTATTTTTATGTCAGAGTGTGTGTGTGTGCATTAGTTTGCATGTGTGAGGGTGCGTGTGTGCACATGTGTATATATGTGCATAAGCAAGCATGTATATGTTTGTGCGTGCTTGTGTGAATTTGTTTCTTGTCTGTGTGTGCGGCATGTACATACATGGCTATGTAGGTGTGTAGGGACTGTGGACTCTAAAACGCTGAACTGCATTGTGGGATTCCTGATCCTCAGTTCTCTGGCCTACTCAGGTAGGGCCAGAAGTGGAAAGTCCAAGGGTCAGACAGCAAAAGCCCTGCCGTGTGTTTCTACCACCACTGAACTCAACCGGCTGATTTCCGTAATCAAGACCAGACCTGAAGCAGTGAGATACTGGAATATAAGTGTGTGTTTAAGGTGTCTGCCCCAGCGGACACAGGGAAACACCACAGTCCCGTCCCATCTTTGACCTCGGTCTCAGGATTTGTGTAGCTCCCCAGAACCACGCCCTCCCACTCCTGACAGGCCAATCAACTGAAAGGTTTATGTTTGATCCTGCTTTGCAAATAAATTCCTGCAGTCTCATTTTTGTTATTGCCAACGTCAGTCAGTGTAAGAGAGAGAGACAGTCCCAGCATGGCTTGCAGCCCTTAGAATGAGGACTCTGGGACCCAAGGGTTTTTGGGGTTGAATCCCAGAGTAAAAAAAGTATAAAAATAATAACTCAGTCAGCTGTGTGAAAGAGTTAAACAAAGTATGAGACAAAATGCTCATTCTCAGCTGCCAGTTCTGGGGGTGTCTTCATGCATCTGTTCATTGCACCAAACGCGGAGATGATCGCTGACAGTTGATTGCTTTTTCTTTTCCACTTGTTCTTCAAGCCTGTGGCTGTTATTCCCAGTAGTGTTTGACTTTGTGCGATCCTGTCTATGTGAGAGAGATAAAAGCACTCTTTTTAAATGACGTTTCTTTCTGTGGGCCCTCTGCGATCTTTTGATCGGTCTCTTCTGACGTGCCTCAGCTTTTATGGACAAACGGACGTGAGTGCTGTCAATTTTTTTAAAACCGAAAATTAGACTAAAGCGTAATTATGCGCTGCATGAGCCTAATTCTGTCAAAAGTGATTTGCTGCTTTTTTATAACTATGATATGTATTTTTTACATTAAAAAAAAAGATTTCCCGACCAGTTTGACAGCCGTAGGGGGAAAAGAGAAAGAGCCTTCCTTCTGAGGAAATGTAAACGTTGAGGCCGAAACCACTGTGTGGTTGTAAACATCACAAGCTGGAAGGAGCTCATGATTAAAAACACTGTTCTGTTGACGGAGCGTGTGATGTGGGGGAGGAGGTGCACGTCAAGGAAAGCTGGTCCTTACATACAAGCTCTGCCGGGATCTGGATGAAGAATTACTCAACATCTTGAGCAAACTAGGAATGTAAGATATCTAGTTAAGGAAGATAAAGTGGTGAAATATACTAAAAATGACAACTTTCAGAAATTTTTCAGTTATTAGTGCTTTTAAAAACAACTGCACCGTTTGATTTATGTGTTCTGGGGGTGTTTTGCACAGTAATGCATATTTATGCATCAATCTGTATCTCAGATTGCATATATGAATCCAATATAACACCCAGTTATATTATACGCATTCTTCATTTCCATTTCCAATACATCCATATCCTGTACATATTAAATTTCTTCTGTATATATGGTCGAGTGTATACCTGATGCTGGTTTAATAGAGTAAAGGAAAAACTGCATTTTGAGAAGGCTGGAGGCAGGTATACTGAAACCTGGCCGCAGTCGACGCTCGTGAGCTTGCATAATGTTTATCCACATCTTACGACATGGCAGCTGCCATTCAGCAGAGCTGGGGTTGGTCAGAATGGAACATTCTGGAACAGAACAGAACAGAAGTGGACAGAAAATGAGAGGACAATCCCAGCACGCTGTGAACACTGGGTATGACACTGAATACAACCTGAACCTGAGGATTGGTTTAGCTGCAGTGTCACAGTTAAAAAAAGAAAAGGAATTTCAGCTGTATGAATGAGTTGGAAAGTTTGTGAGGTGTGAAACTGTAAGTAGGAGAAGGCTGGGGTTCTTTATGTGTGTTCACTGTGCTCAAATTTGAGGACAGAGCCCGGAGCTATGCCAGCCTGAAATGGGTTCAGCCACCGGGTTGCAACTGCATTCACTCCTTTCCACACGTTCGCGCACACACACACGCACACACACACACACACTACACATGAACCCATACTCAAACGCACACCTTGTAGCGGTGTCATTGTCGGGCAGGTGGTCACACACCTCTATGTGTGTCTACAGTGTACACACTCAGTACATTCCACATAGTCAGTGTTTGGCAGGTGAGAGGTCAATGTTCAGGTGTACAGCGCACCGTACACACACACACAAGGCTGGAATGGTAAATAAAGTCATTGGTAATGCCAGTACGGGAGTGGACTGTGGGCTGTGCTCTCCCACCTGTTTTACTGTTTGGACAGAACGGCCCCTTACAGTCAGACCCATGCAATCCTAACAGTGCTGAACACACGCTAATATGAAATCTTTTGGGAAATGTGATTAAGCGTTTCGCTCTGTCTGCTGACCCAGACATTGGTCAGAGATTTGTGAGCTTGCTGAATTTACCACTTCCTCTTTCTGATTGGCTGTCTGTGATCAGTGGGATTATTAGATGTTTCATGTGGTGGCCGTCAGGCGGAACCTTTCCGGTCTCTTGGGACCGGAGTCAGGACAAGCCCTGCCTCGAGGGTCTGGTGACACATACACCAAGGTTGGTAGGGTTCAGCATGCACTGCAGAGACTCACAGATGTGCTTCTGGGATATGGAGTCCAGAGATAATGTTGTATTTAGGGAGACAGAAAGCCTGAAGGCCTAGGGTGGATACCCGCAGAAGTCCTTTGTTGTTACTGTTGTCTGCTGGGTGCGGTCATTTTTTTTGGAGGATGTCTCCTCCCACCTTGTTTCGTTGAGTCAGGAAACGGGGATCTGTTTCGCGTTGAGCGCCGTGTGAGGGAAAAAGACCATTCGCAGATGGAGGCTCACTTTGACCTGAGGGCATTAGCAGCTGAGGCGTTTGGGACAATAGCTCAGAGAAAGTCAATCCCTCATAGGAAACACGATACTTGATCTACGGAGAGGGAATTCCTCTACCTGGCAGGTGGAGGCAGTGATCACCTTGGCTTCTGTCCTATGGCACAAAACGTCTGTGCACTAATTTTAATACAGCATACCTCTGCGCTTAAGAACCTATTTATTAACTGCCATTAAAATCACTGGCATGCTTGCCGAGAGGTGATGTTTTGAACATGGAGAGAGAACAAGTCTCTGCAGCTTTCCGTATTTGAAGTTTTATTTCTAAAAATGTTCTCTACCTCAAGGTCCTGCTTGTTTTTGAAATCGATTTGTTTTCGGTGTAGGAGCTGCCGTGTATAACAGACGTTTTGGCCGATAAGCCACGAACAGCGCATTTTCAAGGCTCGCCTTCCTTGTGTAGGAGTATTCCAGTTGCAGGTGATTCTAAGTATATATAAATCCTAAGTATTCGCTGTATTTGAGGTATTTGTTTGAATTTTTTTGACTGTTTATGTTTTTGAGTCTGCCCTCCAGTGCAAGCCAGCAGGACCTTGAGATACACAGTGAAAATGTTCAGTTTTAAATCAACTCTTACAGAGAACATATGGTCCATATTGGACTCATATGTAGTCTGTTAGAGTTGAATCAATGCCGTGTATCTCAAGGATCCTGCTGCTCTGTTCGAGTTTCCTGTAGCTGAGTTCTGTCACTTTTGTTTGGTGTTCAGCTTGGCCCTCTGGTTTGGGTGGGTATCAATGTGGGAGGGTGATGGAATTCTGGGTGCAACGATGCTCCAGTCCCTGTCACTGGCGTGTCCTTGGTGTCACTTCAAGGGAACTGAGCGCGTCCTTCCTCTGCCAGTCACATCATTGTTGCTGATATCAGCTCGAGTTCAGCTGAGTCATCTTCCCGAAGCTGTTTTTTACTGCTTACACCAACAAACAAACACACACACACACACACACACACGCACACGCAGTTGTCTGGCCATTCTCTGGTTTTCCGATGCATTTATAAATATTTTGTAACCCCGCCCCCCAAATGGGACCTGAAATTCTAGTCTGTGGCACTTCACAAGTCCATTAATCTTGGCCCCACGTCAGAAGCCAACATTCTTTTTCAGTATTCAGTATGAAGGGCATGTTGTTGTTGTTCGTTTGAGCTGCTCAAGGCCGAATGGCTTAAAGGACTTGCTGTCAAGGACATGCATTTCCCCACTCCCCTCTTATGGCTCATGCAATTTGGCTTCATCACCATCATACTCATCCTCATTGTCATCATCATTATGCAACGCAAAAGTGAGGCTTGTCCATTTTATACATGGATGAAACTGTTGAATGCACTTAAGCCATTACTTTTGAGCCATAATGGAAGGAGGTGACCTCACACAGCCCTAGGGCTATGTCGTAATAGCGTTTGCGTAACTTGTGTTATTTCTGCGGCGCGTGATTTATTTTAAGATCCACTGTGTTTCCAGATGCATTGTGCGTCAGGGAAATGCCCCATGGCTAGGACTGTCTTGCCCCTGGGCTTAGTTACTCCAATTTCAGAGAGAGAATGGGGTTTAGTGTGACAACACGTGATATGTATGTGCGTATGTGCGTGTGTGTGTGTGTGTGTGTGCGTATGTGTGTACGTGTGTGTGTGTGTGTGCTCCTCCGGTCCCTCCTGACTCTTTGGTTGTGTGGCACAGGCTGCATCTTATTGGCTGCCAGCATGCTAAAGCCTTCTGCCCAGGTGGGTCATGACGCTCTTCTGATGCTCTGAGTTGTGGGAGGAGGGCTCTCCAGCCCTGGGGAGAGCATAACACTGCTGATCTGTGCCCCAGATGGAGTCCAAAACACCCAGGACCGCTTTGACCCTGACCATACGACTACTCACCCTCCCTCCGCTTCCCTCAAGCACTCACACACACACACATGCGCACACGCACGTACACACACACACTCAAAAACACTGAAACTCCCTCAGACACACACAAGACTCGCTGTGTCTTTACCTCTCTCTCTCTCACTCTCTCTTTCCCTCTCTCTCCTCACATTCTCTGTTTCTTTCTCCCATGTGTCCTCCCCAGCTCCATCATCTCTCTGTTGCACATGTCTGAGCTGATCGGCAATGGCCAAGCTGACAGTCCCTTGAGTCTCAGGGGGTGTGTGTGCACGTGTGTGAGTGTGTGTGCATGTGTGTATGTGTGTTTGTGTGCGCGTGTGCGTGCGTGCATGTGCATGCAGATGCATGTGTGCCTGTGTGTGTGTATGTTTGTGTGTGCATGCGTGTGTGCATGGATGTGCGTGTGTCTGTGTGCATGTGTGTGCGTGCGTTTGTGGGTGTGTATGTATGTGTGTGCGCGTGTGTGTGTAGGTGTTCGGAGGAAACACTGCAGCTGAGGACGGGTGGGAGGGGGTGTTGAGTCATAAGGCCTAGTTTGGTGCATTTCCTGTCAGAATCATTCAGTCTTGGATTGTAGAAACCCACATTATTCCGTTAAATTGAAACTCAAGAAGTTCCTCCTATTGTGAAGAAGAAGGCTAGAGGACATTTGAGAATAATATTAAAGGAACTGCATCTACGGTGGTACAGGAAAGTACAGCTGATGTAGGAGGAACAGTACAGTACAGTGTAATTTAGGAGGAAGGACCTGAGAGAAAGCCTGTCTGCCAAATAGTACATTTTTGAAAAGGATATGCTTTATTTTTGTTAATTTTTCCCCCACATTTTTTCTGCTAATTTGGAATGCCCAATCATATTCACCTGCCACCAGATGTGGAAAGTCTAGGGTGTCAGAAAGTCCTGCCATGTGTTTCTTCCACCCATGAACTCATCCAGCTGATTTCACTAATTAGTTCCAACCTCCTGGCTGAAAAGTTCTGCTAATGAACAAGGTGATTGGAGCAAAATACTGGGTAGAACTTTTACTTTCTGAACCTGGAATTTCTACCCCTGCCAGGCACAGTGAATTGCTGTGACGCAGTCAACAAAATGACCATGTACAGACATTGGGTGCATCCCAATACTCAAAATAGGTATCCTCATTTCCTCCACTTCCACCTCATCTCCTTTGTGCCCCGGAAATCAATCTTTGTGTCCTTCGTTCCACCCGTGTCCCAGTATTGGAGAAGATGATCGAAGTGGACTGAACTATACGACTTCAAACTCGCCTACTCCCCTCCTTTCCTCCACATACTTCCAGGTAGGAAACGAGTGGTAGTGGGTGAGTGGAGGAAAGGAGGTGAGGAGTGAAAAGCAATGGGATGCACCCATCATACAGACAAGAAGGAGGAAGGTGCTTCATGTGTGCCTTGAGCCAACAGACTATGGACTCGTTCCAATTGCTTATTTCTACCTGCTTGCATGCTTTCCTTGTGTCCTTTCCTCGTACTTTAGCTACAACCATTGGAGGATGCAAGGAAAGGAAGCAAGAAAAGGACGTGGAAGGATACATCCTTCAAGAGCCTCCTAGCTTCTCGCTCCTGGCTCTTTCATGGAGCATTTAAGAGGTTGGAATGTCCTTGAAGATGGCGGCACTCGATCGATTTCTGAGTCAGGCGAGGATCGAGGAGACAAGGACAGACACAATAAAAGATTGGAATGAGCTCTATGGCTGGCCGGGTGACCAGCAGGGCTTGCTAGTAAGCAATGAGATGGATTCCCTCTTTCCCTAAGCAATGCTGTTGCCAATTATACAGTCTGGATTCAATACCAGACTGTGGGGCCCATCTGTACACTGGAATAATGCCGTAACAGGATTAGTCCCCCAGCAGCCAAAGGGGATATGCTTTTGTTTCTTTCCCAATTTGGAGTGTCCTATAGTATTTGTAGGCCTGCCCTATTACTGCATTGTTCGCTGTCTGCACAGTAGAGTGCAGACAGGCATGTACATGCGGTGCCTAGAAGTCCTTGTGTAACAGTAATGTTGACTGTGAGTAAACAGTACAGGGCTATGAGTGCATGACAGGTGTGAGAGAATGGGTAAATACGTTGGCAACTGAAAATCCCAAATGAATGCACACGCCCCAGCTCCACCACAACCGCCTCCACCCTCCATCCCCTTGTTCTCGCAGACGGCGGCTCAGTTCAGTCCGTGAAGGTTGGTCGGCTGCGGCGGGAAGATCTAACAGCAGGCTCGGCCGCCTGACAGAGCTGTGCAACCCTCCACAACAACATGTAATTATTGTTTTAGTGCATCTCTGTGGCAGACAGCCGCTGATGCATGTGGTTTCATCCTGTGTCATTAGCAGTGCGGCAGTCTCGGCGTGCGCTCTCTTCTCATGTGTGCAGTGTCATCTGCTGTAATGACCACTTCCCCATTCCCTCCCTCCCTCCCTCCCTCCCTCCCTCCCCGAGACTTCCCGGTCCTCTGTCATGCTGGAGAGATCCCGTGGCTCTAACAGCCCCCCATTCACACACGTTGTACGCTTGTGATGCCATTAAGTCATCCCGATTAACGTGCCACATGTGAAGAAACATCAGAAGTGCCCCTCTTGACAGTGTCATCAGTGGTTCCCTGTTTTGGCTAGAGGTCCTTTCCATCTGTGTCACAGGCATCAGAATCCACTGTCTGCTGGTTTTCAGTGTGTTTCAGTACTAGTGGTTAATTTAAGTTTCTGATTGGCTAAATAATCCACATACCTTTCTCTCAAGGCCTTGAGTGGCTACTGACTGAAATGTAATCACAAATACCTGTAGGCATTGTGGCTCTCCAGGACTGAAGTTTGATGCCCGGATCTGAACTAATGTGAACATTTTTGATGTGTATTTTGTGATGAAATATAAATCTGATTAAATGAAATACAAAGTACCTTTAGCTTTGAAAATGCCTGAAAAAAATCTTTTATGTGAAGGAGGTGGGAACAATATTGATGGTGGTTGTTATTATGTTAAGCCTGCTGGCAAACCCCCGAGCACCTTCCCACACAGTTTATCATGGTGTCATTTTCTGGTGTTTTAAAGCCACAAAATATATCACACTTTATGGTATATTGGTGACAACGTTCAGATATGTATTGTAAATCATGCTTATGTTGTGTGCTGACTGGTTAGCTATGCTACTGTATGTGCTGGCTTCCTCCTCCCAGGTAATATTCTGGTTAATAAGCTTAGCATGTGGAGGTACAATTAAACCTGACACTAATTTGCTAGCTGGTGAAGTGCATCTGGTGCTATCAGGCCTATTGAAGCTGCTTTCACCTGACAAGAAAGCTCTGTGCTCAGTACCAAGTAAGGCGGTGACTACACATGAGAAGAATCGAGTACCGCCAACTGTTGAAACTTGACATCATTCATCCAGGAAACTCGTTGGTTCAGAGAACTGTAACAAGCAGTGATAGTAGTATGTTGCCTGCAGTATATGGCTAAATTGTGAACTCGCTTTGTGAAACCAAAAATCCTTAGTTTATTCTGAAGTGTTCTTCCATTTTTACATCTGCCTGCTTCATACAAAGCTGTGATGTGATTGGCAGCACTGCGAAAAGTCAGCTTCAAACAAGGTCAAAGTTCAAACAATTTTAAATTTGAGGCAACTCGGCATTCATTTTGAGATGTTCGTTCCGCCAGCCTGTGTGTTGCTGCCAAGTCAGGCATCAGCACTCCCTCCATAGGAAATGAATGGTGTGACGTTGTGTTGAGCATTTTGACGCTGATCTTGTGCAAGCTACACAAGCTGTCCAGCTGATGGAATGTTCGTTTGAACCATTCAACTGCCATTGTTTCCTGGCAACAGCAGCTTGTGAGCTGTGTTTGGGGAACTTATCAGACCTTTGGATGCAATGTCTACCCTTGAGTGTGCCACCAGCCACAGTACCCCCAAAGTCTGTGGATTCAAGGGAAAAGGGAATACCTGGAGAGGGATAAAGGGTGTCTAAAAAGAGGGTGACTGTTTCTCGCAAGCAGAACCCATCTGGTTTACAAGCACGCCCCCCAGGAGCAGACTACTTTCTCAGAATAAAAAGGTATGAAAAAGTGCCTCAAAAGGTACAAACTCTTATCATTTTGCTGGTGCCCTATAGGTACATAAAATTGTATCCCCAACCAACAATGCATTCAGGGTACATTCAGGAAATTTGTTCCATAAAGAACAGAAGTGTACCTCCACTGTACCTTTAGGGATATGTTCAGTGATAAATGGTCCTGTTCCTCTCTAATCTGATCCAGAGGGCAGTGTGTACCCCTCATTGAGAGAGCAGCAGTGGGTGTGACTTACCGTACTGTAATGTTACTGTGGTCTCCGCCTGCAGTCTTTCTCCTGGCCAATCACGGTGCACTCAGTAGTGGAGACATGGGGAAATGCCAGCCTGTCCTCTCAGAGGAAGTCCCAGCGAGGCTGAGGTTATGTGCCGGCTGGCTGGTTGTTAGGAAGACTGTAAGTGTCTGTGTGTGTGTGTGTGTGTGTGTGTGTGTATGACTGGAGGACGCGTGCTCCTGCTAAAGGGGAGACATTGGGATGTTTGTGTGTGTGTGTGTGTGTGTGTGTGTTGGCTGGGGAGAGGGGGGGTGTGGCAGGAGTTATGTACCAGCTGGCTGGTCTTATGGGGAAGAATGTGGGGAGTGTGTGTCTCTATTTGTGTGTATGTTTTAGGGGGGTTGGGTGACAGTTGGATTCGGGGAATCTTCCCTGAGAGTTGCCCCAGTATTGCCAGCTCACATTTTTTTGAGCCTACGTATCCCTAGCCCCCCTGCCCCCTTCTGTCAGCAAACAAACAGGGACAGCCCATCATGACCATGTCCTTCTGCATGTGGAGACTTGTCTGGCACAAACCTCAGTGAGATATCCTTTTTGAAAAATAAAAGGGAGTTGAATTTGTTCAGGGCTCTGTTAAATGCAGTGTTGAACATTCAGTTGGACTCTGAGGCACCCCAAAGGAACGCCTTCACTCTTTTGCCCTTAGTTTGTGTAAACAGGTCTTTTTTCCCATTGTAAAGACTGTTAATATTTAACCCTTTGAAGAGCTGTTTTAAAAAAAAGTTTTTTCAGAATTTTAAGTCATTGTTCTAGAAGTCCATTGCTTTCAGTTATCAGCTGTGATTCTTACATCAGCATTAGAATATCCATTTAAGAACTAATCATATATTTGTGACCGTACACCTTAAATGGTTAAGCACCAGCCTGGAGCCATCTAAAACAGGGTGGGTGTGAGATGTGGAGAAAATGGTGGAGAGAGGTGAGATGTAGACAAATATGGCTCTTAAATATTTATGTTTGGTGGAGCTGAGGTTGGTCTTTGCTCTTTGTTCTTGCATTTTTTGAATTTGCAGTTGTTGTTTGCTTTCTTGTCCTTGGGACATCTACAGTACAATGGCACTTGTGTGGATAACATCCGAGAAAATGCAGTACAGTGGAGTATGCTGCAATTGCTCATGTTTAGTGTATTGGACATAGTATAATGGGAGTTATGACATAATGGCAGGAATGTAGTATATTGACACTGTATGTTATAATAGTCTGATATAATGACAAGAGTGCAGTGCATTGGTATGAGTGTGATATAAGAACAGCAAATAGTATAATGGTATGATCTAGTGGCAAGTGTGTGGTGCAATGGCTGCAGTGTGGTATAACTGCAGTAAATGACACAGGAGTGTGGTGTGATGGTAGGGTGTGGTAGAGTATTATCAGTATGGCACGGCATCAGTGGTAAGCAAAGCAGCTTTGACTGTTTCTCATGCGATGGGCTGAATCAGGAGCTGGCGCCCGTGGAGAGGTGAAACAAGAGCAACTGCTGAGCCAGTTCAGCGAATGACCTCCAGAGGGAGGTTGGGAGGGAGGGCAATAAAGAGCGAGGGAGAGATGGAGGGATGCAAAAAGAGAGGGCAATATAAAAGGATCCAGAGATAGAAAATGAGGGTAAAAAAGCAATAAAGAGAAGAGGGGAAAAATGGATAGAAAGGCAGAAAGAAGAGAGAGGAGGAAAGAAAAGGAGAACGAGAGGGAGAGAGGGATGGTGAGAGAGATGAGTCAGCAGGTTTCCTGGGAGACTTTAATAGTTGCTCATTCTCACCACCCTCGTGTGATGTAGCCATGGGACCGACTCCCAGTTCCTGATAATGAGATAACTTTTATGTTGTGCTCCCATTGATTTATCGTCCCGGGACGCTCGGTTATTACCAGCGCTGCAGACAGGCTGCTCCCCTTCAGAACTCATTTAGCGCCGCGCTTATATAAAAAAGAAACTGGCTAACGTCCTCCTGGCCAGCAGGATTGAGGAGAGGCATGCCATCAAGGAAAGGGGGCGTGGTCTGCCGATGCCAGAGGCTTTCGAGTGTTCCATCAAGGCAAATGGGCATGTGCAGTTAATTAGCCAATGGAAATCAGCGAGTGGCAGAAATCTGCTTCGGTGTGGCGCTCGTTAATGTGCTCTTGTGTTGTAAATTGTGCTCTTCCTCCGCCTGCTCTCCCTCTGCCACGGCATGGTTTCACACGTTGCGTGAATGATGTCATTAAGTGCATCCTTGTGAAGGACAGTAGAAGCGCAGGCAAGGCTGCAGGGTAGTTACACTTGCACGTGAACACACACCCACGCATACGCGTACATGCGCACACACACATGCAAATATGCACACTACATCAGGTTGTGGGAAATTCTGGTCCTGGAGGGCCAGTGTGTATGCAGGTTTTTGTTTCCACTAATTACCCTGGCTAAATGAGCTAATTGGCTGTATACAAACACTGGTTTCTTCGTAGATTAGATTGCAGTACACGGGGACACAAGAACAGGCTTCAGCTGTCATTTATGTGCTTACCTACATTACATTACATTACATTATAGGTATTTAGCTGACGCTCTTATCCAGAGCGACTTACAACAGAGTAACCAAACTCAGGATCAAGTCCGCTTAAGTCCATTGAACAACATGTAGATAAAAAGCCTTTACTATGATGCATACAATAAGGAGAAACAAGATAGTCTGAACAAATTTTTTTTTTTTTTATAGTTATGGGAGGGGGTTTAGGGAAGAGGAGAGAGGTACACAGAGAAGAGGTGCGTCTTGAGTTTCCGTTTGAAGGTGCTCAGACACTCTGCTGTTCTGACCTCCACTGGAAGATCGTTCCACCATCGTGGGGCCAGAACTGCAAAGAGTCGAGACCTTGTTGCTGCTCGTGTAGGGGAGGAATCAGCCGCCCTGTAGTAGCCGATCGGAGCGATCTGGCCGGCTTGTAGGGTCTGATCATCTTCTGCAGATAACCAGGAGCTGACCCCTTGACTGCTTGGAAAGCAAGCACCAGTGTCTTAAACCGGATGCGAGCTTGCACTGGTAGCCAGTGGAGGGAGATGAGGAGGGAGTGACGTGGGAGTCACGAGGGAGGTTGTAAACCAGACGTGCTGCTGCATTCTGGATGAGCTGAAGGGGTCTGGTGGCTGATGCTGGGAGGCCAGCCAGGAGGAGTTGCAGTAGTCCAGACGTGACAGTATCATGGCCTGGACCAGGAGCTGTGTGGAATAATTGGTGAGGAGTGGTCTTATTCTGCGGATATTGTACAGGATGAACCTGCACGACCGGGTGGTTGCCGCGATATTCTCAGAGAGTGACAGCCTGTTGTCGAGCACAACTCCAAGATTTCGGGCACTCTGTGAAGGGTGTAGGGGAGTGTCTCCTAAAGAAATGGGGAGATGAGAAGTGGGAGAGGTAAGAGAAGGAATATGGAGAAGTTCCGTTTTGTTTGTGTTGAGCTTGAGCTGGTGTTTGGTCATCCAGCTCTGGATGTCACTCAGGCAGGCGGATATGCGATCGGAGACCTGAGTGTCTGTGGGAGAGAAAGAGTAGAAAAGTTGAATATCATCTGCATAGAGATGATATGACATGCCATGGGCGGCAATAACAGGGCCAAGGGACCTAGTATACAGAGAAAAGAGGAGGGGACCAAGGACAGAGCCTGAGGGACCCCAGTTGTGAGGGGACGAGGAGCTGATACTGCACCGGCCCAGGCAACCTGGAAGGAGCGGCCGGAGAGATAGGACGCAATCCAGTTGAGGGCTGGTCCGCAAATTCCCAATTTTGTCAGGGAAGACAGAAGTGTAGGATGGTCAACGGTGTCGAAGGCAGCTGAGAGGTCAAGAAGAATTAGGACAGATGAACGGGATGCTGCGTGTGCTGCGTGGAGAGACTCAGTGACGGAGAGCAGGGCAGTCTCCGTCGAGTGACCGGGTCTGAAACCAGACTGCTGAGGTCTTGGAGGTTATGTTTAGAAAGAAAAGAGGAAAGTTGGTTAGACGCAGCACGTTCGAGAGTTTTAGATAGGAATGGAAGAAGGGATACCGGTCTGTAGTTTTGGGTGAGGCAGGGGTCCAGTGTTGGTTTCTTCAGAATGGGGGTGATGTGGGCTCTTTTGAAAGATGACGGGAAGGTGCCAGAAGTCAGGGAGGAGTTAATCAGGTGGGCGATGAAGGGGATGATCTCTGGTGAGATCAGCTGGAGGAGGGTAGAGGGGAGGGGATCAAGGGCACAGGTGGTGGGACGGTGGGAGAGCAAGAGTTGGGAGACATCAGGGAGAGAGAGTGGGGAGAAGGTGGAGAATGTGGGGAGGGTCATAGAGGGGATGGGGGGAGGGAAGGGTGGGGAGTCGGGAGGGTCAAGGGAGCTGCGGATGAGTGTGACCTTTGCTTCGAAGAAGGCTGCGAATTCTTCAGCAGTAAGGGAGGTCTGAGTTGGAGGTGAGGGTTTACTGAGGAGAGAGGAGAAAATTGAAAACAGTTGCCTGGGGTTAGCAATAGATTTGTGTATTTTAGAGTGGTAGTATGTTGCCTTGGCAGTGGCAACTGCTGAGGAGAAGGAGTTCAGTAGGGACTGGTAGGCAGAGAGGTCCGTTGGCATTCTAGACTTCTTCCAGTTCCGCTCTGCTGCACGCAGGGCAGTCCTGGAAGATCGCAGAACGTCAGTCAGCCACGGGCATGGAGGAGATGGGCGTGTGGGCCTGGAGACAAGAGGACAGAGGGTATTAATGGCAGTGGAGAGTGATGATAGCAGGGTGTCAGAGGCCGAGTCAGAGGGAAGGGCAGAGAAGACATCAAGAGGGGGGAGGGAGGCAGTGACACAAGGGGCAAGAGAGGAGGGAGAAAGGGCGCACAGGTTACGGCGGACAGAGACGGTAGGGCTGGGTGGAGAGAAGGGGTGTGGGTGGGAGGGAAGGGGGAGTGAGAAGGAAACAAAATGATGATCAGAGGTATGGAGAGGGGTGACGTTTAGGCCAGTGCAGGTGGTGTTCCTCAAAAATACGAGGTCGAGGAGGTTGCCAGCCTTGTGGGTTGGGGGAGAATGCTGGAGGGAGAGGTCGAAGGAGTGGAGTAGTGGAAGGAAGGCTGCAGACTGGGAGGCTTCAAGGTGAATATTGAAGTCTCCGAGGAGGATGAGGGGGGCACCATTCTCAGGGAAGGAGCTGAGCAGGATGTCAAGCTCATCCAGAAAATTTCCCAGGGACCTGGGGGCGGTAGATGACAGAAATAAACAGGTTAGATGGGTGAGTCACGTGTACAGAGTGGTGTTCAAAACTGGACAGAGAGAGGTGAGAGTGGAGAACAGAGAAATTCCAGGAGCGGGAGAGAAGTAAACCTGTGCCACCACCACGGCCTGATGGCCGGGGTGTGTGGGAGAATGAGAATGAGGAGGATAGCGCGGTTGGGGTAGAAGAGTTGTCAGGGCTGATCCAGGTCTCTGTGAGGGCCAGGAACTGGAGAGACAGGTGGGAAGCGTAGGCGGAGATGAAGTCGGCTTTTCGGGTTGCCGACTGGCAGTTCCAGAGTCCCCCAGCGAGGGTGGCATTCTGGCTGGTAGCTGGTTGCAGGTCGCGGAGGTTCGATGGGTTTCTCTGTCGTGGGGGCCCGCGACGCTGGAAGCGGGTTCGGAAGGGGAGAGAGCATACTGGGATGGGGAGGGAGCGCATAAAATGTGACGGAGCGACGCTATGCGTCGCTCTAAAAGCCCTATTATTGTGCAAATGCACCTGAAACTAATGACACCATTAAAACAATAAATCAATAGAATTCCTAAAATTCCTAACCGACGCACGTGACCTCAATTACAAGCAATTCTATATATTCTAAAATATTCGACAACCGCGTAAAACCCTACTGCACGCAATACAAGTAAAAAACTTAAAATCTACTTCTCACGCAACGGAACCGGTAGCAGACGCGAAGCACACGAGTTGGTTACACTTCTGGTGTCTAACCAGAGAACCACAGTTAAAATACCCACGTCGCTCTAAAAGCCCTATTATTGTGCAAATGCACCTGAAACTAATGACACCATTAAAACAATAAATCAATAGAATTCCTAAAATTCCTAACCGACGCACGTGACCTCAATTACAAGCAATTCTATATATTCTAAAATATTCGACAACCGCGTAAAACCCTACTGCACGCAATACAAGTAAAAAACTTAAAATCTACTTCTCACGCAACGGAACCGGTAGCAGACGCGAAGCACACGAGTTGGTTACACCTAGAAATGTAGCTAAAATGTCAGATGACATAGATATTAGGGCTAATTGAGCAATTAAGGCCAGAAGTTGACATGAAAACCAGAAACTGATATGGCCCTTTATGCCCACTTTTGCTCTACATACATGCGCACACAAACATACACGTGCCTACAAACACACGCGTGTGCTGACGCTTGTGTTTGTGAAAAAAACCATGCGCAGAGCAGAGGAGAGGAGAGGTTTCTGACGTCCTGCTGTTTTTCGGGTGTTCCAGGGCTGCTGGGCTGTCGGCGTTTCAGCGGCGGCGCTCTGAACTACAGCACCCTGCTGCTGGAGGACGGCGCGGGCGTCCTGTACGTGGGGGCCAGGGGCGTGGTCTTCGCCCTGGACGCCAGCGACATCGCCGCCCCCGGCAACAACCTGACCGTGAGTCCGCTCACCCCCCCGGGGCGAGGCCGTTTTTTTTGAGTTCACGTCGGTTCAGACGGAGGCCCGGCGCTGGGCGGGCCGGTTTGCATGTGCCGTGGAACTTTCCGGGCTGTTTACTCAAGGGCTGCTAAACCAGCGCTGTTAACTTAGAAGGGTTAGCGAACATGGTGGGAGTGTGTAGTTTCAACCCTGTCTGTTGCCCTTGACAACACTTTTAACTGCATTCTGGACTTTATATGCGGTGAGTGGAGGGGGGAGGGGGGTCATTAACAGAAAGGTCGTGAAGAGGCTGACTGGCAGCGGCTGCCCTCCTCTCTCTCTGCCTGTAATGGGTCTCCTTTGATGCCTTTTGTCCTTTTCAGATTGAGTGGGAGGCGTCGGCAGAGCAGAAGAGGCAGTGCTTAAACAAAGGGAAGGACAATCAGGTACAGGTGCCTCCCGGGGAGGGTCTCCTTTTCCCTCCGCCCTGTCTCTCCCTGTCACACTCCATCCACCACACTCCACCCAACATGCCCCACCATTATAGCTATGTGCTGTTCAGGTGCTGCGCTTACACTGCTGTGGTAAGCTGAATTAACAAACTATGTTGGGACATGCTGTAGTGGTACACAATATCTGATGTTTGGCCAAAAGCATTGCCAATTCTAGTGCTGATGCAGGTGTTTCTGGAAGTTTCCGCAGGGAAATTTTATATTCCTCTGTAGGGACCACAAGCATAATGTATGCACCAGCCTGGAAGGAGGGGGGGGGGGGGGATGGGGGGCAGGGGGTACATGTTTTAAGTGACTGTTTTAAGTGACTGGGCTGTTGGATACTGGCCAAAGTGAGAGCCCCCTCCATGCACTCCAGATTTTAAAATGAGATTTAAGCAGCGATAGAATTTGAGGACAAACCCCTGTGCTAAGTTTCATCCACCTGACTCAAGCACTTTTTCAGCTCAGAAGGATACCTCCACAATTGCATGCCCCGTGGGCAGCTGGAAATATGCACATCTGCAAAAATGATGAACCGTCACCGATTCTCTGCATGGTTTTAATGGCTAGCACGGATGGGTTCATCCAGTGTTTGCACGGCGCGCTTTATCTCACACTGCATCCCCAGTGACCCGTGTCTTATTTGAACAGACCCAGTGCTACAATCACATCAGATTTCTCCAGAGGTACAACGAGACGCACTTGTACGTCTGTGGAACGCACGCCTTCAGACCCCTCTGTGCCTACATAGTAAGGACTTTTGTTATTATGTTTTGACTTGAAAGATTATACGTTTTGTACATGCATGTGTATAATGCCAAGCAAGGGTCTCAGAGGATTTTTGCATTTTTCTTCTGTCGCAAAAAGAAAATAAAACTTCGTATTAAATCCAAGTGTGAAAGAGATCAAATAAATGAAAGTTATGAGCTATAGTAGTGTGCGTGTGTTTGTGTGTGCTTTACAATAACAAACATGCTGTGAATAGCTGGTTTTTCTGGATGCTCAGGGTTGATTTGCAATGGTAGCTTGACGGTTGAGGACTGACTTAGCGCTAAGCTTGTCCTCTGAACTCCTCACGCATCCTCCTCTCCCCTCTCTCCTCATGCGTCCCCTTCTCTGCCCTCCTCTCCAGGATGCAGAGCACTTCAGGTTCTCCTCTGCTTTTGAGGAGGGGCGGGAGAAGTGCCCCTACGACCCGGCCAAGGGCTACACTGGACTCCTCGTAGGTGGGTCCTGCTGTCTGTGCTGTATTCATGAGTGGCTCCCGGCTGTGGCAGTTAAAGCTGGCCCTGGCATTGAAAGCCTCATTAAAAGGCTTTTTAATGCCTCCCCACTAGTTATTATGACAGAGCGGCTCTCTCACAGTTTAAGCTGCTCTCAGCTTCACGAGGCTGTCAAACGACTGGAGGCAATAAGTGGGCACTGATATAAAAATTTGGGTGCGAGGTTTGTCATTTTGAATGTGTGTACACACAGGCAGTGAGATTGAGCGTGCCTGTGTAGGTGCAAATGATATGTGTGCGCGCCGTTGGGCGTGTATCCAGTCAGCATATATGCATGAATGAGTGCATGTGTGTGTGTGTGCAAGTGTGTGTGTACGTGTGTGTGTGAGAGAGAACGTGTGTGTGTGTGTGTGTGTGTATGCACACATCTGTATGTGTCACACAGCCAGCTTGCAGAGTGCTGAGGAAAGCACTTGTGCTAGAGCTGTGGTAAAATTAGGAAGTGGGTCAGTGAGATGATGCGTTTAGACGTGTGCGTGCATGTGTGTGTACTTTTGTGGCTGATATTTGGGTTACTCCAGTCTTGATGACATCACGGTGTCTGGGTGCCCTAGCGTAACACACAGAACCCCCTCTCTCCGGTCCCAGATGGTGAGATGTACACAGCCTCCCAGTACGAGTTTCGCAGCTCACCCGACATTCGACGTAACATCCCGTACCCCATTGTGAAGACAGAGGAGGCGCCTACCCGCTGGCTGCTTGGTGAGAACAGACATCCATAACGGGGTCACAATTGTGTATTGGTATGGGGGAGGTGGGTATGGGGAGTCTGCTTCATAACAAAGAATATTATAGGACTGTGCTAATTCACTGCAATGTAGAGACCACAGGCTTACACTTGACCCACTATGGCTTTAACAAGAGCTAGCACCCCACAATCGCCAGATGATTATAGAGTTCCCAGGTCCATACCAAAATAGTGTACACTGTGTGTGCTGTATGGTTACAGAGGCTGATTTTGTGGGGTCAACACTGGTGAGAGAGAGCATAAACAGCTCAATTGGGGACGATGACAAGATCTACTTCTTCTTCACCGAGAAGAGCCAGGAGTCAACGCCGTACTTCAGCCAGACCAAGGTGGCCAGAGTGGCTCGGGTTTGCAAGGTAAAGATGACCCCCCCCCCCACTCTTCCCTGGAGGTCGGGGGGAGTGATGCGATGGCTAATTCTGCACAGAATCAGTAGAACCCTTAAGTTCACCCATAGATATGATGATCATGCTGCTATGTTGTGCTATGTTGTTTCCCATTATGTGAATCTTTCTATCGGTTTCTGTATTTGATTTTTATTGTTTAAACAGTCAAGACATTCATAACAGTGAAATAATCAAGAAAACCAGCATAAAGCACCCAAGACACAACTGAATCATATATAAGTATAAATACCTGAAAAGAAACTTAAACTTAATCTATGCAGAACAGAGGTAATGTTAATCCGTCAATACTGACACTATCCTGACAGTTTATACAGATATAGGAACCTTCTCGTGCTGCCTGCATGTAATCTATACATACCATCTAGGTAGTGCAAGTCACTATCTGTCTGGTACAAGGGAGGAGCTTCCGTATTTTGTGTGTCTTTCTATCTGATCTATATAACTGTAGGGCAACTTGTCCCTACCTGGCTCACAGTCGTAGGTGAATGTTGATATCAGGATTTTGAAGGAAGGCTTATGCACCAGCTCCGTTCTGTAGCCCTGCCTCCTGCCCCTCCCAGTGATTGCTGGTTTCTGTTACAACCAGTCTCTCAACCAATTAAGCTTGTCGAAAAACATGTGATCAAGTTCCTCTGTAATGTTTCCTGTTGACTCGTTTGAACGCACTGTTGGTTTGGCTCCTTGCATTTGCATCCGTCCGTCTATAGTGTAATCGATGAGGAAATGTAACCTAATATTGCATACCACAAAATGTGAAAGCATTTTATAATCTGATTTATTACTGTATATCCAGTGATTTAAAGATTGAGAATGTATACTTACGTTATAGATACTTATAGTACTTATGGCATGCATTTGATATTTATGACATACCATTGCCTTCAGAGAATAAATGATCCCCTTTTAGATGTTAAAAGCATATTAAGGAAGACCAATGAAGAGCCTGTTACAATTCAGCGGTTGCATTAATGGTTGGAATAAACCCAGCATGCACACTGGGGCTCCAGGGCCAAGCTTGTACAACCCTGAGACAGAACACAGACTCTGGGATTGTGGGTATGAACTCAGAAGGAACATAAAAATGAACTCAGGGTCAGTGTCCTCTCTACTCAAGCTGGTTTCTCTCTCAATTCCAGGCTGCTCACTGTCACTAGGCAGATTAGACATTCCCTCTCCATCATCCAGACCGCGCACTCTGCTTCTACTCTTAAATCTGTCATTTCATTGGGGCAAAGGGGACCAATCAGGATCAAGCCTTCCTAGTCTAAAAAAAAACATGCCCGGAAACCATTTGCTGGAAATTCAGATTTTTTCATTGAGTTCCTCTGAGGGTGATTTTTATCGCAATAATTTCTGTCAGTTCCACTGAGGATTCATCTGCGCTTGAACGAGGTCACGCCGCTCACTTGCACTTGACTGGTCCGTAAACAACCGAAACTGGGCCGCGGCAGCAGGCTCAGAAGCCAGCGCCGTCGAGCGTCTACTCTCCCGCGACGGCGGCTGCTAGCGCATGGACGGGAGGTCCACGAAACGCACGGCCCGAATTAATGAGAACAATTGGAGGCCTGGCTGCTTGGCAGTGCCCTCTCCTCACCTTCATCTGTCTTTCACCCTCGCCACCCCTCCGCCTCCCAGCCCCCGTCCACCGGCGCTGCCTGGCCACCCCCCCCCCCGTCCCGTCCTGCTGTCTCTCTCCCCCGCCCGCCGCCCCCGTCTCGCCCAGAGGTGTGTGTGCCCAGCTGGCCGTAGGTGGCGCTCCGTGGGCCCGGCTCACGCTTCACTGATCTCCTGGCTCGCTTCTGTGGGCTATACCCGTGCCAGGCTGAGGCAGCTGAGGCGGGCGGGCGCACGTTTGCCAAAACGCCTAGGCGGCACGGGCGGCATTAGCCGCGCTCCGCCAATGGCGCCCCCCCGGCCCGTCCCGTTACAGCCCCCGATCGGGGCTTTCCATCAAACCGGTCGTGTTTTCATGAGTCCGCACGCCTGAGACCAGCTTGTTTCTTCATCATCTTCATCTTCTTCTTCCCGCCTGCTCTCACTAGGGCGCTGGATTAAACGGGGGAAGCGATTAATCTTCAAGCGGTGATGTTCGAATTAAAAATTATTGTAAGGCGGTGAAGGTGTGACTGATGGTGGGATTTGAAGACTGGGAGGAATATTCATCACTGTGCAGACTGTGCGTGTCCTTCAGGGCGTTAAAAATGGACTGTGTGGGGTGTTTTGGGTAAAGGCAAAACCATACAGAAATAGAGCTGCATGCTGTTTGCTGCACTTCACTGTGCTGCAGTGCGACACAGTATTGGGGGAGATTTTTGGGGGATTAATAGATTGAAACTTAGATACAGCTTCTCAAGGCAACCGGCAATTACGAGAGACATAAATTAAGAAAAGTGCCTGGCCCTGCAGCGGAACAAAGAAGAAGGAGAAAGAAAGTTTGCTTCCGAATTAAGTGTGCCACTTCTCCTGGTGTTTCAAATCTTTAAACCAGACTTAAGCTGCAGCTCTGCTGACTGAACAGTCATTATAATGAAAGTTCAAAACAATGCACTGCGTGCGTGTGTGTGTGTGTGTTTGTGTGGGTGGGTGTGGTCTGTGTATGTGTGTATGTGTGTGTGTGGGTGTGCCTGTGTGTTTGCGTGGACGTGTCTGTGTTTGTGTTGGTGGGTGTAGGCTGTGTGTATGTGTGTGCGTGTGCGTGGCGTGTCTGTGTTTGTGTTGGTGGGTGTAGGCTGTGTGTATGTGTGTGCGTGTGTGCGCGAATGTGTTGAGTGTGTGTGGGTGTGCGTGTGTTCGTGTGGATGTGTGTGTGTTTCTGTGGGTAGGTGTGGGCTGTGTGTATGCATTTGTGTTTGTGTGTGTGTATGTTTAGGAGAATGGGATGAGGGGAAAGGTATTCTGTCATATAGAATTAAGTCTGAAATCTGGAAAAAAAACTCAGCTGTGTCTTGGGTGCTTTTGCAGAAACATTCATCACCATTTCTAAACTGTGTCAGCTCTCTCTTGCTCTCGCTCGCTCTCTTTCTCTCTCTCTCTCACTCACTCTCTGTCTCACACACACACACACACACACAGATACACACGCAGAGAAGACACACAAACAGACACACACGCTCACACTGATTGAAACTCATTTATGGAGCACTTGATATTTAGAATCTCTCAGCAGGCCTTGGTGGCCTATTAGGCCATGTGGCCGAGTGTCAGCAGAATGCATTTGATCTGCACTGAGAGATTGATAAACTAATAACAAGCTATGCTGTAGCCTCATTATCAAAATGGCAGTGGTCTGATTGCCTTCTCAGGATTAATCTCCCTTTTAGGTTCATTGGTGTTTGTATGGTCTAGCCTCCAATATCACCCAATTAGAAACGCATTTCAGTATTTTTCTGTCTATAAGTCCTGCTCTGTAACAATTCATGGAATCAGTATAAGGAGGGCTTACACTTGTCCTCACTATGGAGATTTACAGTTATGATATCCCTACCATTCTGTGGTAACATACATTATACTATATACAGTATGTATATAAGTATATGAAGAATGGAGACATTTGCTTTTTTCGCCTCTTTTTAACCGAGATTTTAATCTCAGATTTATCTCAGATTTTATTTTGAGCAGCCAGTTTTATGACTTTGTCTCAAGAGAGTGCAAACAGGCTCTCTATAGATGAGCATATACTGAGGCAGAATTCTCAGTTGTCACTTTGAAAAGATTTAAAAAGCAGTGGTCATATTAGCACTAGGAAGGATGGTGTGTCTACGGTATCTCTCTCCATAGCATCATCCCCTCCTTGTCATTCTCCTGCAGAGCGACTGGGGGGGCCAGAGGACGCTCCAGAGGAAGTGGACGTCCTTCCTGAAGGCCCGGTTGGTCTGCTCCGTCCCCGACTACGACTTCCACCTGAACGTGCTGCGCAGTGTGTTCGTGGTGGAGGGCCAGAGCCCGCAGAACACCGTCTTCTACGGAGTCTTTGGCCTGGAATGGTGAGGTCACGGGGGAGGACGAGGGTTAATGTAAGGCAAATGCCTACTGCGGCAGTTCCACATAATAGCTCCGAGCTGGAAGTTACTGGAGCTGCTTAGTTCTTTCTGTAGAGATGAGGGGGTGTGGTGGAGTTTAGCGATGACATGAGGGTGGGGGCCAGGGGGTGTAAACACATTTGCATAATTGCCATGGACAGCTTGGAACAAGGTAGCAATTGGCCGGAGAACCCTTTTAGTTGAGAATTATGCTGCATCTCTGAAAAATCTTTTGAACCTGAAAAAGATGAGATTATTGAGAAGAGTTTTAAACTCATAACATGTCTTTTCAAATACTCCCGTACCTAACAAGGACCAGGTGATGGATCATGGCTGAATTAAATCGTGTTGCGTAAGATATTCTTTCACATGCTCACCCACACGCACACATACAGGCTGCACACATTTCTTGCTAACCTTTCACAGAAGGCTTTTGCAACAGGCGTGCCTTTGATGACCTCATCGTAATATTAAAAGCCGGTTGCTGGAAGAGTCACTTCAGAGCATCGATCGGATCGGTTTTATTCAACTCTCTGATCCATTCAGACAGAGGAGGTGTCTTATCCACTCAGCTTGACGTGTTTTCAAAAGCTCTTTAGCCCCCCGGCTGCCTGCCTGCCCACACAGAGAGCAGTCGCTCCAGTCCCATAATGCATTGCACCACTGCAGAGAGGGGGCCGTGTGAGGAGAGGTGGGTTGGGAAATGTAATGGCCGGCAGTGGTGAAGGACCTGGGTTTGCGTCCTGGGCTTTGCAGGTACAAGCCCACAGGAGGGGCACCGGACCACTGAGCAAGGAGCTTGACCTGAACCTCTGAGTGCTTGGACGTCTGGATTAATCATAACTGAAAAATGTCCACTGTGCAAGTGCCCCTTAATAAGAGGTGCTGGACTGCTGAGCAAGTAACTGTAATTCAATGCAGGGGGAGGATGAGAATAAGCTAATGTTAGCGGCCCAGCCTTCCGACCCGTCTGTCCGCCTCGCACAGTTTGCCGCTAATATTCTCTGCCCTGCCGTGTAATAGCGCCTCAAACTGCAGTCTTCTGGCAGTCGTTCAGCCCCTTAATCCGATGGGAGAGATGCGCTCTTTGTTGGAGCGGGCTGGCTTGTAATTAGCAGATCCGGGTAGCGCTCGCGGCTGGGGCCGTAGTCTGCCGCGCTTCTCTCCTCTCCGCTCCGTGTCGGGGAAAATTAAAAGGGAGGTGGAATCAAAGGCGTGCTGACGCTCTGCCCAAAAGCGCGGTCGGTCCGGCTTCTCCCGCCCAGCCGTGCGGCTGCCTGCGTGGCGGCGGTAAGAGGATTAGGCCCCCGGCGGTGGGGTGGCCATCCCTCTGCCTGACGTCATCCCCCAGGCCCCCTTGAGTGCCTGTTTCAGACAGAGGCTCCTGAAAGATGTGTGTAGCCCACTTTATGCAGAATTGGCCGCTAAACTTGTTGTCATTGTGGACTAATTGGGCACAGTATTCATTTTTATGAAATGTAAGTGGTTTTTTAATAAAATGCACCATGCGGCATTTTGATTGGGACTTTCCTGTAAATTGCCTGTTCATCTTTATGGTATAAGCCTCAGAATTCACTAAATTACTCAGAATCCCCATCCACCTTATAGGCTTTTCTTAGTAGAATTGTGAAGTGTTACAAACATTTTGGATTTTGTTCTGTACACTGGCACGCATCTGTTTTTAAGTGTTTGAAACATTTAAATAATGCATACCCTCAAACTGCATTGCAAGTTAGAATCTGATGGTTCAAGGATACCAGAAAGTATACCTGCATGGATAAATGGCTTCAAATGAGTTTTATTTTACCACATTGTAAAGTGGACAGACTGGTTGCCCTGCTTGTTTTGCCATTTACTGTGCTTCAGTGGAGAAGCTGTTTCAATTTGCTAAATATGGAATATAATTATATACACAATAGCTGCCTACACAATACAGTTTACTGCCAACTTAAAGTACGCATACAATGACATAGCAATAGCCAGTCAGTCAACAATGAATGTAGGTTATGCCAATCCCTGTGGTGAACGCAGAGCCAGCAAGAGCCAACCTTCCACGGTCCATCGTGGGGCTTTCATTTGCCACCGCACTTCCACAACCCTTTAGTCCTGCTCCACTGCTGCACTGCCAAACCGATCCATCTCTGGATCTATTGGATCACCCCCACAGTCTTACCCAGTCCTAGAGTTTTCCCCTGCTCGATCTAGTGGATCACCCCACAGTCTTACCCAGTCCTACAGTCTTCCCTTGCTGGATCTAGTGAATCACCCCACAGTCTTATCCAGTCCTACAGTCTTCCCTGGCTGGATCAAGTGGATCACCCCTGCAGTCTTACCCAGTCCTACAATCTTCCCTTGATGGATATAGTGGATCACCCCCACAGTCTTATCCAGTACTACAGACTTCCCTGGCTGGATCTAGTGGATCACTCCTGCAGTCTTGCTCAGTCCTACAATCTTCCCTTGATGGATGTAGTGGATCACCCCTGCAGTCTTGCTCAGTCCTACAGTCTTCCCTTGCTGGATGTAGTGGATCACCCCTGCAGTCTTACCAAATCCTACACTCTTCCCTTGCTGGATCTAGTGGATCACCCCTGGAGTGTTGCCATAACCAATCGCTCACTGAGAGAGACTGGTTTGAGCAGCACACTTATTTGAATCCCTTAAAGGATCTGTTTGGATTATGTTGAGGCACTTAGTGATCCATGACTGGATCCACAATGGCTCTCTGTGCTCACATTCGGCTCATGTCGACCAAGACAAGACAGCAAGCTGTGGCAATGTGGGAGAGCTCAGTCTGCTTGCGTTTCAGCAAAACTTTTATTAAAGGGCTGACGAGGTCCTTTTTCTCCCCCGCCTACTGGTGCTGTGTCATGTTTTATTCATCATAGCCCCCCCCCTCCTCCTCCCCAGAGACTGCAGCCCCGTGGACAAGGAGGCGTAGTCATGCACACAGGAGTTCTGTCTCATTAGTGTTATCTGATGTAAAAAAAAACAATTAATTGAATGCCAGGGTATTAATGGCATATGGTTTGATCTTTTTTAATCTTTTTTGCTCCGGGACTAAAACAGCAAGAAACTGCTACCCACCTGTGCTAATTCCGCTGCCAAAAAGGCAGTTTATGCGCGGTGTCATTTTTTAATTGACATTTTGACATTCTAATTCCTGCTGAGGAACAAAGACCTGTCCTCTATTAAGCATGGACACCATGGATCAGGTGACACACACAGTAAAGGATGTGTGTTTCAGTAAGCAGGAAGTGCTGGCTTGCGGTTATTTGATAGTGGCGTGCAGTTTGGGCAGTTTGGGAGTTGAATGAGGGGTGTGGTGCGGAATCTGATTGGTGGAGACAGAGAAATGTCCTGCAGGATAGGTGAGGTCATGTCAGGTGTTCCACCTGGACAGACTGCTTTGCCACAGAGGTACATGGCAATGTCAGAGGAAGGTAGAGCTGCTGGCACTGTGTGTGTGGGTGTGTGCATGTGTACGTGTGTGTGCGTGTGTGCACTTACGCTGAAAAACAAACATACGCCACTCAGCCCGCTCCTCCCTCTGGCAGCCTAAAGGTCAGGTAAGAGTGAGTCAGCAGGAAGGAGCTGCCATAATTCTCCCCACTTCTTCTCGTTCTCTTCTCTCCCCCTTCTCTCTCTTCCTGTTACCTAGAACACTCTTCATCTCATTATTTCTTTTTTCTCTTTTTAGCTTACTGCTGTTGCACTCTCAGTCTCTTTTGCTCTCCCACCCAATTCTCCTATTTCTCTGTCTCTGCCCTTTCCCTCCCTTCTCCCTGTCAATCACAGATGCAGTTAGGTCACAGAATTGTGCTCCGCCTCCATGTGCTGTTATGTAATGTCATTGGTAATGCTGTGCCTCGGCCCAGGCCATTTTAGGGGGGGGGGGGGGTGGGTTTGGGACCCTGACAACACGGTGCCACTCACATCAGCTTGTTCCAACAGCCCATCTCATCTGGAATCAATTAGGTGATTTACAATCGCAGGGGAGGAAACAACTCATCTCCAGTTTCCCTCTACCTATAGGGAGTGTAATGAAACTGAGGGATTATGCTACACATGGCTTCCCTGAGAGGGTGAGAGGGGGGAGATCCAGGAAGTTAAAACAGTTAAAACAGGTCGTTTGCAAAGGAAGGCAGAGGCATTCTTATTATGGTCAACATATGCAAATTAAATCATTTCCTGCTAATATGACGTAACACTTGTTTACATACTGAAAAGAAAAAAGACAGAAACAACACTAGGACTAGATATTAAACCATCTCTCCTTTTTTATTGTTCGCAGGAAGTGATTCAGTGTATATACCTTTTGTAATGTTCGGTAAAGTCTTTGTACTAGTGTTGTTTGTAATGCAGGCTGGGAGGCAAGTTTCACTTGGCAGAGAGGGCTATTTTTCTGTTGACTCTTTGTAGAACTATTAACCTCAATCTCTGCTGTGTTGGTGTGCTTTTTTTTCTTTTTTTTTTAAAGGAAAAATGTCAAAGCGTCTGCTGTGTGCCAGTACTCCATTGCGGATGTGCAGAAGGCTTTCGAGGGCTCCTATGTGGAGAGCCAGGACTCCTCTCAGAAATGGGCAGAATACAGAGGGAAGGTTCCGGAACCCAGACCAGGCTCGGTGAGGACACGTGATGTCATGCAGTCTTGGCGCTGTGCCCTCTGTCCTGCTTACTGATGTGACCTGAAGGCCATTCCCTCAGCATACCATTAAAAAAATGTTGTTTCTAAAACTGTGGGTCAGGACCCACTGGTGGGGCTGAGGGAGGGGTTGTCTTGAGTTCAGTTGTCATGTGAAAAAACTAATTTACAGTATATTACAGCTTTGCAGAAGGCATTCGCCCCGGTCAAATTATACACTGCACTAGGTACTTTGTCATGTACTTGCAGCCATTTTGATGTTTTATATTTGAAAATTTCACAAGAAACCTTTTTCAATGAGTGTGTAACAGAAAGCATATGTACACATTAAGTTGGTCGAGGTTTCTGAAATGTAGGGAACCACTTGCATACCTTATTGTGTAAGAGACAGAAGGAGTGTCTGCACTTAAGGGAGGAAGCAGCCGAGGCCCTTAATGAGTAACCAGGACACTTAGCGTCTGTACGAAAGGATATGCTAACAAACAAGTTCAACCGGCCAGAAGACAGACCAGGAGTGGAAAAGCAGCCTAACAGGAACACGTACCCAAACAAAATCAAGATCACTAAAACCCATAATAAGAGTTGAGATTAAACTAGAAATAATAAAATAACATTCTTAAATTGGCTGTAAACATAGCATCACTGTCATTTGTGACAATGAATCTTGATCACTGATTTTTTTGAGTTTTTGAAGCTTATTTTATGAAATATTATGATATTTTTATAATAATAATAATAATAATAATAATAATAATAATAATAATTCAGCTCTGTTTTGGAATACCCAATTATCATGGTAGACCTGTCCTAGAGTTACTGTACCACTCGTCGCTTTCACTCGCATCCAGTGCAGAGGCAACCAACCTATCACGAGCTGATTACCACCTGACCTTTAGTTCCATATCCAATCGTCCCTTCGTCCAGCGCTGCTGCTCCTGTACTGAGACCCTCTCCCCTCCACAGTGCATCACCAACCGCTTCCGAGCCAAAGGCTTCAACTCGTCCTTCGACCTGCCCGACGACGTGCTGAACTTCGTGAGGAGGCACCCGCTGATGTTTCAGCAGGTCCGACCCCGGGAGAACCGCCCCCTGCTGTTCAAGAGGAGCGTGGACTACACCAAGATCGCCGTTCACCGGGTGGCCGCCCTGGACGGCCGGCCGTACGACGTCCTTTTCGTCGGCACAGGTGCGCGCGGTTTCGCTTCTCCTCGAGCAGGACGCCGGCGGTTTGGTGATTAACCAGTTCTGCAAACACTGCTGACGCGGAAGTCCTGTGGCGGCAGGTGGCTTTTGTTGCTCTGTCTCTGTCTCCATGGTGACATTCATGATTGGATGATTGATGGATGGGAAAATAAATGCGAAGCATTTTTGTTCAACATTTACATCAATATGAGATTGATTGAAATGTTCATCTGTGGAAACTGGGTGAAGGCAATCATTTTCCAGTGGGAGTGAAGGCAATCATTTTCCGTTTATTCTAGTTTTTGAAATAGAGGCCATTTCTTTGCATTAGTGTAATTTCTGAGCAGAGCAACAGCCACACAGACTCAGTGGTCATGCTTGATTTATGTTTTTGTTATTCTTCTTCCACAAGAACGGAGGTCCTTCATGGGACTGGTAGTTTTCTCTGAGCTAATGTTGTAAATCTTGCAAAATAGCCAAAACATATGCTGTGGAATATTCTGGAAGACATTTTGTCAATGCTGTGGGTTGTCTCTGCAGATGAAGGCTGGCTTCACAGAGCTGTGGAAATCGGGGGTCAGGTGCACGTCATAGAGGAGCTGCAGCTGTTTGAGGATCCGCAGCCAATCGACACCATGGTCATTTCCCGGGAACAGGTACACGCACAACACAGTCTGTACCACTACCCACGTATACCCTCTACATTCTGCATGTAC
Organism: Anguilla rostrata; assembly: GCF_018555375.3. NCBI lineage: Eukaryota > Metazoa > Chordata > Actinopteri > Anguilliformes > Anguillidae > Anguilla > Anguilla rostrata. Next base: position 18,155,426 of record NC_057934.1, read on the forward strand.
AGCCACTTATACTGTAAATAAGACCACTGTCTGTAGACCCATTCACATACTGTATGCCTTCAGGGCACTGTCTGTCAGCCCACTCATGCACGTCTTCAGGGTGCTGAACATACACCCACTCACATATACCTTCTAGGTGCTGCATGTAGCTCCATGTATATACTTATCACACATAAGTGTAATTCCAATAGATCCATCTGATTTTCAGTTACATTAATACATTTCTGCACTACTCCTGCAACCCTCACCCATCCTGATCTCCTCTCCCTCCATCTTCATCCCTATCTTTATCTCCCCACCAACCAACCATGTCCAACCTCTCCCACCCACACCTCAACCCTTGTCCCCAACACTCCCCTGTCTCCACTCACCTTCATCCAAACTCTCCACCTACTCCAATCTCCTCCTCAACAGAGGAGCATCTACGTGGGCTCCGCCTCTGGAGTTCTCCAGCTGCCCCTGTCCACCTGTCACCGGTACGCCTCCTGTTTCGACTGCGTCTTTGCGCGGGACCCCTTCTGCGGCTGGGACGGCTCAGGGTGTGTGGAGATCGCGTCTGTGACGGACAGGTAAGGAGAGAGGGTTCGGGGTGATGCTCACGCCTGATGTCTAGCTGCCTTATCTGGTCTTTTACAGTGAATGGATTACTGCCTTTATCTTATCACCACTTGAGTTTGAGTCAGCGCAGTGGCTTCTGTTGTATACTGCGGGGATCTGCTTCACCGTAAAAACAATTATATTGACCTTGTGTGCCTTTGTGTCCTCCTTAGACTCAGCACTTCATGTTTGTCCCCTGTAGGGGACATGAGTCTCTGGAGTTAATCTCAGGAACCATGTACCCTACTATGGCGGCGCCTACACTACAATGGACATTCATTAAAAATAACATTTCTGAAAATATTTTCACTGAAGCATGTTTTTGTCATCCCAGATGCTTCTATTATGTCAAAAAATGGATACACTTTTCTGCTGAGTCTCAGGATATACATGTATATAATACTTTTATGTGCAAATAGGAATCTTACTAAATTTTTGCTATACAATCTGCTGTTCTTCATATATGTGTATGCAGTGTACTACCATAATGCCGTGGTATATAATCTTTGGTTAAGTGAATGTGTGAGCATACGTGTGTGTTTTGTGTGTATATTGAAGAGGGGCAGATTTGGATACAGATATTATGTGCTTCTTCTCCCACAGATCCAGTCTTACCCAGGACATTGTTAATGGAAACAGAGGGTGCGAGTCTGACACAGGAGAAGGTACGGAGTGCCTGCTGTTTCTCTTCCTCTTGACACTACAGTGCCAGGAGCATTTCCCATAAATCCACTGTCATTACCATAGAACCTCTGAATACCTATTCATGCACAAACTACCTTAAAAAGGTATTAGCTAGCCAGCTTAAAATAATCACAGCCCCCTTCTCATATGAGGTCTTGAAACTTGAAACTTTTTTGCGTTGTTTTGTATCTGAATTGCAGGTAATAGCTTTATGCTTATGCAGGCATTTATGTCAGTTGTGAATAATTCACTTTTATAACTCATATATAATAAAAAGGAAAGAGCTATACTTAAAAAAAGGATTTCAATCGTTTGTGAGTGAGGGAGATTCAGTTTATAATGTGACATGTCACTCTTTCAGTGTATAGTGTATGGGGTGTTTGCTGTGTAATTTGTGGGGGGAGCTGTGGACAGTTGGGAGGGTGTAGCTCGGTGTTAGGGAGATGACTGAGGTAAGTTGTGTAGGGTGTAGTTGGTGTTAGTTAGGTAGGGGGCTGAAGTAGGTTGTGGAGGGTGTAGCTGGTGTTAGTTTGGAGGGGGCTGAGGTAGGTTGCAGAGGGTGTTGGATGTTGTTTAAAGATGTATTGACAGGCCCCTCCCCCTCCCCCTCCCGTCCTCAGATGCAGTAGTCCACCGCACGCGCTCAGTGATGGAGGGGGATGATGTGCTCCTGCAATGTGAACTCCAGTCCAACCTGGCCTCCCCACAGTGGACATTGGACGGCAGAGAGCTGCAGGGTTATGGGCTCAACTCGGGGTATCGCGTCGGCAACGATGGCCTGCTCATTATTGGGGCCCGCGTCGAGCAGAGTGGCCACTACCGCTGCTTCGCTGTGGAGAACCAGGTCCAGGTGCTAGCGGCCAGCTACACCATCACGGTCCGGCCCGACTCGCCTCCCCCGACCCCGCCTTCGGGCGCTAAACGTACCACCACTACTATGAAGATGAGCCGCCCTTCCTCACCCACGCCCCTTCCCCCCACCAGCAACCCTACCGAACAGCCCCTTCCCTCTCCACCCTCTCCCCCTGCCCCCTTGCCTGCTGGCCCGGAGTTCCAGACCTACAGGAACATGGAGGTCATGTACATCTCCCTAGTGGTGATTCTGGGCGGGCTCTGTGTGGTGCTGTCGGTGGTCCTGCTCTACGTGGCCTTCTGCGTGCAGGGACGGAGGCGAGGCAGAAAGTACTCCCTGCAGGGCCTCCGGCTCGACAGGAAGAGGAGCTCCCACATGGAGCTCAAGACCGTCTCCAGCCACTGCAACGGAAAGAGGGAGGGTCCGGGCGCCAGGGGCAGCGGCGACGGTGGGGACACCCCCGACGGGCTCCTGCAGATAGTGCCGGGCGAGGGCCAGGCGTCGCCCAACAAGGACTCCTCCCCGCCCACGCCAGCGCCCCCGCTCCCACAGCCCCCTCCCCTGCCCACCTCCGAGTACGTCAACGGGCTTTCGGCCACCCTGCCCAGCGTCCTGCGCAAGATGAACGGGAACAGCTACGTGCTCCTGCGGCAGGCCGACGCGGAGACCACCTCACCGCTCTACCACTCGTTCACAGAGGAGCTCAACAAGATCCTGGAGAAGCGGAAGCACAACCAGCTGGTGACCAAGCCGGACGAGAGCTCTGTGTAGCTCCACCCTGTGGTGGGAAGGTCTCACTGCTTGCCCAAGTGCCTGAGGGCCTGTTTATCCGTCTTTACACCCCTCTGCGGTTTTCCCAACATCAAACTCAACAGGTGCAGCAGCAACCCCACGTCACATTTTCAGTTTTATAGAAAGTGTGAGTTCAGTTTCCCTGGGGAAGAAATATATTACCTGGTCAGGAAGTTCTGACTCAAGACTCTTTGAGAGAGAATTTTTTGTTGTTGTTCAAGATCTGTGGCTATCACCTACCTTTGGCACATACCTTCTCACCATGTAATGGTGAAATGGAGGTACTAAAGGTTCTTTGAGGGAGACACTCAACAAGTGTAATCACCATTTTCTAGGTCTGGATATTTCCCACAAAAAAGACATCTACCTCAGGAAACTAGTATGCACTGTTGACCCTCTGTGGATAATTTGGTAAAGAGGCAGGGTCTGACTAGAATAGCTGGATCAGTAGACAATGTTGATGAGGACGAGAGAATTGTTGAAGACATACACAGGGGCGGTGAGCTGGCAATGACCTATGTTACAAACTACAACCCACCCCTTCCATTTGTGGAGGGAAGGGGGCAGGGCTGAGACAGGACAGTGTCTTGCTACATATGTACACTGATGGCCGGAGTGACACCTTTGGGAAGAAGGATGATCTTCTCATGATGGAATAATACAACCAATACAACCCATGCCCCAGCTTGATTTTGCTTGCTTTTGTTCTCATTGTAAAATATGTAAATATTGACAGTGATGAAAAAGAAAAATCAGCAGCAGTCAGCCAGCCAGTGAATTACGCTGCCGCTTTGCTAATGTGAATGCTTGTGTAGAAGCCGAAAAGGAAGATTGGACATGTAAATCTTTTAAATCGTATTTTATATGAAGCAAATGTGATGCCAGTTGGCATGGATGCCAGTATTAATTGTTGGGATGCACTTTTTTTTGTTTCAACATGTCTTCCTGGGAGGCTGACCTCTGCCTCTCTTTGGACTAGTGAGAAGGCGGGGGAGGGGCAGGGTGTGTGTGTGTGTTGGGGGGGGGGGAGGGGAGAAGGCACGTCTGGACCTGGTTGCCACAGAGACATGGGCATCATGGGAGTGCTGGGAAATATCACCCCCCTTCAGAGGCACGTGGGGGAGGGAGGGAGAGGGGAGAAGGGAGGGGGGAGGGGGGTGGTTACATAACAGTCCCAGAAGATCACAGAGTCCTGTTTATTGTGGCTGAGGCACGAGACCACACTCTGTTTCCTACGCAGAGTCCTTTCCACATGACCACAGGAAATTAGGCTCAGGCTCGGAAGCGTCAATGATCCTGCAAGCACTTCAGTCATTACACGCCAATCCCTTCCTCCCCTACCATCCTGGACTGACAATATGGATCACTATACTGTTTGAGCTTCATGGCGACCAGTATTAGTAAACCCCTTATCCCTGTCACTAACCGGACCGCTTTCACAGCCCCCCGCGTGAACTGCACCAGAACATAGGGGGCGCCAGATAGCGGGGCCCAATTTCAAACGCAAGGGGTACCAGAGGTAAGCAACAGTTGAACTGCATGCGTGCTTGTGCGAGATGTTGTGTTGTCCATCACCTGTTCAAACCAACACTGTTAATGATGTAAACATTTTTCTAAAAGATTTTGTTACATTGTATCATTCAATAAAACGTGATCATTTAAATATGTCATTTTGATATGGTATATCACTCTGTGACACAAACCGTATAAGATTTGCAATGCAAATGTCCTGACACACGGAAGTGTGCCCTCGCCGCATGCGCGAAGTTGTTCCAGCGTTTCTGCAACGTTGCGGCAGCGTTGACGCTGCGGGCGGTTCGCTGATGAATTACGCGGAAGCTTCCGCGTGCTCCGTGAAGGCGGCGTAAAGAGCCTGTCAGTCAGAGCCTCACGAGACGGCGCCCTGCGGTAACGGTGGAGCGATTTGTTACGCCGTCCCGCCCGGCGCCGCCGGGTGCCCGGCGAGCGTGTTTGTCACGGTGCGTCTCGGCTGGCGGTAATGTTTCCCGCCTCTCGATTCTCTCTTTTTCTGTGACGGGGAGAAAAGCGGCAGCCTGGATCGACTCGGTCGGGGGCCGCAGCTCAGTTGAGGGAGATGCCGCGTGTAACTGACAGGGCCGCTGCAAACAGGAGCTCCTCTCTCTCTCTCTTTCTCTCTCTCCTCTTTTCCTTCACTTTCATGCTCTTTCCTTTCCTCCTCCCCTCTCCTCCCTGCTCTATTGCACATCTGTCAGGCTCCAGCTTCCTCTCCCTCCCCTCTCCTTCCATCTCCTCCTCTCCCCATATTCTCCTTCCCTCCCCTCTCCTCCACTACCTCCCCTGTCCTTCCATCACTTCCTCTCCCCTTGTTCTCCTTCCCCTTACCTCTCCTTTCATCTCCTCCTCTACCTCCCCTGTCCTTCCATCTCCTCCTCTGCCCTCTTTGTGCTCCCCTCTCCTCCTCCCCTCCCCACTCTACTGTACCACAAGTCTGTTGGCTTTCAGCTCTCTCTGCCACTCTTGTCCCCCCCCCCCCCCCTTGGGAAATGGTGTGACCGTGACAGCCCCTCTAATCAATTAGACCTAGCCTTCAGAGGGTCCCTGACCTTCCCTGTGATCCGTAGATAAGCACCCCAGCCCGCGCTCGCTGACGTGGGTAAACAGCGGTAGCGGTACACCGCGTACGCACGTCCGCAGGCCGCACGACTGACTCCGGCGTGCCGCGACAGGTCCGGCCGCGCTGGCACACGGCGTTCTCTCCTCACTCCTGTGCACCTGAATGAGAAATAATGGAAAATAATGGTGCTCTCCAAAGCTGCCAGAATGGTTCAGGAGCAGCGAATGAGCTGGGATATCAGCATAGCCTAGCTTTGATGAATGCTAGCTTCGTTTCCCATTTTTGAAAAATACTGAGGTAAAAAACAAGCATTTATGGACACTTACAGCCGTGAATGTACACTTTAGTACATGTGTTTCTCATGCACTGAGAATAGTTTTATAAAACATGCAGGCAAACTACTCTTTTCTTTGTTTTTCATATGTGGAATTATTGGAGAAGAAACTAACAGATAGTTTTAGTGTAAACATCTAAACAGCATAGACAAGGGTGTAAAATATTTTTAACGAGGTGACAGGAGGTGCCTGGTTCTGTATATGTTATTTATTCCTGATTGGTCCACAGAAAGGTTGTTATGAATAATGTGTGTTTTTTCTCTTTCCTTAGATATGAAGGAATTTACACACTGGCTGGGCCTGGAGTGGGCTATTTTACCTCCTAGGATTAAACCTGTCACAGGCCGTTTCCCATGGAAAAGGAGGAGGTGTGGACAGTTGGAATTGTGGTGGACAGTTTTAAGGAAGCTTCAACAAGATCAAACAAATCTCTCTGTGCTGTCTCCCTGCATCTCACCCCACCTGTGAACCACAGGACAACGAGGCACTGTTGAGCTCGAAAGGGAACTGGTGTCCATCTCACAGGAAATCCCTGAGGTTGTGTGACATGCTTACTACCTGGGCGGTTGGCGGTTTTCACACAATTAACGCACACACATATGCACTCTGGCAGAACCATGCAGAAACACACACACTGACAGACAGACAGACACACACACAAAGAAAAATAAAATATTAGAAAGCTGTCGTTTTGTATCAGTCTTGCTTTGCAATAATTTGAATCCCACAATACCTATTTGAAGACAGTGATTGCCAATGTCCCCAGTGGACCGCTGGCTTAAATCTTACAGATATTGCACTAAGCGTTTACTGTGGATGGTTCAGTGGGAACACAGTATGAGCATTTCTCATTTACGTTGCACTGTTTTGTAGATTAGGATTATAGGTGTTGCTTTGTGTTTCACATTATTCAAAGCAGACCGTTGTGGGTGGCCTGTCTTGTTTTTGTAAACCACGCTGTACTTTATGAGCTGAGTCACGATGTTCGTCCGACAGTGTTTGTACCAAGCGAACACACGACCAGGTATCAAAACACTGAAAAGGGAAAAGATGTTGATTTCGTTAGAGAACATCCAGAAACAAATAGCACTGTTTATTAATTGTGGACTAGGGTGTTTGTGTGAGGAAAATCAAAAGGAAAGAAAAACTAAAAGGGAGGTGTTGAGTGTTGGACACCACCCATGGTGCCCTATGTGCCTGAGACTTCCTAATGTGCCAATTTGATATAATGGTTAATAATAGTTACATCTTCACTTGTTTTTATTATTTTTTTTACCAGAAAAGAACACAAGGGACCCTTTGCTCATGATCATGTGGTGGTTGCATTTGTATTTGTGATACAGGATATGCACCAGCTGTTTGAGGTTTACGGTTTATATTTTGTGGATACTTTTTGTTCAGTTTGTACAATATCCATGTTTTACGTTTTCATGTTATTTTTCTTTTTTTTCTTTGTTTTGGGTGGGAGGTGGTGTTGTTGGGTTGGGTAAAACTGAAACCAACTCTTTTTAATGAATATGAATTTCACGGCACAGAAGGTGCCCTCTCAATGTGTACATTTCTTTAAAAGAAGCCATTCCATCGACCTGACACGGTGATGTGTAGGGCAATGCTTTCCATTGTAGCCTACACCATGATTCCTTTCTATAGGTCTGCTTAATTTATGATGCTTTTGGTATTTTTAAGTAAAAATTATATAATTATTAATCTACTCAAAATATTCATTTTTTAAAAAGGAGTATGTGCTAACTTGCTGTACTGATTATGAACTGATTAAGAAAAGGAAATTAAAATGATGGTACGGTCTGCAGTACTGTACATGCACAGAATTGCATTAACTGAAGTAGAAATGTTATTTACATATTTCCAATCTAAATTAAAGATATATTTCCTGTATTTTCACATAAATTACCATATTTTCTCAGATGGGGCTGGCTCTTATTCTCTGTTCCATAAGGACCTACTTAACAGAATGTCCTGCACAGGTTTCTACAGGCAAGCCAGATACACATTCTATATATAGTCCCAGTCAGGGGGTGCAGCAGGGATGGGGGGTGGGGGGGGGGGGCACATGTGCCATTAGCCCAGTATTACTCAAGAGACAGAGCAGTTATTGGTGGGGAGGAGGATTTGCAAATTATGTGACCCCCCCAAATTTTCTAACACCCCCAGCCCCCACTGCCCCCCTCCATTCCTCCCAAGAGTAAATTTTCTGAAAACAACCACTCTCAAATTCTATATTGCATGGAGCTTATTGGATGTTGATTGATTCCTGGGTAGGTTACGAGACACTATTTATTCAGCGAAGAATTCAAATTCCATTCCAGCATTGCTTTTTCTTCACTCCTCTGGCATCTGCAGAAGAGGTAACCTTGATGACATTAAATCCCAGAGATTCCGTCTGTTGGATCCAGCTCCCCCAAACATACTGTAGCTGGGGAGGGAGTAGGCAGTGGTGTCCTAGTTAGTTTCTTTTAAAAAGTTTCTGAAGCCTGTTTTAAAGTTTGCGTACTGCTCCCATTGCATATTTGGCCTGTTCTATGGGATGCTGTTGTAAGGTTTGAACTCATATCAGTGTAAATATTACAGCAGTACCACTGTACAAACTGAAATACTTGTTCTTATGTAAGTGTATGTATATTCAAGACCAGTGAAAAGAGAGTGTTCTACTTGTATTTTTTTTTACCGTGAAAAACCTTTCAGCTCATGCCTGCACTGGCTTTCAATACTGTAGGTCCTATGTATTTTGATTAGTGGTTGTATCATAGATCGCCATTCCAAACTATAGTAATAATAACAGCAGGAAATGTATTGTGTTCTGTGCCAGTTTTACTAATTTATTTCATAGCCTAATAGCGTATATATTTTAATATCCATTCATTAAAAGCCACATTATTCACACAGTTACACTGGATAAGACTGTGAGGAGAGTGTTCTGCAGATGCTTTCTGGCTCTCACGTTCGGATCCTGTCCTGGCCATTGCAGATAAGAACACTGGGAAATGGAGTGTTTTGTTTCCTGTTGCTGCGTGGCTCTGCACTGTTGACGGTGTCCCCTTCCAGCTTACCTTCATCACAAAGCACTCAGCATGGTAATGACAGCTTACCGGCAGTGTGGGCGTCAAAGCGTTACCCTACCTTTGAGGGGCGGAGCTTGGAGCAGTGCCTGGGAGAGGAGTGGCCAGGTTCAGTAGACGGGTCAGGTGGAGGGACAAAAGGAATACTCACTGAGCCGAAGTATTTCCTGTTCCATTGACTCCTTATAAAACTCCTTTTCAGGGGGACTGGCTTCCATCTGGCAAAGCCTCTTGGATACTTTTTGCAGGCCCTAAAAAAAGGCTCTAATCCACTTTATTTCTCTTGACATCAAACCCGTTTTTATTTTCAGTCTTTATGGATTCCTCCTTCCCCAGTTTCCCGTTACACATTTGCATGCCATATTAGGAAAAAAACTGTGAATAGGTCAAATCAAATAAAACAAACAAACAAACAAAAAAACATTGGACTGGGGACCTCAACTTTGTAAGGATGACATTTTGGCAGCATTATTTTTCCATGGCTGCAGGTTTTTGGTAAGATGTTTGGAGCACGTATAAAAATTAAGTTTTGTAAATGCCTTCAACAGTGTTGTTCTGCAAGAACTGATCAAACTTCTATTTTCATAATTAAGACGGTTCCTTTCAACGTTTTCTAAAAAAGAAAAAAAAAACAATTTTGTGGAATGGGGTGATGCACTTTGGAGGGAAAGACTGTCAACATGGATTTAAAAGAAATCTCTAGAGGGCTACTGTGACATTTTTTCTGATAGCTGTAACATTTTGCAAAATACACATAAACTCAAACGTGGCATCAGTGTGTGCAGTGTGTTTTTTTGGCAAAGCTTCACTATGTTTGGCAGATGTGTCATACATTCATTAGCTCTTGAGGGAGTATGCATGATTTATTTGCTGCCCGTTTCCTTTTCACACCGGTCAGTAGTCTCTAAATTTAAGGTCATGTTTTCCATCTGGTGAATCTACTGAAGTTATATTAGTGAATTATTTAAGGAATGGCAAACCTTTCAAATCATTTCAAGGACAAAGTTCTTTAAAATGGAGGAGGAGGGGATAAGTCACCTTAACAAACCTTGGTGAGCCATGACAGCGTGTCTGACACGTATACTTGCAGCACGTCAACATTTGTGACAAAAATGTTTAGTGCTATTTAGTGCTGACATTTATCAGTTTACCACAGTGTGCTGTCATAAAAACAAAAAATAAAACGACAGTTGACATTCTTCAAAGTTTGGGGACCTTTCCATTGAGAACCCTACTTCTGCGCAAAAATAACAAGATTATGAAAATGTATTTAAATGACTTTTAAGAAAGAGCATATGGTACAGACCGACCCTTGTGATTGTGATTAACTTCAGGATCAGCTGTGATAAACTGGGCTAGATTAGATCACTGCAGGTGGAGAAATGGAATACTCATTTTCGTTGAGAGGACTTGGGAATACGGGCACGAAAGCCCAATTTGACTTGAAGACTCCAAAGTCCCAAAAGCCGATGCCCAGGGTGTGGGATTTACGCCCAGGTTTCACTGACAGAACCTGCCTATGGCCCAGCTGGGGCTTCAGCTGTCGGGACTCCGTTCCAGATTGTTCCGCCAGCCCGCGGTGCTCCGGTTTTGGCTCCGGCGCAGCGTCGCTTGCGACCGGAGCGCCGAGATCTTCCGGAGCACCGCAGCCCCCTTGGTATTAGCGACTAATTAAGACGTCGTTATTATAACTTCGTTATGCGACTCGATATTCTGACGAAGGGCGAAGTCTCAGAGATCAGCCGCGTCCCCTAGCTAGGAGCTTGGAGAGGGCAGCACTGGCGCACACAGCGGTTGCTTAGCAACAGAGATCCTCATTTAGATTTTTTTTTTTTTCCCCTCAACATGTCCAGATTTGCAGTCATTTTTTTTTTTTTTTTTTTTTAAGATGACAAGCAAGACAAGCCTTCATCAGGCACTGCCAGAGCCTGTGCTGGATTTCATTAGCCAGCACCGGTCAGCTCAGCAGGAATCAAAATGCGCTAACACAGTATACTTTCTGCCACAAGGTGATTTATAACTTCGACACTAACTAATAACTAATGAAAGAGACGCACATTCACCCCATCCTTTGAATAACATCAGAATTCCTCTCTGGAAAGCATGCTCACCTTGGCTGGCCATTGAGAACAACAAAAACCTGTCAGACGGGCGCTCGTAAAATGATCAACAAACAACAAAGAGGATTTCAGGTCTGGTTTAAAGTGGTTTAGCCACAGCGTCTTGTGTGCTTTCGCCTGAGCTCTGAAGGCTGTGTACAGAGTGAGCAGCTCGTAATGTTCTCTCCACACCCGGGCCGCTGTTGATGCAGCATCTCAGATTAGCGTTCAGAGTACTGACGTAGGGTCAGGTTTACCTTGCCCGTATCCCGGCCTTCTGCATTATGAGCTAAAAGGCAAAGCTGATCCAAGATCAGCACTCCTGCTTTGGGACGCCTTATGATACAGGCCCTGGTGACTGCCAGTGTGAAGTCCAGATGGGGATAGCACCATCAAATTGCCTGGCAAGGTACAGTCCGGTAGAGAACCTGGCATCTAGAAGTATAGCGTGTGTTACCGCATTGTGAGAGTACCCGGAGGTAGGCTAAAGTGATGCCGGATAAGAGTGCTTGGCAAATGCTAATGCTCTGAGCCCTTCAGTCTTGAAGAAAATCTAATCCACCAGAAATACGACACCAAGCAGCATTAAACTGCGTGAGGCTCAGTTTCAGTAATGGATGCACACCTGAGACGAGCGTACTTCCTGTTGGTGCAAATCTAGCGTGCCGGGAAGATCGGCTTTACTGAGGTGAGAGCAGGACATAGCAATCAGCTAAAAACACTCATTCACACGCACAAGGGAGTTCACAGCACCCAGCTTAAAACAACACTCATTCACAGACATAACAAAGGAGCTCACAGCATTCAACTAAAAACACTCATTCACAGACACAATAAAGGAGTTGTTTGTCAATCAAAAAACAGCAGCCACTTTATTACACAGAACACAAACAGGTACAGGTTCCAAAATGGAGCCTGCAGCCTACTGGATTGGACAATCTCATCTCCCCCAGGCCAATATGAAATTATTCCATCAGCAAGCCTGTCACACTGTCATAAGGTGAGATAACTTGATCTCATTTGCTGTAACACATTGCAACAGTGCTGAAAACGCTTCTCGAGTTGCCATTTCATAGACGGGATGCATCTGTTCAGTCCTTGATAATAGAGAACTGAGTAGTGTGGCCTTCCTCAGTCAGAGCCAAACTCTTGCCTCTCCTTCAGTCGTGCTGCAGCACTGGTTGGATGGGGGCACTGTCCCTCCATCGCCCCCTACTGGAGGGCGACGGTGGTGCATTTGTGGCCGAGGTCGCTGCCAGCAGGGGGGGGCTGCGGACCCCTGCCGTCCCGTTCACTGGGCCTGGGAGTCCTGTGGCTTAATTGGGCCGATGGAGGGAGGCCGGTTGGTGAAGGGGTGCCACTGGCCCTGGACGCTGGGGCTGCTGGTGTGGAAGGGCTTGCGGATGCGGATGATGTCCAGGCCCGACTGCTCCGACAGCTTCTGCACCAGCGCGGCCACCTCCCGCGACGGCTTCGCCGTGACCATCTCCTCCCTCACGTTTCCGTTCACTGCGGGGACAATCGCACGCAATGTAAGCGCACACACGCACACACACGCGTGCGCACACACGAGCAGACAAAAATACATGCACACACACGCTACATACACGCACATGGACAAGCACAGCACACAGAACACATACACGCACGCACAGGCACCCTGACCAAAGGATATTTTTGAATGCACACACAATGCTCTCTTTACAAAGTCTCGTCTTTCTTTTAAAATAAATGAAATTACATTTACATAAATGCACCTAAAATGAGTTGAAGCTAATTTTACACTGGAGCGCAAACACACTGGAGGTGCATTTTAAAGGGATCTACGGATATCCCGGCTGCTTGGTCCTGCTGAAAGTGCGTAAAACTTGAGCCGTTTGTCATTACACGCTGATCCATTCACAAGCAAACAGAAGCGACTCAGAATCTCACAGCGTAAACAAAGCTGCTGTCGTTATGCAGCTTGGTATTAAGTGATCGGGTGGTAATCCTCCCCAGCTCTACCGGTAGGACAGAATTAGATATCGAGGCCGTCAAGCGCTCTGGAAGACGTCGCCGTGCGAGCAGGCAAATGACGCAGCTGGGGAGGTTTCGGCGAGAGCGTGCGAATAACCCCCGCGAAACTGGAGCAAACCTGGGACAAGTTCCCGAAGCTGCGTACGTGAGCTGAACGCAACAATCTGATCCCTCTTCTCACAGAGGCAAAAAAGAAAAACAAAAACACGGATAAATAGAGGGATCAGGTGAAGAAGGACAAAAGGTAAAATCTCAGCCCTTTTCTCCCCTATCGTCCATCGTCCTGGGAACCCTGCAATTACGCAATGAGCTCAATCCAGAGTTTCGTAGATAAACCAAACACAATGCATTGTGGGAAACTGGAAAGGGGTGAATACAGCCAGGACAGATGTTCACTGAAAAAATCAGCCCAGACAAAAATCTAAATTAAAACACAAAAATGTGTTGCAGATGGGGGCGACATAGCTCAGGAGGTAAGACCGATTGTCTGGCAGTCGGAGGGTTGCAGGTTCACACCCCGCTCTGGGCGTGTCAAAGTGTCCTTGAGCAAGACACCTAACCCCTAACTGCTCTGGCAAATGAGAGGCATCAATTGTAAAGCGCTTTGGATAAAAGCGCTATATAAATGCAGTCCATTTACCATTTTTACCACATGATGGCCAGCTATTCAGAATCAAGTACCTTTTGCTTGCTTTGTTTCACCTCACTGAAAGTCCACACTGTTAAAATAAGGTGTTTAGGAGCCCCCAGAATGGTGGAAACTGAGCTGAAGAAGCATGCAAGATTAAGGAAAATGTCAAATAAATGTTTTAATTCATGATTTCTGATGCATTTTGGTGTGCTCCAGAATAGAGAATAAATGGTATGCATAAACCCACATTAAAACCTATATTTGTCTATACATCATTTTCTCGAAACACCTGGGGGACACTTCTAAGATGGATGAAATTCAACATTGTCCCAATTTATCATTATATTTCTGTCATTACTATCAATTCTTCCTAGTAATAGAATGACGAGTCTTAATTGTACATTTAGACTATTAATTAACAAAAATGATAACAGTAACAAAACTACAACCATGTTGTCACAATGCCAAACTTGCTTTGCATATGAACATATTAAAATATCATTCTGTCATGACATTGCAGTCATTAATGTCAATCCTTTCAAGTATTAATTGTTCATTAATTAATTCAAATAATTCATTTATCACCCTTCCTCCACAACAAATATCGTAACAGTATGACATTAAATTAATGACTTTTTAAAAGAGTGCATTTGGCTAAATGATTTCTAAAAAAAAAAGTGACTTTGATACTTTTATGAATTCTACTGGGTCTACACTTTACAGAGAAAGATGATACGATGATGAAAGATGTATGTTCAACCATCATTTCACATATGAAAGTGCTTGTAAATTGCACTGACTTCCTATTCTGAGAATATACACTTACCTTCCATTTGACACCAAATGCGACGCATAACATGACTTTCAAATTTGCATCACCGTGACCACTTCTTGGTGTACCAGCCCTATATATACAGTACAGGCCAAAAGTATTAGGCCACATGTGTTTTAAAAAAAATAACTTTAGGTAGAAAATAATTAATTTATTAAATGCCCATTTATTGAATAACAAAAAAAAGCATAAACTTTTTTTGTTCTATTTCTACCTAAGTTTTAGTTAAAAGCAAAATCTTAGACATGACTTTCCTTGAAATAGCTTCATTTGGCTTTAATTACAATTAAACAAACTATTGAAAGTCTATCCAATCATTTTGCAAAGTGGGAGGTAGAGGGGTGGGAGGGAGGTGGAGAGGTAATTAAATTGAGTGAAATCCTATCTACCTTATGTTAAAAAAAAAAAAAAAAAAAGAAAACACTGGTAGCCTGTTGTGCAAGTAAAATAGGCAATAAAGAAAAAGGAGTTGGGCTTAGATGTGTTGGGCCAAGTAAACATTGTGGCAAGAAGGTCATTCCCAGTGAGAAATTGCAAAGAAGCTTAAGTTTTCCTGGTGCAGAGTTCACTACACCCACAGAAGGGTCCAGCTTATGGGCAGTAATGTTAAAAGGAGAAGACCAGGAAGATCAAGAGGCAGTAGACAAATATCATGTGTTGTCTAGCAAAAGATGGTGCAGTTTTATGATGGTTTCTATTATTACACACCACAAGGTATTTGTCTTCTACCTCTGATGTTATCCTTCCTCTTCCTCGTCTTTTCCTGGTCTCTCATTCCTACCCATCAGCCGCACCCTTCTGAGTGTGTGCTGAACACTGTACCAGGAAATCTTAAGTTCATTTGCAAGTTATCACTGGGAATAACCCTCTTGCCACAATGTTTACTTAGCCCCACACATCTAAGCCTAACTCCTTCTTCCTTGTCATATTTCTTGTAACATTAGTGCCTATTTTACGTACACTACAGGCCAGTGGTATTAGGCTACCTGTGGCATTAAAAAATTTAAGGTAGATAAGATTTCAGTCTAAATAAATTTAACTTCAATAAATACACGTAAATTAACTGAATTATTCTTCTACTGAAAGGTTTTTAAAAAAACCATAGGTGGTCTAATACCTTTTGCCTTTACAATAAATTATTGTAGGTATGTTCCATACATTATCAAATAAAAAAGTATTAGCAATTGATACTCAAGTAAGTTAATGGGTTGCGTATAAATAATTAAGAGCAGAAGCTGGCACAAAATCCAGAAACAGATTGGACTTCCATGATAAATAAGATCCCAGGATGGAGAGTTAAAAAAAGAAAGAAAGAAAAAACACCACCATATGTGATGCTACAAACTCCCACTACAAAGAAAGAAAAATGTCACAGTATGATGGCCACTGAACAATGATTGTGAAAAATCCATTAATTATCCACCAAACTCAGTGACATGTACACATATGCATCAGACATAATGCTATATGTCTCTATTATTTCTTCATGCAACAGCTCTTGCTGTGTCCATCTTTGTGTCAGACTAAGTACACGGTCTTGATCCTGGGTGTCAGAGATTATAACCTCCTCTCCATATAGCCTAGCTATCAAACGCAGAGAGTGAAGGTTGGTGGACTGTTTTTCCTTGACATCTACATTCTGTACAGTCAAGTAATTTGTGAAATAGTCTCCAAGGGGTTTGGACAGACCCAGCCCAATTGTCTCTGGGACACCTTTCACTTTAAATAAGGTTCCTACAATGCACATATCAATACAAAAATAAGACCAAAATTATTCCAGTGAGGTTACAAATTCACTTCAGGTCAGTGACACTGTTCTGTTCAAAGTCTGGCATAACTAAGTGCATAATGGAATGGGTGCTACAGTTTTGTTTTTTTATCAGGGATTACATCAGTAATATAATGTGTCTTCAATAGAAAATTACAGTGAATGCCAATTTTAAACAGGATTGTCAAGCTAACTGCAGGGTGTGTCATTATACATGTAAATATGTAGTGACGAATGAGGGACAGTTGGGTTAATTGAACCCAATTAGATCTGATCTCCAGTGAAAACAGGGAACCTCCTGTAGCTACTGATGCATTAAATATCTATATTAAATCGCCAACCTAAAAAACGAAGAATTCGGTAAAGAACAATACTGAAAGCACACACTACTGAGAGCACAAAGCACAAAGGGGCATGCCGACCAGGGTCTGCCTGTCAAAAAGTAATAGCGTGCTTACAACCCACAAGTCTAGACTATTAGCCTGCGGACTTGTAGTGTAATAATAACTTTTAAAACCACAATGACTGATGTGCGCCGTTTATGTAAAAGAAAAAAAAACACTTGGATCAAAAAGACATATCAGAAAATGTTTGAGACGCGCGCCACCTAGCAGAAAAAAACGCAAATCAATAATCGCAGCAAAATTACTTTTTTTTGGAAAAAAGATATATTCTGCAAACAATCACTTAAGTATAAGAAAGTACTCACAGTATTCTGCGACTATTTTGGGGATCCTGCAGGACTGAGGCGAGACATAGACCACCGTCCCCGGGTTCTTTTTAGCGAAATCCACTACACCCTCTTCAATGTATTCCCTGCGACAAAAAATAAAATTGTCATTGCAAAGATGACCGAGACCGTGGCGTGTTATTTTGAAACACACTGATGTAGCAATCTAGCTGGACAGATTAGCAAAATAGCATTAAGAAGACTCAAAAATATACATGGTGACCTAGCTGCTAGACAGGTTGACAAATAAGCTAACTACGGCCTGTAGCCATATTATATTATCATCTTGCAACAGTAGGGCTAAACTGCAAGTCACCTCGACACAAATACCGCGTACCAGCCACAATCGTTCGGGTCAACTTTCTAATCAGTTGGCAAATTAAATAAAAAACGTGAATTTACAATGCAACTAGCTAGCCAGCACGCCTTTTTACATGCTACCTAGCGAACTACTCAACTGACCAAGCAGCCAAACAAAAAGCTGTATAATTAACAATACACTGGTAATATCCTTCACTACGATCTCATAGCTACAACGTTTATAATTATTATTACAATGGGGTTAGCCCAGCTAGCTGGCTAGTATAAGTCTCACCTGACTCCCAGTGAACTCTGCGCCTTCTTTGAGAATATAAGAGAGATGCGCTTCAACTGACAAACGTATCGTCCCACACCATTTTGAAGAACACTTTGCAGAAAGCGACTCGGGGTACCCCTAGACGTCATATTTAAATAATAAAAGGCTGTTAGTTAGCAAATATTAGCATAAATCTGCTACCCTTCACACTAACCCCATCACTCTATTTCTTTAGAGGACGTTTTAAAAGCAAGAACAAGAACTGACATGTGCAGAAACAGTACGGAAATATTAAATTCCGGGCTGATATTTGGCCGTCGTTATCTTTGGACCACCACAAGTTTCTCATTCAATATTGCGATTTAAATCAGTCATTTGATCAAGTGTTTTATATATTTTAAAAATACTGATCTTATTGAATTATTACTGTAATCATATAATGTTCATATATTAAGATATTAATTTTCTTCAGAGAATGTACGATCTGTTTTAGGTTTCTCACGGACTTATTTTGAAGTGCACTTTACCCATCTAGGCGCGCACGCGAAAATAAAATGCGTCCTGAAGCTGAGGGCGAAATAATATGAAACAGGTTGGTTAACGTTCTTTCATGCTTCTGTTGTTTTATGTATCTCGGATTAAGTAATGACAGTAGAGTGTTAGCTACACCCATGTTTTAAATCCTCTGTGCGTTTTGGTTATTCATTTCTGTTCAAAAATAGGTTCTGTTATGTGAAGTTGTTGGCAAGCTAGATAGCTAACAAGCTAAATGTCATTATAGGTTGCTAGATAGCTGTATTTTTGTCTTGCTGCCTGGTGTACTGCCTGCTGTTTTGCTCAAAATATGTACGGTCTGATTTAGGCTCAGTGTTGAATTCTAAAGATCGCAATGGCATTGTACGGAATTTGTAGTCCATTTTCTGAACGATCTAACTGTTTTTTGCTGAGGCGCTCAGCTCTAACAGTGTTCAGCAACGCTGAAAACTTTATGAAAATATGCATTACTTTATTTTAAATATATGGGGGGTATTATTGTCTCAAAAATAAATAAACAAATACATTTAGCTGACCCACAAATAAATGTAGCTAATCCATAAATAAATGTAGCTATTGCACACATAAATGCAGCTGATACACGAATAGATACAGCTGGTTCACATTTGTGCTTTGCCTGTCTCCTGCATTTATTTGTGGATATTGAGACAATCCTCCCTGCACGATTATCAAAGAAATCCACACACACACACACACACACACACACAAAAAAAACATCCTTTCCCTAACGCCCAGATTTACTCCGACCAATCACAGCATGTATATTGTGATTGGGGATTGTCTGAAAAATACCCAGCTCCATTTATTTGTGGATTGGTTGCATTTATTTGTGCATCATTTACATTTATTTATTCATTTTTGCGACAATAATGCCCCATAGAAAATAAAAGGTGTTCTTTTCATGTCGCACGTAGATGAGATGTTCGGTGACGGATAGCGGCGAACACACATGTGGAGGTTCGGCTCACTTCTGAAGGGGACGTCCTGTCTCCTCCCGTTCAGGGAGCCGCGGTCTTTCAGGCACTTTTCAGTTTTTTTGGTGAGACACAGCCCAGTTTGGTCTGCTTCTGCACAGTCTTCCCCTGCGTGTCTTCGCTCGCTGCACCCTTCTGTGCTCCTCAGCTTTTGCAGGAGCTTCAGAAAGAATGCCAAGTCCACATTGGACATCCCGGTCACGCCTATCACGGTGACGGACATCAAGCAGTACCTGCGGTCCAAGGAGATCCCGTTCCACGATGGCTACAGCTGTCTGCACGCGCCCAGCTTCTTCCTGGAGCCTACAGAGGCGGCCGGAAGGGACGGGTTCACGCTTTTCATCGATAAGACCACCGGGCAGTTCCTGTGCAAGGAGACGCTCGTGGAGGGAAGCTGGGAAGACCTGCAGGACTGCGTGGAGGTGATGCGAAAGGAGGGTCGCTCATGCCTCAGCCCCGACGTGCTGCTGGGATACCCGGAGAGCCCGGAGGAGCAGGAGGTGAAGGAGATGGAGCTGCGGGAGGTGCAGAGGATCTGGTCGGCCTCCGTCTCCTTCTCCGACCTTCCGGATGAGGAGGCGCAGCTGGTCAGGACCATGTTCGGAATCGACAAGGTCTCCAACGCCACGCTCAAGCGGTTCGGCGTGAGGTTCTTCAAGCCCACCAAGAGCCTGGTGTTCCCCTGGTTCGGCGGGCGGGACTCCGGCCTGCGGGGGCTCAAGCTCCTGACCGCCAAGTGCGCCGGGGACGGCGCCGTGACCTACGCCGACGCCACCCTGCCGAAGCCGTCGGCCTACCACAACCTGTTCGGCCTGCCGCTGGTGGGCCGCAAGGACTCGGAGGTGGTGCTGACGGGGCGCGAGTTGGACGCCCTGGCGGTCAGCCAGGCCACGGGGCTCCCCAGCCTGACGCTGCCCCGCGGGGTCAGCTGCCTGCCGCCCGTCCTCCTGCCCTACCTGGAGCAGTTCAAGAGGGTGACCCTGTGGCTCGGCGGGGACATCAACTCCTGGGAGGCCTCCAAGATCTTCTCCCGCAAGCTGGGGCTCAAGCGCTGCTCCCTGGTGCGGCCGGGGGAGCTGCAGCCCTGCCCCAGCGAGGCCCTGGAGAGGGGGCGGAGCCTCTCCCGAATCCTCAAGGCCTCCATACCCGCCGCGCACAAGTCCATCGTCTCCTTCCGCCAGCTGAGGGACGACGTCTACGGGGAGCTGGCCAACAAGGAGCTGGTGGCCGGGGTCAAGTGGAGCCGCTTCCCCGAGCTCAACAAGATCCTGAAGGGCCACCGCAAGGGAGAGCTCACGGTCTTCACCGGTACGGTTAGCGCCTTTTATCTGCTAGCACCATCTGTCCATTAATTCATTAGTCCATGCTTCATCCGAAGCACACTAATCCAGCAATGTGTTTTGCAGTTGTCATTTGAGGTAAATTTGATGTTTGTACAAATGCCTGTGCAGCTCATTACTGAGCATTTTACAAGTGCAGACCCAAAGCACATCTGAGAGTGCTGTAAAACTGTTGGTATCAGTCCTTTGGTGCAGCACTTTGAATCATTTCATGTTCTGCTAAAATTTTCAGCGGACTTGGCGGCATACTAACCGGCTTATCATAAGCCCTGAACTGGCTCAAAAGTTGTGCAAGCTGAAATGTGCTAGTAGCACTATTCTTCTTTGCCGTTGAACTGCACTACAGAAAAGTTATAAAACATTGTATTATGTTGCTGTTGGAATATACTGCATTGACATTAAAAAAATGTTAAAAAGCAAAAAAGGTTATTTTCCGTGCAAGGCAGACAATGGGCTTATCACAGAACTGTTAGGATTTGATCTTTCAGTGCAGTGGTGGGTGGTTGCCATGGTAACCACTTTTTTTTTGTGTGTATCTTCTCTGTATACAGGCCCCACAGGCAGCGGGAAGACCACCTTCATCAGCGAGTTCGCCCTGGACCTGTGCATTCAGGGGGTGAACACGCTGTGGGGCAGCTTTGAAATCAACAACGTGCGGCTGGCCAAGATCATGCTGACCCAGTTCTGCATGCAGCGACTGGAGGACAACCTGGAGCAGTATGACGCCTGGGCGGACAAGTTTGAGGACCTGCCCCTCTACTTCATGACCTTCCACGGACAGCAAAGCATGAAGTAACTCGTTCTAGGAAGGCTTATGTGCACTGTAACTTCGCAGCTAACGCTAAATGTTCTCACAATGTTACTGGAATATCTTGTCATAACAATGCCAGTACATGGCAGCAATATTGTGATAATATTGTAGATATAATATTTAATGTTACTTGGGTGTCTGCGTGGTTGAACCAAACACCCAAAGGCAGTTCTTGGATTTTATGTAGTTAAAATTAATATCAAGTCATTTATTTGTTTTCACAATTCTTTAAAAAAAAGTATTTGGGAACTGTAAGTGTGAATGCTTTTCTAAAAAACTTGCATGGTTGGCACAAGATGACTTACTAACAGGTTTCTGAGATGTGAAATGCAGTGGCACATCATTTGAATGAGCACACAAGCTATTTCCTTATATATACTGTGCATTGTCTTATATATGCTTTGTCAGTATATATTTGCAGCCTTTTATGGTTTTTATTGGTCCTCTCTTGCTGACTCCTCCCCTGTCTCTGCAGAACTGTGCTGGACACCATGCACCATGCTGTCTATCTGTACGACATCAGCCATGTGGTCATTGATAACCTTCAGTTCATGATGGGCCAGGAGAACCTCTCTGTGGACAAGTAAGATCTTTGCACAATGGAGCAACGTGGATGTGAAGTTGTGAGCCGTGAACAGATCTATGTCAGGACTTGAGTGTGAACTTTAAAGGCTGCAATGAAGTCATCTGAAATTTCCAGAAGTTTCTCTACAAAGTTCTGTTTGTTTTAACATGGTAATCTCCTTATTATAAAGAACATTATAAATGGCAAGTATACTGCTGAAAATAGAAGAAAGTGCCTTTTGGTTGAGATAGCTTAGAATTTATTTGAGATTATTTATCTACTTGAATATATTGTATATGCAAAAATACAAAAGCCTCAAAATTGTTTTGGTTCAAATCTGTCTGTAATTTTACGAACTGTTGCACTTTGTGATTAGTAACTTGTCCTTGACGTCTGCTTGGCTGCAGGTTTGCTGTCCAAGACCAAATCATCGGGGCTTTCAGGAAGTTCGCCACACACAGCAGCTGTCATGTGACCCTGATCATTCACCCCAGGAAGGAGGAGGACGACAAGGAGCTGCAGACGGCCTCCATCTTCGGCACGGCCAAGGTCAGCCACTGAGGGGGCCCCCCGGCCCACAATCCCAGGGCCTTCATTATAATGGGGGATGTGCTAAAGCGCGTGGCTAACAGTCGTACTTTTCTGTGAGCAATATCAGGCTGATAATTTCATTTGACACACTGGGGCAAGTGTTGTGATGATGCCCTGGATTTAATCACATTTGTTCTTAACCTCAATCAAATGCAAATGTTTGTTGTCTGACTGTCACCAAAATTAGTTTGCCGCATTGCGTCTGGGATGGAAAAAAAAACTATAAGTTGCTCTGAGAAGAACAGACTGCTCTCGGGGAGAGAGGAACATGTCAGACAAATGGAATTTGCCGGTGGTTTTTCCTACAGGCCAGCCAAGAGGCGGACAATGTGCTCATCCTCCAGGAGAAGAAGCTGGTGACCGTCCCCGGCCGGAGGTCCTTGCAGATAGCCAAGAACCGCTTTGACGGAGACGTGGGCATCTTCCCTTTGGAGTTCAACAAGTCCTCCCTCACCTTCTCCGCCCCCCTGAAGGGCAGGAACAAGCTTCGCAAGGTCAAGGGCGACAAGCCCGACGCCACAGAGACGGAGGAGAAGGTGGAGAAAGCAGAGAAGGTGGAGAAGCCCGCCCGGGCCTCAAAGACCCCCAAAACGGAGAAGGGGCTGGTGAGGGTTGGGGCAAAGGGTGTTCTGGAAGGTTCCGCCAAGGGTTCGGCGGGGGTGGGAGAGAAAAAGCAGCAAACTGGGTTTGAGGAGGTGATCAAAACAAAGTAAGCTATGCTTTATGAAGAAGTGCCTTTTTTAACTGGCTGGAGCAGACAGAACCCAGGGTTTAGGTGTCACCACAGGAGAAGTACTGACTGCATGTGGAGGTCTGCCACACTGAAAGAGTTCCGTTTAAGAATATGTGATCTAAGATGCACAACGAATAGCTAAAACCCAAGCACTTCCAAGTTATGGTGTAACTTGTAATGGACTTACATAATCGTGTGCATTTATATAATGTGAATGAGCAGCTTTGTGGGGATGTGTTTCAAGGTAAATCTACCATGAAGATTTTCCCACTGAAAGGATTGTACTTAGGTAGTTTTCAACTAAAGAGTGTTTTTTGGTCTAGGAAAAGTTAAAAGATAATGGGGAATAGTGGTGAGTGACTACTGAAGAATGAAATTCAAAATAGACTGACAAGTGTTGAACAATTTTTCTTGATAACTGTATTAATGTACTGTACAATATTACTAATTACATTAATTACAAGAACTTTACAAACAGTTCATCAATTACTGATTTAAGCCATGGCAACCTCCTCAAAAGTATTGAAACGCCTTTGGAAAATGGTCAAGGAATGTAGACGTCGTCCATTAAAAGCATGTGGTGTTGGAAGCCTGCACCAAGACAGCAATGATGATAAGCTATTTTCTGTTAGTACTTCATTCACACTGAAAATGATTTTCCCCTCTTGTTACGCCATTTTATAAAATGTTTATAAATACCGATTGGTTTCTGATGTTTCTTCCTTAATAAAATGTAAAAATGAAGAAGTCTCCATTTCTCTTTGCGTTGGCTGCATTTACGTACTTGGTCCATCAGGGGGCATGCACGTCAAAGACGAGGAGAGATGATCTCACAATTCGTAAGGCTTTGACGGGCCGCGCGATCGAGGAAGACTGCGTCACATAGTCGGATGATATCTGTCATTGTAAACCCGTTAGAGCAGCTTGACCAGGATTAAAATTCTATATTTATTTTATCTCTTGATAATATTTTGCTCAGCCGCATGAATCAGTGTGGGGGTGGATGTAGATATTAAAGACACAAGTTATCTGACAGCTGAGAACATGCCACGTTATTGTTTTATGATTTGGGTCTTCAGCCCACTGACTATTTCTGCTTGCCAGTAGCCATGTAATATTAATGGCAAAAGACACAATTTGTATGTCTCCCTACATTGTTTTTATTATCACTAACAGATTGAGTTATTTTAGCCTATTATCTATTTAATAAGGCCACCAGGTTGTGGGAACAGCGCAGAAAAAAATGGTTTTACGGCAACATAAGTCAGTAATCTGAAATAGGGTACTCGTTTTATGCTGAGCTAAGCATGCAGCAAGAACTGTGCATTGCTCTTACGTGGCTCAATCGATTTTCCGGTGAGCATCTTTCCACTTAAGTTTGTACTTCCAAATCATAGTAACTACAATGTGAACTCCGCATTGAACCCGAGGCTAGCCAGAACCTGCATTCAGGGATTGCACGCAGTGAAGCCTCACTAGTAACCCATATAAACCATAAGGGCATCCAGCAAATTCACCAGGCAACAGGCATCTCCCCACTCTGTTGAGCTTACAGGTGATTGATAAGAAAGAAGGGGTCGACAACAATTTGGCATTCTCATAGATGTGCCTTGCTGTGGATTGGTGGCCTCATAAGTTTTTCTTTTTCCACAAAGGCCCTTATCTCATTGGCCCTTGTCATAGCTCAGGAGGTAAGAGCAGTTGTCTGGCAGTAGGAGGGTTGCCGGTTCAATCCCCGCTCTGGGCGTGTCGAAGTGTCCCTGAGCAAGACTCCTAACCCCTAACTGCTCCGGTGAATGCGAGGCATCAGTTGTAAAGCGCTTTGGATAAAAGCGCTATATAAATGCAGTCCATTTCCCATTTTGTCCTCAACCGAAGATGGTCAAATGGCATGCCATAACCAGAACACAATCGGTGGTCAAAGAGGATGTGGGCGTCGCGCTGATTCACCCATGTGAACGCATGGGCTCTTGAGTTTGCTTGATTGCTTTATTCTTGTAAAGGCAGGTGATCTTTGACTGGCGGGTTCAGGGCTTGCGGTCCTCTATTCCTGAGGGATTGTTTTTCCCCTTTCAGTCAACATTCAGAAATTTAAAACAAGGATCACAGACTCTTCAGCCAATCGGTGACTTAAATCCATCGTGTTGGAACGCAGTTCATCAGATTTTGCTGACAATGTATGCCACAGGCACCTAACCCTGGTCCCGAAGAGCAGCAGGGTTTGCTTGTTTTCGTCGGCCTTTGTTATTTTGTTTGTGTTTGATTGATCGACAGAATAAAGGAAGTGATTACACAGACCCTGTGGCTCTCCAGAAACAGAGTTAGGGTTGTAGGATATTTTCATATCTATACTAGAGCACTCAATACTGTACATTTAAATGCATCGATTTATTCTGGGTCAAACTTGGCCTGTAAAGTGTTCTGTGGCAGTTCCTTTCTAAGGAGTTACATCAATGAGGACCATTGAGCCTACTGATTTAAAAAAAACAAAAAAACTTTACCCCTTTAGTCCTAAGCAAGACTACTAGATTACTGACATATTTTTATAGAAATGTCATTTTTTCCATTATTCTGAACAAATCTTGTTTCTAATGGTTGTACGTTATAGTCTTCTTGTACACTCTGTTGAAAATTCCCAGGGATGTGGTGAATGTTTTCAAAATTTTCCACTGTCTAAAGAGGTACAGTATTTAAAATTAAAAAAAAACTTTTTCCCCAAATTTACAGAGCGTGGACTGTAGAGAATGTTGCCAAGCATTAGGTAAGCGGTGGGAAACCTACATTCGCAGATGGGTTTCATTTGCAGGCAGAATTCTCTGGAAACAGGCTTAAAGCTCTTGAAGTTAAGTTCGGGCTGTGTACATGTGCAGTGGTGGGACCAACCTCTTCGTCTGATGAAAACTGCTAATGCAGTTATGAAATGTTCACACAACAGACAGTACAAATTACCTATTCATGAAACAAACTGAAACCATACTCAGTTTTGTCTCTTTTTTGTGTGCTCAAATCAATATTTTTTAAACTGTGTTATGTCATACAGAGAGTTTGTGGATGGCAGGTTTACCTACCATACCAATGAATTCACATTCACATTTGGGCATTCAGCAGACTCTCTCATTCAGAATGGCATGCATGGAACAAAGCTAGACCTAAAAACACATTAATCACAGAGGAATTATGCTCAGCTCAAGTGACATGTGCAAAAAAGTATTTTTTTATATGAGATATGAAGGCAAGCGAGTTGTATGGCAGAAATGGCAGTAAAGCCAATTGGTTTAATGTGAAGTGTACTTTGGGAGACAGGTGGCTGGTAAGCCATACCATCAAGTTATAATGTCAGCACAGAGTTAAGCTGGTGGTTATGTTTTGCGGTGCGTTGCAGGAATCGAGGCAGGAGGAGCAGAGATTTTGTCTGAAGAGCAATGGTCTTTTGTTCGTGAGCTCACTTAAGCCAGGCTTCTAAGTGGAGTGAAGGTCGATTGTTATACGATCCCGTACCCAAAAAAAGGGATTACGTCTCCTTTCGGTGAGTCATAGCGGGCGCGTCCCCCGCGACCGTGATCTCAGTCCCCCTTACGGCGCTCTATGGCAGCGGAAAGCAGGGCCCTCCCCGCTGCCAGGGCGGACGCAGCTGCAGCTGGGGTTGTGTAAGGTCCTGTTTATGGGGCCAAAGACGGAAAGGGCCCTGGGGATTACCTAAAAGCGGGTAACGTGAGAGGGGCCCGCCTACTCCTTTCCAGTTCCCTGTTGCCTCTGGTGCCAGAGAACTCTCTCCGGCGTGGACCTCGGCCATCAATCGTCTCATTGGTTGATGGGGATTATGCATGTGATCGATCGGGGGAAAGAAACATTTGCTGTCTAGTTCTGGGTTCAGCTGGCTGATGCTGTTGTGTGCGTGGGCGTGTGATGCCAGACAAAAATGCACGGTCTAATTTCCAGGTTGGCCGTGATGATGCGAGTGATCTGAAACTGGAACCTGCGGCCTTTTACGAGAATGTACTTACTGCACGCCAGGGGTTAGAGCTTGGGGTATTAGGCTAATGGATATCAAGGGCAGACAAATTACAAATTCATGTTGTTGTTCTCTGGCCTGTCAGGCTGCTAAATTTGTAGCCGAGTTCAATTTTTGGTAGTTCATGTATATACTGATATATGAGTAGCAGAGCTCCAGTGGCGCAATCGGTTAGCGCGCGGTACTTATACAGCAGTACAAAGCAGAGCAATGCCGAGGTTGTGAGTTCGAGCCTCACCTGGAGCATACATTTGGCTGCAGTGTAGTAAAATGGGTCTTGCAACCTAAAGGTCACAGGTTTAATTCCCACATTTAGGACACTGCTGTGTTGTTGTACCCTTGAGTAAATTACTTGTACTGAAGTACTAACCTGCATTTCTTCAGTATATATCCAGCTAAATGGATGCAATGCAAATGCTAAATTAAAGTTGAGCAAGTCGCTCCGGATAAAAGCCTCTGCTAAATGCCTGTCACTCTTTATTTTCCATTAAGGTAGAGCAAGTGAAAATTAATGTTTGACCGCAAAGGGGCTGTAACCTGTGCATGCCAGTCAAAATGCTGATTTTGATTAAGATATTGCTCCTGGATAGTTTACGTTGTTTTTACATTAATGGTTTAATGAAGAGTCTGATGAAGAATGAAGAGAAGTGTAGCAGACTACATTATGCCACCAGCATTCACACAGTGGTTCAGTGGAAAGTCTAATGCGGTTATGTGGTTCACTGACATTCTGGATTCTTAGCTATTTCAGCAATCCTTAAATAGCTAAGGGTTGGTTTTCGGGCAAAACACCTTTTATGGAAGCCAGATTGCAATGAGCCTGGCAAGCGTGGCCAGGGTGTGCATCATTTAGCTGCCAGGCAGTTGGACACATTGCTGCACGAAGGACTCGCGCTTTTAACTGGATCCACCACTCATGCGATTAACGTTGAAGGAAAAAAAAAACTGACAAGGGAAAATGACTGCAAAAGAAGAGCAAGGATGTGAACCAGTGCTTTAAAAATGACAAAGTGAACATGCCAATCAAACCCACAGAGGTAAGGCAGCCTGTGAGAGGGAAGAGGAAGCTGGTACGTGTTTCGCTGCACATTCTTCTCTTTTCCACTGCTGGGTCCAAGTCCTCCTCTGACTTGTTCAGGGCTTCTCCTCCCTTTCCAACTGGCGAGTGTTTGACGGCAGCCATTACAACACTTTTTATATCCGCTGATGGGAAAGAGATATAAAAAAAACAAAATCCATGCCGGTCACATGCTTGAAACGCTGCCATTTTGTAGTTTTATCCTCTACAGCTTGCTGCAGAGGCACGTCAAATAAAAATGAAGATTGAGGCTTCTGTACTTTTGTTCAGGTGTAACCGATATCAGCCTCACAGTAGAAAAGGTGCGGTGTTTTCTTCCAGACCCAGAGAATGTGAGATTTTATTGGAGAAAGGTGCACAGATGAATACATTTCTGTTATGGTACAAATGGCAAACGAGGCTGAAACACAACTTGGGAACTCCAAGGTTTGAGTGAAAATTTACACCCTCCCAGCAGTTTACACCAATACTGTGCCAGCTGAGCTCTGGCAAGAGAGCCAGTGCAAAAAACACCAAAATCCATTAGATTACTGGCATTTAGCAAACATTCTTATCCAGAGCAACTTACACAACATTTACATAGCATCCATTTATATAGTTGGATATACTGAAGCAATGGAGGTTAAGTACCTAGCGCAGGGGCAGAACGGCAATGCCCCCCTGGGGAATCAAACCTATGACCTTTTAGGTTACAAGACCAACTCCTTATCCATTATACTACACTACCACCAGAACTCCATAGGTTGGCCAGTCAATCAGCTGTTTCATCAACCAGTCAATGAATCTGCCCTTTTCAAAATAAATCAATAAAAAAAATATTGTGTTTAGTGCACTTCAGCATCAGAATTATTGCAGAGCATGGTACAAAAAGTTCTGCCCCCCTTTCTTTATTACCAATTTTTGGGGGTCCTCTTTCAGTTTGGGAGATCGCACATTAGCAAGCACAAGTGCCTCTGGCTGCTGTTTTTCTTCTCTCTGCAATGCACCTGCTTAGCTGTGCATTTATTGTGCTGGAGGAGTGTGAAACTGAAGCTAGTGGTGCAGGTAGCCCACAGATATCAGATCAGCTAGAGTGCTACTTGGTCAGAGATGTGGCAGGGAACGTTGTCCCTGGGTGATGCTGTCGCTAACTGTGCCGTTACCGTCTCGGGTAATGAGGCCATAACTGATACCGCCATAGTAAGGGTGCAGTTCTATCTGTGGGCCACATGTGTTTAGATGTGTAGTGCTGCTTCAGGCTCATCTTAAATTTTTTTTTTTTTTTTTGACAGCTCAAGGTTCAAGGGAGTGAAGTCAGAAGTAAAATACTGAGTCTGGAAACAAAGAAAAAAATATGTTTCATATCTGGAATTTTCACACGCCTCTTACACAGACAGCAGGAGAGGAAAATGTTCCAAAGTGAAATTGAGGTCTCTGACGTACCCAATAAATTTATAGTCCACTTCTGGCCCGCACCGAAGCTCCAAGCAGGCTCGCAGTTACGACCCCTTCAAGAACCAAGCGAGATTTACGTCTGTCCAGCAGAACCCGCGTCAAATTACTGTAGCTTCCATCATTTACGCTATGTTACCCAGGATACAGAGCAGAAGGCAGGGCTCACTCCAGCCCCGCCCGGTGGGCTCCAGAGTCATGTGCCCTGGGAGCTGCAGAGTAGCCTGGGGTTAGCACGAGCCTGGGGGCGACCATGTGTTTGTGTTGACAGATGGGCATTTTCAGGTACATACATGACAGCATAAAGTTCTTAACTCATTTCATATATATATTAAGCCATTTGATTATCAGTGGCATTTCCTTCTGACATCTACGACGGCAATCGCAACCACGACATTTATTTTGCCTTTTTGTATAGCTATTTCCATAGTAATACGATCGCATTTCAGGCTAGAAAATAACCCGTTAATCCAGAGAAAATGCTGAGTTGTCTTAGAATCTTTATCGCAACAGAATGTATCAAGGCTGGCAGCCCGGATCAAATTTGTTGTGACAGCTGCCGTCCAAAACAAACACCTGAGAGAGGCTGCCTGCGTGCGTGCCTCCCCCAGGGCGTTACGTCATTGTTTTGCATTGCGCAGCTGTCGTAAAAACATGCTGGCTTCGATAAACAGAATCGATAAGCTCCGAGCCATACGATTCCAATGAATAGGACAACTTGGAACCGGTTTGCGATTCCCATCCCTATTTAAATGTGCCCAGCATTCCAAGGCTTATTGTAAGATTCAGTAGCCAATCAGGACTTGAATAGTCTGCAGACCCTGTGGCTCTCCGGAATTGGGGTGGCAGATCCCTGCTCTATTCTGTATTTATTTAATGGCTCTGTGCTGTCCTTTTCTACGTTCTCTCTATGCACCCTCTCTGTACCCTCTTTCACCCTCAGGTTCAACCCCTGCTCATTTCCCAGAACACCATGTGACCCAGCACCATGTGACTCAGGCCTTGACCCACTCTACTCACATCACATCTGCAGGCAAAACCTCTCCCAAGGTGACTTACGATATGTTCAGTCTGGAGACTGGTTTCTCTCTTTTTCTCTCAACTGGAATCCCCAACTACATTGTTTTCTCTCTATTGGAATCCCCAACTACATTTTTTTCTCTCTATTGGAATCCCCAACTACATTTTTTTCTCTCTACTGGAATCCCCAAATACATTTTTTTTCTCTACTGGAATTCCAAACTATATTTGTAAGTCAAACTCATTTTTCACTACCCTCTGTTATTTCAGGAGAGCACAGACAAGCATACACTCTCTTCTAACACATGTGATGTCTAGTCAATGCTTCTCTTCACTCTGCATTTCGCCTATTTGATAAATGTGTTTCACTGGTGTGTAATGACATATGGACATCATGCCAACTACAATCCTTTCCTTACTATGTGATGCTACAGCAAATTATCCTCCTAACATCCTGGAATTTATTTTTGTGGCCTGTAGGGGACTTACGTCTTTGGGCTTAATCTGATGAGCCGTACATTCTGCTATGCTGAAACCTACCCTACAATGGACATTCAATAAAATTTTAATAAATAATATTTAAGAAAATATTTTTAAGTTTTTAAGTAAAAAAATAAATAAATAAATTCTGCCGGGTCTCGGGAGGACACAGTAGGCACTTAAAGTCAGGTCAGTCCTCCAGACTGTGGCGCCCATTCTTAATAGTATGAGGTACCCAGCAGCCAAATGTGACTGGATTTTAAATGAACTTCAGGGTACACCTCAGCACAGTTTTGCTGTATCCATTGCACTACACACTTCCACAGTACCATTGCAGGATTGCTATAATGTGTTTTCTTACCCCCTTGGTTTGAGGTGATTTTGGACATTTCATTGCTCAGAAAGTTCAGATGGTTAAGAAAAGACACACATTTCATGTGGTGCTTACTGGGCCCTGGGGGCCACACAGGCATTTTCCAAAAGGTCAAAGGATCCCCAAATAGTCAAAGAAGCAGAGAAAATGTTGCAATATAACACTGCAGAATGTAGCAACGCACCTTCTCTTTTTCATGCATAGCTATATGCTCATAGCCCACAAGTAAGTGCAAATAAAAGCTACACAATGGTGTTTTGACTGTAACTGAAAAGAGTCTTGCTGCTCTTGGCATTCTCTAGAACTAATTGAAACTCTAAACTAATCTTAACCGTGTCTCCAGTGACAGATGGGATTTAACAGCTGGAGCCATAAGATGTCTGCCATATTCTTTTAACTTCAGGTTATGTTAACAGTTTCAAAATGTGAGATATCCGTAAATATGTGGGGGGGAAAATGAACGGCTTCAGCGGTCTCGCAATTTCACATCTTCGCTCCGAAGCAGAGCATTCCAATCGTTCGCATTCTGTGTGAACCTTGTCAAATAAAATCTGATTTATGGAGCGAGAGTTTGGTCCCCAGGGCTCCCCGTGTGTTTAGTATTGTTTTAAACATCCCCCTCGTTGTGCGTAGATTACAGGTTTTGGGTCCTGCGGTTCATGTCCGTATGCCAGTCTTGCTGTTCCCCTAACAGCCTGGGGAACAGACTGTGGCCTGAATCAAAGTAAATACAGCTGGACCCAAGGGACTAGGCCCGCTGGAACTGTGGAATAGTCCTATCATGAATATGGGCCTTTTAAAAAAAGATTTTTTCTGTAGTGGAGGGCATCCACAAAAAATACAAACTTCAGACAGCGATGGAGGTTCTTGTTTAAAACACAGATCATAACTTCCTATAAACACGCAGACGCATGCATGCACTCTCTCACATTCACACACACACACACACACACACACACACACGTGCATACATGTGCGTGCACACATGTGCACACACAGTCATCTGTACACGCTACATTCAATATCCATTTTCTTATGTTGGTGCACATTCATGGTGCTATACATATCTATACGTATGTATGTATGTTCAGTCGTTTCTGTGCAGGTATTTGACCTATTCAAAATGCAGCTGTTTTAAATGTGAAGGACAGCAAAAACTCTCTAGAGGTCTTGTAGTTCTCGGTAGTTTCCACTCACATTTTCCAGTGCAATGCATTTTGCTGAGTATGTATGTAAGCTGGAAAACTGGCTTTACTAAGCTGTGTGCAATGGGCAGTGGCGTTTCATGAAATGTAGGGATTGGGGCATGTCTGTGGAAACTTGCTGGAACAGGCTCAGTGTGTCCTCTGGGTGTTCCCATGGGTGGGGGGGATGGGGTTCCAAGCCTCTTCAGTAGTAGAACTCTTTCTTTTTTTGGTGCCATGACTCATGGACATAAGGGCACTCAAGACTTATAAATTCTGTCAAAGCCAGACAACCTGCAGTCTGGTCCCAGAACGTTCAGCCACACCTGGACTCTTTTTTATGGCTCAGGCACTTCAATGGTTCATGATTTACTCTGTATGCCGTGTAGCAGGCACAGTGTCCACTGTTTGTGCTCAGTATTTACAGATTTCTCAGCTGAAAAGAAATTCCATTTTGTGAGACATTTGCTGTTTAAAAAAAGGAAAAGCACAAAGGGTATGGCAATGTGTTTTTTATTTTCTGTGGAATAGAGCTATTGACTCTGGAA
Organism: Anguilla rostrata; assembly: GCF_018555375.3. Lineage (NCBI taxonomy): Eukaryota > Metazoa > Chordata > Actinopteri > Anguilliformes > Anguillidae > Anguilla > Anguilla rostrata. Next base: position 18,188,708 of record NC_057934.1, read on the forward strand.
ATATTCCCTGTGCCAATTGGTGTACTGTTTTATGCTCTGAAGACTTGTTTGCTCTTTTTTGGTTGTTCTGACAGCTCTTGGCCAGGCCCCTTATGCTTAGTCAACACCAGGATTTAGTAATGGAGAGGGAGGGATGGATGTAATTCCCGAACTGCGACCTCTAATTACTTTAAGAGTAAAATGACAGTCATTTTTGAAACCAATGTACTTTTAAAAAACTGTTTTGTGAAAATACATTTGGTAATTTAAGAAATTTCTGAATCAGAATAGGGTTGAAGAGGGGGTTCAGGAGTGTTATGAACAACACATGAGAAATTAAGGAAACACCCTAACTCTGCTGCCTCCTGTAGGCCCTCCAGGGAAAAGACTCACAACTGAATTCAGCGACGGGAGTTGGAGTGATGTACCCTGGTTCTAATGGCTGGGGGGCAAAGGAAACTTAATGCTGGCAGTCTTTAAGTCCCCGTGCACTCCCTGTATACTGTCTGTATGTGCCTGGTGGTTTGCAGCCGATGTGTGATGAGACCTTCCTTTCAGGTGAGCCCTTCTCTTATTACTTCATTACTGTTGGTTTTTTGTTTGTTCCTTGAAGGGGGTGGAGACGTATGGATCGAGTGGACGGCAGAGTTCATGTCCCCACAGACTAACCTTAAGTCATTACAGACAGAGGACTCAAATTTCCATTAGCTGTTCACCAGCATATTTTTAGACATTGCCCTCCCCCCACCTCCCAACCCTGCTTCTACCCCAAGAAAAAGACTTATTAAAACAAAAGTTTTATTCTGTGAAGCATCATCACCCAGAATAGTTGTCCTCTGTGTCTGTTTTTGTTTGTGGTAGAGGCTCTGAAATCACCCCTTTGGGGAATTGTAGTTTTTCATTCTGTCTCTTTATTATTGTGTGGCTCAGATGTAAGAATAAGAGGCTGTTTTCTATATAGAGCCTATTTCTCCAGATTAAATCTAAAAACTACACATTTATCTGGAAGGGGGCTGCTGGGTTATTCATGAACTCCAGTGCCCCTGCATGAATTTGCCTGATTTGCTGGATACGCTCTGACAAACTCCCTCACCGGCCCAGGGTTGACTCCTCCTTCCTTTTTCCTTTGTCTTTGACTTTCTCAATAAAGTCACCCCCCCCCCCCCCATTACTGTTTCTGCCCTTAAGGCCTGCCAGAGCGGATGTGTGGCTGCATTGATCAACTGCATCTCATTCTCTTCTCCAGAGATCTTCTGGAAAGAGGCTTTGAGCACTGAGATGAGTGGCACACAAAACATATGCTTGCAACAGGTGACCTATGAGTTTATATGAGTTACATAACTCTGAACCGCTACACCCTGCCACCCCTGCTCCCCCATTTTGAAATGACTTCAGCTCTTCCCTCCGCTGAGCCATCCTTGTTTAGAGCTCTCTGCTTAGAGAGTCCTTTCCTAACCTGTGATGGCCACCAAGCTCTTTGCAGCTCCTCTGTGTGTCTGCTGACGACTGAACAAGGTAGCTGGGACTGAGAGGCATTGCTTGGTGAAGCAGGAGCTGTTAAAGCTTTTTTCCTGTCGCGTTTGTCTCCCTGTGTCTACCCTGTATCTCTCATGTGTCTCCCGTGTGTCTCTCCTATGTCTCCTGTATGTCTCCTCTATGTCGTCCGTGTGTGTCTCCTGTACTTCTGTTTCCCTTCTGTCCGTTGGGTCTCTTCTATGTTTCTAAAGTGTTTTTCGTGTACACCATGTGTCTGCTGTGTCTCAGCTATGTATTGTGTGTCTCCTCCATATTTTCTAACAGTACTGGTGTTTAAATTTCCAAACAACAATTTATCTATCATTCTAAAATCACATAAGGGAGGAATCAGTTAGTGTCAGGGCGGAGGCAAGATCAGCTATACAGCTTATCATCGCCGGGCGCTGCTCTCGTAGCAATCTGGTTGGGCTAGTTAGTCGTCTTGATATGCCCAGAAATTAATTGCCCCTTGAGGATAAATAAAGTTTATTGAATTGAATTGAATTGAATCAACCATTTGCTACTGCTGGGCCAAAGAATTATGTCTTTATTTGAATAATTGTATTGACCTCAGTTGATATTATCAAGTGCTTTGGCTATTCTGAGTTAAAAGCTAAAATAATTATGAATGTATCACTGCTGCAACTAATTGGAAAATTGGAAATGCCACCTCACATAATGGCATATTATTTTACAGGGAGCCCAAACACTCCCACAACATCCCTCTGAAGGGTAAGGAATGGAGGGCTAAAAACAGACGGGGACTTATTTTGGCCTCAGAACGAGATAAATCAAAGCTATGTCTGGACTGCGGATCGGCAAATGTGCCATTAAATCCTTCCACTCATTTATTACTTCTCAGATAGCTGTCTGTGTACCCATCAGTCAAACCTCATTGTTTACCACTCTAATCAAACTGGGACGTGGATAAGAACCCTCACAATGGAAGCCTATTCAGTCCTCCTACATCCCAGGGTCCCACAGAAGAGAAGATACTGAGAGGGGAAATCATATGTGCCGATAAGAAAAAATGTGCGCAGCTGCTGACAAAAGAAGTCATTCAAAGATCATTATCCAGGTGATAGGGTTCTGAAAGTGAATATCCTGTTTTTATCAATCTGAGTTTATTACCAAGTTGTGTGAAACCAGGCCTACAATATGTGAATGCCATGCATACTTTTTATGGAATATTTATCTTAAATGTTACAATAAGGAGACCGTTCTGCTTCTACAGTAGCAGAAAACCATTCTGAAAATGCATTATTGGCACTTTCAGTCTGTGTAAGTTTATATCAATATTTTATGAATGCTTTAAAGTTGTTTTCACCAATCGTATAGCAAAGTATATGTGCCACAGATTAATGAGCCCAATGGTGGAACAATCATTTTTCAAAAGAAAAAAATAATTTTATTTTCAATTGCATTAAACCAGTTTCGTTTCTCCCGCCAAAACATGGATACAGTCTAGCCACAGCTACACACTGCTGTTCATTTTTCTTAACCAAGTTTTACTCTTGAATTTAAATTTAAAATTAAATTTGGTCTGTTTATTTCTCTCTATTGTTTGTGTGACTGGAGACCAACTCCTCTCCTATTGGAGTGACATCATGCAGGGCGCTAAGTAGCAGACCTGGCGTGCAACAATGAACAGTGAAAGGGCCGTATCACAAGGCTTCATTCTGTTCTGTGACCTTAGCTTAGCCCCTTAGGGTATGAACAAGTGTCCGGCACTCTACACCCCCTCCCCTTCACCACTCTATGGCAGACTGACATTTTTACACTGAAAAATAAAACACTGAAGAAACTAGGTTTGGTGAAAGCAACATCCAACAATGGATTTTTTGTTTTCAAAAGAAAAAACTTTCGTTTTCAATGTGAATTTGCCTTGATTTTTATGCTACATTTGAAGGTAGTGCATGATAGATCTGGTATACCACTCCTTGGTGGGTGGTCTCTGAAAATATTTAAAGAGAAATCTCAATGGAATCCAGCATCTTGTCACATGATAAGTAATACCATCATATGTTTACAGGTCTTATGAGCATTGTCACATGACTGTCACTGCTAACCTACCAATATGTTCAGCTGGAGCAATAATTCATTGATGATTTGGTGACTTTCGATTTTGGTTTGTTTTTCTTTACATCATAAAAGGATTCAGAATTTTCTTATGTCCACAGATTTGTTTGAACTTGTGGTTAATCATAGGCTGGCCTTCATTCCCTGTGCTTGAATTCAAGGGCTATTGTTAACAGCGAGATCTGATAAAACAGAAAATTATTTTCTAGCTATTCTTTGAAATGATTAAGCTGGGTTTACTGGAGGGAACTTGTCTTATCATCCATGCTCTGTTATGTGTGGAGAAAAAAGATTGCTAAAGCATGAGAAAATTAAGAGAAGAAATCAGGAGAAAATATAAATGAAAGAAAACAGTTATTATGTCACACCTTTGTCGTTTGTGTATGGATACTAGAGTGGTGTGGGATATGTAGTCACCAGATACAGTATATTGCCCCACTACAGCTGGTGAGAGTGTAAAGGCAGATTCAAGACATACTTAAATAAAGAGCAAAGATGACCTGGTTGCCACTGACATGACATAACGACTTAGAGATGTGAAGGTATATATGTGGCAATACATCTTTTCTTGTATACAATATTTCCAGAAACTTATCTTCATGTGTCTTTTCCAGTTTATCAGTCTTCCCCGGTTTAATTTCACTTGGATTACATTTTTTCAATGGTTTCTCCGCAGAATAAAATATATAGTGGCCTACGGCATTATGATTATTAAGAGCGATATATCAAATTCAAGTTGAGCACACTTGAACTATGAGTAACAATATTAAGGCCTGAAGTCCTTTTTGCTTCTTGTGCAACATTATGAGCATGGGCGGCTGGTTCTCCTGCATTTAAAGAACTGATTTATTTTTTATCGGATACTACTGTTATGCCTCATGGCATAACAGCAAGGTTCTAGCTGTTAAATGCTTCCGTATATACATCTTGTTATGTGTGTAAATATTTATCATAAAACAATTGAATAATGTTCAGTGAGCCTTGTTTTCACCCTGGTTAAGTGTATCTGCTAAGCAAATGAACAATGTAATGTTCTGAGTATGTATGCATGATAATATTGGGGTGGTATTGGTATTGAGAGATTGTGGCTTAAAACAAACTTACCAGTATTGGCCTGATGCTATGATTATGGCCAATATGATGAACCAATGTGATAATTCAGTATACATCTGCCATAAAGGCTATGAATTTATCTGCCATAAAGGTTAAATATTTTGTTATACAAATAAGATGTGTTATTGTACAGTACATGTTTCCTTCTTGAGTTGAAATCTACTCCTATACTTGAATGGGGGAATTTGGTTGCCATTTTCTATAATGTAAAACTGAGAGGTGTTGGCATTGATATCTCTTTCAGACAATATGACCAATCAAATGTCGGTTTTTGATATCTGCCCCAGAATTTCCACCTTGTGCGACACTTAGGTAGTTTTGAGCTTTTGGGAAAATCTTGCATAGGTTAATTTAAAAAATGTAACACATTTCTATTTTTGAACTGTCAAACTGAATCTGTCCCTGAGAAGCTTTGGAGGGAAACAAAGGCTTGAGTCATAAGTTGTAGTTGAAACTTGCACTCAAACCACATCTGTCTAAAAACATGCCTGCAACATGTGAGATCAAGAATCTGCTCTGGTCCTCTAGGGCTTGCAGAAAATTACACAGGGCCTTGATTTAATTTTATTGCTGTGCGGTTTGGCTCTGCATGTTGAATAAAAAGTTTAGCTGAGCTGTTATTAGTTTTTCTAATACTGTAAATAATTAATGTTTTTATTTCTTTCAGACCAGGGAGAGTGGGTATGAAATGACTGTTCCAACAGACTTAATTCCTCACGAGAGGGAGGGAATAGAGACTCTTATTTTGAAAGGATAAACAATTAATGTAATACAGGGTAGTATAGAGCCAGAAAACACAATTTATTTCTTTTTTTAAATGTGGCATCTCCAACCCCACCCACATTTGGAATGCCCAGTTTGCAAGCGATAATGTATAATGTGTATAATGGGACATGGGGCTTCATTACCATGGGAGAACAGTAAGGTAAATGGTCTGTTTCTGTAAGAGACTGCTGTATGTACATTATGTCTTGTTCAGCATAGAACTTCTTAGTGCCATTTTTGGCATCTCTGTCAACCTCGTATTCTATGACTCTCCAGGCTGTGTGGTGCTGTGACTGATTGCATGTCTAACCCCTTACCTCAGAGAGAACAACAACTTCCCCATCCACATTTTCTTGTGTGTCAAGACTGCTAATGCCCCCCAAGGGACTATCTTGGCTCACCCTAACTTGCTTACTACTGGCAGTGCCAATGTTCTGTTGCCTCAGTTACAATATGTGCTCTTCAGTTTGGAGTGACCACCGGATCCCTGTTAGGCTAGTGCGGCTGTTTTTCCCTCCACCCATCTCTTCATCTCTACATCCTTCTGCTCCACCTGTCAACCCCTTCAGATTTCCACTGTCACGCCCAGTTACAGGTGAAAGAGCTCCCCATTTGCCTAATCTGGCTAATCACAAACCCCATGTAATCGAAAAGGATAACATATGAACGTTCCACTGATGGAGTCTTTGCACCCAGTACACACCCTTCCCATAAAGGTATTGCATTCACAGAACCCCTATGGTATGGAAGTAGTGCTGCGCACTTCAAAGTGGCTGCAGGTTTGAACTGTGCGCATGTCATTCACTCTACATACCTTTGATCAGAGCAGTTGATCTGAAATGGCTTCAGTAAAACTGACGAAATGTGAATTGTATAAACTGACAAGTCCCAGTTTTGTGTGCTACACAATCAATTAATATGATAATCAGTATTTTAAAATGATTCAGGCAATGTTCAGGTTTTATCCTTCATCTCTGTCCAAAAATGCTCCTGTCTGTGTGTTTATCTGTCATGAAACAGTAAGATGAAACTTTCTCATGCCTTCTAAACTATAATATGAAATGTAAATAGTACGGTTATTTTGTTATTTTTTTGTTGTGAATTATATGTGGCAATCCATGGTAATATACAATATTTTATTTTACAATGCCATGTAAAATAAAAATGTATTTACACTTATATAAAATCAAGTTTATGAAAATGACCACGTATTACATTTTTAAAATAAATGTATTGTATCTTTATATTTTCCATCAGAAATATATTTATAATACTTCAGACTGATACTTATAACTTATCATTTTAAACCTTATTTATTAAGTGCTGTTGTTAACTTTCCATTGGAAATGTTTTCCTCACACATTTGAAACTTTTCATTTTTTGAACAAGGGCAATCTGTTCTCGTTTCTCAGCGTGTGCTCGAGCGGACAAATGGCCCTAGGGGATTCTGGGGCCAAATTTGGTGAGTCACATGGGTCCCGGGGCTGACAGATCTCAGCATGGCCCAGTATGGGGCCAGCCCTGTTCACAGCACTCACTTCTCCCCGGCTGTCAGTTTGGAAGGTCAGTTTTGATCTTAAGGTCACCTAATGCGTCTGTCTCTGCTGGTTCTCTCTCTTTGGTTGTATTTATATGCGGTTCTGTAGAGCCCTTCAGAATCCTCCCCCCTCCCTCCCTCCCCCCTCAAGACTAATTGGCCCTCTAATGGCGCTAATTTCTCATCTGACCTCAGCCTGCTCTCAGCACCAGTGAGTGGGCACTTCATCCCAAAGCCCTCTGCTGTGCTGTGCCGCTGCCCCCCCCATCCCCCCCCCCACCCTCCTCCTCCTCCTCCTCCTCCCCCCTCTATGTCACCTGTGCTCATTTGGAACAGTGCATGCCGCAGCCAACCCCTCCGAATTACGGTGGAAGAATGCTTTTTTGAAGAATGCTTCAGAGGAAAGCCGGGGGGGGGGGGGGTGGGTGGTGGTTGGGTTATGTAAGGTACTGGGATAGGCCCCCACGTGAACCAGGGTGGGTGTGGAGACAGAGCTCTGTGCTGTGTCAGAGGGGCCTCCCTGGCTCTTCACCCATCTGTAGAAGCTTTTCGGCAGGCTCCAGTGCGTTCACAAAGGCCTTTGGAGAGGGACATTGGGCTGGTGAGGTGGATAGGCAACAATGTGGAGTGGGGGTGGGGGGGTGTGGCTGAATGCAACTCAACCAGCAATGCGGTATGAGAGAGAGCAGCAGACGGGGGGTGCGAAAGACTCTTTTCTGAACTTTTGAATAAGGCCTTTAAGAGAGAGAGAGACTTTATTTAAAAGAGGGGACATTAGAAGTCTCTGGATAAGAGGACACCTCTCTCTCTCTATGTCTTTCTCTCTCTTGCTCTCCCCCTGTCTCTCTCTCTCTTTTTCTCCATTTGTGAGGGTTTTTCAAAAGGGGGAAGGCCCCCCGGACGAGGGTGGAATAATGAAAACGCAGGCCTGATTAGGTGAGGATCTAATCCCACGCTCGCCCGTGTTTTTGGGCTCTGCGGGGCGTGTGGCTTTGTGCAGCCTGGCGGCCACTCAAATCCTTTCTGAGGGGCTCCCCGAAATTAGCCCTCAACGCAGGCCCCCACAAACAGGCTCTCCTGAGTTTAATCGGCTGTGCGAATAGCCCGTGTGCAGCAAACTGGGCCCAGCAGCAGTGCTTAATGACACATAACTGCAGGCTAGGGGTGCAGTGTAATTCCTCAGCTGCGGTGTAACCCCAGATATGCACAGAATGCACAGAGAGCAACCGGAAAGCTAACTCAAGCGTCTCCAGATTAGATTGCAAAGGAATGCCACAGCACAGAAATCTGTTTTAAATTAAATTTGTGCAAGCCGTTTTATATATTTAATTAAATGTTTAATTAAAGTTAAAAAAGCATGCATGAGTTGCGTAACAAAATTATAAATATGTTGTAATTTGTGATCTGTGATTTTACACTGTGTGAAATATGTTGTATTACATGACATGAAAAGAATAGAATCTTATCACTTACACGGAACAAATGTACAGTTATTAACAAGAAAATGAGCAAATGTTCTTTTGTAGCAGATACCCTTCTGTTTTTCTTGAATAGACATGCCAATGCCATTATTCTGATGAATATTTGCCAGCAGCAGGGTAGGTCAGCAGTGGGGTCTTTAAATCACAGTAAGTATAGCTACAACTGGGGGCAATGCAAACCATAGCACTCCTAAGACACAGGGTTCTAGTGCGTGGAAGCACCCAGTCGAGTATCAAATCCTGATCTTTCCAGTGGTGACTGTGACTGGCAACCCCATTATTGGGCTACCAGAGGGATACTTTCAGTTGGCAGGATGGTCCTCATCTTGGCCCAAGTGTGACTCCTCTGGTTTATCAGACACCTACAGCCTGCCTGCCATGTCTCTGCTGGTCTACAACAGTTGTGAGAAGAAGCACTTCCAGAACATTCTTGTCAGCAGGATTTCCAAAGACAAATTGGCCACGATCTTAGCTAACATTTAAATTTAGCTTGTTAAACAAGCAAGTGCTGCCTAACTTTCAGATTCACTCAAGGCACATGCTCTATATTTAATCTATATGAAAATAACATTATAAGAATGACCGCGATGTGCAAACAGGACTAAGAAACAAGAGAGAGAATTAAAGCATTCCTTGCCATTGCTGATTTCTTCTATCTGATTATCTGATTACGTGGAAAACATTATTTATTTATTTATTTATTTATTTAATTTTTATTTTATTAATGAACGGAAATGCCGCCATTTTTTCTTATTTCTTTTTTTTTGGAAATCCAGGAGGGTAGTAGACAGGGAAGGGATGAAATTGACAAGCAGTGAACATTTTTATGGTGAAAAGTTTATAAAAGTCAGTAAAATGCTGTCTTGGCATTCAGGTGTAAACCTGGCTACATTTGGTTGAAAAGTAAACATTTTCTAGCTGACTAGCATGTAGCCAAGCTATATCTGGGTAAAACCTGAGCTGTGCTTCTGGGGCCTATACTTAACCCATATTTGTAAAAACAAAATGTCTCAACCTTGATTTCCACCCCTCTAAAGGTCAATGTTCCAGCTTTTGCTCACTGGGTAGCTCAGATGATGCCATAGCAGGGAATCAAACCCCAAATCACATGGGGCGTGGGGATAGGTCGAGGGGGGTTTGCATTAGGGTTATAACAGTTGGCCTGCACCACAATACTTACCACAATACAAGCCAAAGCACAGTAGCAATCTGAAAGATTTTTCTTATTATATTATGTACTGTATATTGCTTTGGAAATACCAGTCTTGTTATTCAATCACTCTGAATTTGCCACCAGCAACTTCTCTGTCTTTGGCTATCTGGACAGCTACAGTAGCACTACCCTATGCTGTAAACAGGGCTGTTGTCAGAGGTCATTCAATTAAACTCTTCGCTCTTGGAACAGAGTGTTATGAACAGAGCGCTACATGCATTGAGGCACACTCTGTTATATGCAGGATTTGTTCTTCCAGCCTTCGGTCCATCAGATTTTCCTGGTGACAGCAAAGGCAAGGAGAGCCAACTGCTGATACTTGTATATTATTAAATTATTCTAAATATTATTCTTATATTAAATTATAAGTTCAATGCCACAGAAATTAGATTAACTTGGACACAATTATGTTTTGTGAATCAGCTCCAGAATGACTAGTTATTTCAACATGAGGAAAACATTCCTCAGCTGGTTAATGAGATGGGTGTTCTTTAAAAAAAAAAATCATTTCAAACAGAAACAGAGTACAAGCTGGAACATTTTTTCTTGGCAGTGAATTGGTAAGAAAAAACATATAAGTTTGTTGTGCTTCCCCTTCGGCTGCAGCACTGAATAAAAATCATTTTTGGACACATTTCACAGTCAAATATTATGCGAATAAAACAGCTTATTAAAAAGCAATTACTCAACAACAGTAAACCCTCTGTATTTTAGTAGTGTTTAGTAAACAGTGCCATGATCTCATGCAGAGCAACAAAATTAACTCCACTAAAGTGGAATCACCTTGGTGAGGACAAAGGATGTTGTTACACAAGTTTTCTAAACTTCTACCTTTTGCATGTTTGTCCAGTGTAGGCTCAGATCATTTCTTATGTCTAACAATGAGTACTTCTGTTCATAATACAGGCTACGCCATTTTGCCCACATATAATGCCATTGCTAGTTTAGACTTTCTGGGCTGGGAAATTCCTTAGATGGTACACATGCTCATTTAGTCTTGCCACTGTTTCAGGGTTTTTATCCCCACTGAGGAGTTTTTTATTTATTTATGTTTTTTCCCTCACGTGCTTGCAATTTAGGGTTTAGGCCTAATTTTTACTCTTTTCCTGCAACTCTATTTTTGTGACAGTTTTCTGTAAACAGCGCCATACAAATAAAAATGATTTGATCTAATTTGACATTCATTTGGGAATTTGCCTATCTCAGAGTAAATCTGTTTATGAACTATGAATCTTGAATATGTAGGCTCCCCAGGTTTTTGTGGCAAAAGCCACCTTCACTGTTTTTTAGTTGTGTACATAAATGACAGTGAATGTGGATTGTATTTTAATGAGAGAAGAACAGAACATGGTGTCGCAGCTAGGGAACATCAATTTGATTTAATGGTATTTTGTCAGTTGTGTATTGCTTCGTTATTTAAAAAAACACAAAAAACAAGGCTTTTAATAAAGTGTTTATTTTTTCTTTGGGGGGTGGGGGTGGGTTGGGGGGGGGGGGGTGGGGGGTTGTGGGGGTGCTCTCGAGGGCAACCACAATTCCACCCTCGCCTTCTCGGCAGCAAAAGATCCAACAATGAATTTCTTACATTCCAAGCATTTGTTCTACTCATTTCTCAGGAAGTAGGAAGGTGGAAAAGAAATTAAAAATGGATGTGCAGCAGTTGGGGGGAGATGTGTAGGAGTATGAGAATTTGTTATGGTGGACACAGTGAGGCTTGCTAAAGACTCTTTTGTATCTTAAGGGCCAAGGCTCTGACATAGAACAATCAAGGGGGTTGGGTATGTGGGAACAGCATGAAGGAACAACCTTTGACTGTGGCTTGGAGAACCACAGAAGGCTTCACACCTTCTGTTATTGGAATAGGCACGTCTGAGCTCTGATCTACCCGTAGGAGTGGGCTGACTTTGACGTTGGATGAATTTAACCTATTCATGTTGCCCTTGGGCTGACTGCAGTAAATTAAGTAAAATAATTTTGGTGCTCTTCCTTCCCACCAATCAACAGAAGTATATACTGGGCCTGACCTCTCCTCTCTCTCTGTGTTGCCATTCCCACCATTCTCCTCCTCTCTCATATCATTTTTTGCTTCCTTAGTTTAGGGCATTGGTGGCCTGAAAACTGGCAAGTGGGGTCCATGCCAAATACACTGCCAACCTCCCTCTCCTGTCTTTAGAAATTCATGAACATTCAACATTTGTCGCATTAACAGATGTTAATGCTCTCCATCTGGGTTTGGCCTGTAATTCCTGAAATATGTAAATTACAATTAGAGCGTGAACTACGTTTCCTCCAACATGGTGACTCCTCAAATTAGCATAGTTTTCTGCTCAGATTCCCAATTCTCATTCACCACTCTCATTCCCAATCCCCGATCCTCAAAAGAGAAAAAAACATGGAAGGTGGTTCCTTGGAAAGTGCTCAGGACAGGTTATAAGAGGTTTCCTGGGTTGCCCTAAATCCAGCCATGTGTCCATACTCATATACCATACTACCCTATCCAAGAACCAATCATCGCAACTTCCCTACATCAAAATAAATTATTCTTACCCTGCCATTACGTACAGTAATTTCAACCACATCAATTCCTCTTCAGTGAATCACCTTGAGCTGTTTAGTTGCGGGAACTTTAGGTGACGCAAATGGATGAAGGAACAGAATGCCCATGGTCAGGGTGTGGTATTAATTGGCTCAGGGGGACTATGGTGGTCTCTCTCAGACATTTTTGTGTATTGCACCACTATTCTGGGGAAATGCTAAGAATCTATTGTTTTCCTGGATTAGTCCCTGTTCAGTAGATCACAACCAGTATGTGTGCTTGATTAACCACCCTCAACAATTTCAGATAACATCTACTGCCTATAAACCTATAGCGTCCCCTTAAAGACCTCTAGGTCAGCATTATCAGCTTGCTGGAGAAATATGACTGAAACTGGCTAGAATTGCCCATATGTAAGGAGGGAAATTGCTGATCCAATAAATGGCTGACATTTAGCTTAATGAATTGTGGGAGGGTAGGCACAGTTTCAAATAGGAAAATAAACTTAGTGATCATTTGAACCAGGGTTTGGCAATTCCGGTCCTGCAGGGTCATTGTGTATGCAGGTTTCTGTTGTCACCTGTCACACTTGCCAAATTATTGGTTGAATACACGTGCGCTGGTTTAGCTGTAGATTAAACTGCAATAAGATGTTTCATGTTGGGACACAGGAACAGTCTTCAGGTGTCCTTCTTGAACATATCAAGAAATGTAAACATGTGTAATGTAAACATGTATAGGTATTTTTAGATTAAGGGGAAGGTGCATGTAGTTGCAGCAGTGGCCATTATGATGTCACGATGACAAGAAAGTGCCTAATCAAATTACTTTTCATCATGACAAGCAGGAACAAATAATCAAATTATATGCTGTGTCATGGCAGGCAAGAACATAAACCAAACTATTTGTTTTATCATGACAGACAGGAACAAAGCTGATCAAATTCTCTCTTATCTGCGGATGGGCAGGAAGACAGCTTATCAGATGATTTGTTATTTCATGACAGACGGGGATAAGATAAGTAAATCATTTGATATGGTGAAGTGTTAAGTGCAGAAAACGATGCGATAAGAGGGTGAAAGACAGCCCTGGGCTCCACAGTAGGGGAGTTCTTTCTCGTGGAACTCCACTGGATGCTGCTGGCTTGGACCCAGCCCATGAACCCGATCCTCGGCCACCATTCGGTGCAGCAAGCAGTGTCCCTGCCTAACATCACTCGGCTGTCAGCTCCTGCAGAATATACCTGTCAAGGGGCTTTCAGTGCCTTGTGGGTGGGAAAAGGTCATGATTGATACTGGTGATACATTGTTATTACTGTGGCATTATTGCCTTCAATGTGAATATTAGATACCGAGGGCTATATTTGACAAAAATGTAATGAACATGATCCGTTTCTGTTTCACAGTTTTTATTTATACACAAAACTTGAATGGATTTACAGGAGAATGTTTTTTTTTTAGTATTATATTAAAAAAAAACATGGTGTCAGAAAGTGACACGCTAAAAACAGCGTGTCGACAAGTCGATAAAAGTCGATAAAATTGTGCAGAACTTGAATTAAATCATATGACCTGTATTGTTGATTAATGTTTTACTTTAGGCAAGCCGTAGAGGCTGTTGGGTCAGTGTTCTGAATAACTGCACTGAGAAAGCGACCCAAGCAACATGGGGTCAGGGGTCACAAGGTCAGCAGAATAGTTCTAGGGATTCATTCAGGGAGATGTCTAAATTCCCATACCTACCTTTCCGGTGACTTCTGAGGAGAACAAGCCTTCAATGACAAGCAGACTGAACTTTTCTTTCCCTGTACTGTTTTGAGGGATTTACTGAAAACCACACACTGCTTTATTCAATGCTGACTAGATAAATACCAGACCGGTAGGAATGTTTTGCTGAGCACAATTCTCTGCAAGCAGTAAAACCTTTGATGGATTGTGAATTTGTCCATCGTGCTTTGTGTAACTTAACAATAAACACACAGGAAGCCCCCATTATTCATGCGGAGGTTACAAAACGCTTCATTATCTTCTGTTTTTAGTTGGATGTCTGAGTACCCCTATTGGCTCCCCGTCTGTTCTCTCGGTCTCAAACCCTGCTCACTATCCCTAAAGCCATCAAAGTGGCTTACTGTACGCTGTGCTGCACACACATGATTAAGCACCTCTGGGGCTTCCCAGCATGGTGAGGTGCAAATGGAGAGCTGAGCGCCAGCTATCCAGAGTACTTATAAGGTTGAAACCGTTGTTCTTACTGCAGACCTATGGGGCAAATAATGTCTAATGGTGTCAGTCATACTTAACCTTTAACCTGGCTGTGTGTAGTGTGCTGTTCTGGATAGAAATATATCCACTGGTTTAAATGGCTTTTGAAGATGCATGCACACCACCACACAGGCACATACACGCACATATGCACACACACATGTAAACACATGCAGTCATACAAAGAGACTCAATGTCTCACATATTCCTGCACACACTCACTCATCCACACACAATCACAAACTCTTTCTCTTTCTCTCTCAAACACATACATACACACAATTACGCGCTCTCTCTCTCTCTATCACGCTCATGCACACACACACATACGCACAATTTCTCTCTCTCTCACACGCTCACACACATACACAGGACCCTTTCATCATCAAGCATAACATCTACTGAAATTAATTCAAGTGGATGCAGTTATTTCCAATCTACATAACCCAGTGTATGAAAGTGACTAGGAGCAATGTGTGTGTGTCTGTGCGTCTGTGTGTGTGTGCGTGTGTGTCGTGTGTGTGTGTGTGTGTGGTGTCTGTCACTTATTAGCACTTAAATGCAGCAGGAAACCTGTGCAGAGGTCTGTAGGGCACAAGAGACAGCGTGGGTGCCGGTGGGCACCGAACAGAAATGATCACAGCTCCACGTCATTATAGCCATTAGAGGGAAAAGCTTTCTCAATCATCAGCCTTGCTTGAAAGCGCGCTTTTCCCCCCACATTTTCTCCATGGCCGCAAAATAGTAATTTTGTGTTGGCATGGTCCACAGAGTACAGTGATTCATTTCCATATCCAATTTCTGCATGGAATTATGTTAATAAAGCAACAACATAATGAAAGCTCGAAAAACGGCATACTTAATGAATCATGTAGATGGTTTTGAGAGTAGTGAAAAAGGTGTGTGTGTGTCTGAGTGTTTCTGTGTGTGATGAAGCATGTGATTGTGTGAGAGGATGTTTGTGTGTGTTTACGCATATATGTGTGTCCATGTGAGTGTTCTTGCACTCACACCCACACACACACACATATCTGTATTTATAGCACATGTGTGCATGTGTGTGTGTGTGTGCCCGTGCGTGCGTTTGCATGAAGGAGTATGCACACATGTCTGTGTGTGGGATTTGGGTATTCACTTGGTTGTGGTTCAGGAAATAAAGTGCACAGCTTTCAGAAGGGAGGCAGGGGAAGGGTCACAAAGAGTTCAGCACTGAAGGGGCTCACAAATAACAGAAATGCTTCTGCCTTGTAAAGTTATTAAAAAACAGGGCTTGGGCCACGCTGAGCTGCTGATCCCTGTGTGAGTGTGTAGCCCACTTAGAAAATGACACACACACCAATCAAAAAATCACAGCCTGTCTCCTTTCCCATCACTCACTGCTCCTTCTAGATCTGATCGGTTGCATCGCACTGCAATGCGTTAAAACATTTTTTAAATCCTCAAAGCAAAATCTGAAATGCAAGATGCACAAAGTTCCTGACATTACATGCAGGGTTGTGATGTCTCAGGCTGTTTCGGTTCAAGCGGTCGATCTGGAACAAGGACAAGAGCTCATGCACTCAAAGTGAAATCTAGGACAGACTCTCTCACAGGCAGCAGAAGGACTAGTTGTGCTGCCAAGGACAGATGAGGTCCAACAGCTGCTGACTGCCCCTATAAAATACACTACATGGCCAAAAGTATGTACACACTTGACATCCAACATTGCACCCAAATCTATGGGTATTTACATGGAGTTGGTCCACCCTTCGCTGCTATAACAACCTCCACTCTTCTGGAAGGCTTTATACTAGATGTTGGAGCATTGCTGCTGGGATTTGTTTACATTCAGCTAGAAGAGCATTGGTGAGGTTTGGCACTGATTGGGCGATTAGGCCTGGCTCACAGTTGGCTTTCCATGTGATCCAAAAGGTGTTGGATGGGGGTCTGTGCAGGCCAGTCAAGTTCTTCCACACCGTTCTCAAAACCAATTATATATGTACCTCGCTGTGAACCTGGGGGGGATTGTCATGCTGAAACAGGAAAGGGCCTTCCCCAAAGAGAATCCTATAGAATGTCATTGAATACTGTAGCGTTTGCCTTCACCTGAACTAAGGGGCTGAGCCCAAAACATAAAAAACCACCCCAGACCAGGGGATGTCCACATACTTTTGGTCATATAGTGTAGGCTACATAGGACTTGGGAAAATTGTTTTTAAAAAAATGAATCCGTATCATCATTTTATGAGTCAATGTTGCATAGTGGTCAGAGTACCTTAAGAACAAGCATTTTAATAGTGTTACAACATTTCTAAGCGGGTGCTCCTCCATTGGGTTTGAAAATTTGTGTCATAAAAAGATGTGCTTTGTGACCACCAATGGTAGGCTACACCAGTGTTTTCGGCCACTTCCTTATATCATATCAGCGGTATACTCACTGAACATAGAAAAAAACATTCCCCATGAGTTTCGAGGTAAGTAAAGTAAGTGAATTTTATTTATAAATAACATTTAAAACAACCACTGTTGTACCAAAGTGTTGTACAAATTCAATACACATAAATACAGGAAGAAAAAAAATCTTAAGCATAAAACCTTTACACATTTGGAAATGCTACGGCAAAGAGGTGTGTTTTGAGTCTAGATATACACTGTTAACCGGTTTCCATTCGAATATCGGCTGTCTCAGTACCCCCAGTAGCACCCCTCACGCAGAGCTATGTTGATAGAGATCGGGCGATCGGGAGCACAGACTCGCTCTTGCCAGCAGCGGTGAGTCTTATGGGGGCAGGGTCCCGCGAGCCGAGGAGCGAGGCTGTTTACAACGATCACATTCAACGGGAAGTGTTTGGATGTGCAGACGCGGAGCTGGCCGATCCCGTGTTGCCACTACATTGCTGTTTTCAGTCACTCGTTGCAGTGCGAGGGGAAGGAAAGAAAGAACAAACTGCGCTGAACTGCGTTCGTGGAAAAAAAGAGAACAAGAGAAGAGAGGAGCGCGTTTTCAGTTTAGCTAAGAATTTAAAGTTTTTCCCCCCTACTCTGCCTGTATTGGAACATATCACTCCTTTTTGGATCTGCTTGAAGAAGAAAGTCACTTATTAGGGTAAGTTCCAATGCTATGCTACACTACTGTGTTAATAATCTTTGTGGTAGGTTACTTGTCGAGGCAATCGGTCCGTTAATATAGCTTGATAGCTTAGGTGTCGATAAACATGCGTTTATGAATGTGTATTTACCGTTACATTAATAATGCAACAGTAGCCTATGCACACTATGGTTTGCATAGTAGCCTACGGTTTGTATAGCCTACCACTTTTAATTGCGGTCAGCGACATTGCTACTTGCTTTGTGTTGCATATAGCCTACCAGAATCAGATGATTAGGTCTAATATTGCCACCCAGTGAAAGTTGTTATACGAATTGAGCGTTTCCTGGTGATGCATTAAAGTATTATGAGGTAGTAACTGTTGGATTAGTTTTGTGAAGAGTGACGTACAGACATCTGGGATGACAGTGGGAGCATCACGATCGGTCGTCAGGTGGAAAACATGGTCCTAAGAAATCACTGACAAAGATACGAGGGGTGTTATTACCTCTGATAGTATACTATAATAATACAAAATAAACTGTCACCGTAGCAATTTGAATTTCGCACCTGAACGTTTGGTTTCATCCTAAAAAGCTCACGCGTCACTCAGTTTGGAATGGGTTTCCACGCGCCTACATTTAACATTAAAACTCACATTTTCTAAAAGTCCTATTTTCGTAAATTTTCATTGAATCGCCCTTTTAAGCTTTTCTTGTTCATATATTCCCCGTGTATATTGTAGTCGATGGTGTGTATTTTTAAAGCTGCTTGTCCCTTTGCCTGGTCTGTATATCGCCGTTATCTTTTCTTGTTATTTGGATGTTGCCCATCATCGCATTTCCAAACTGTAAATCACTTGCATGCAAGTGAACTGCTAGATATAAATCATGTCCAATGTTCGTTTTTAATGCGGACGTGCCACTAGGGAATAGGAACTACAGTGTGCAGCTTGGCTGGGTAGTTTAAGTTTGGCACTTAACGGAGATTGGGTCTATAGATGCGCAGCGACACGAATGCGAGAACCCAACATCACCGGTTTTGTGCCTAGTCCGGTTTGCTCTCTGTTGTGGCCCATAGGCTACCACTTTGTTGTGTGAAGTTCCCATATATTCTCTGCGGTTAACGAATGGCGTTAACGTCACGACAGGTCAGTATTTCAACTGGAATATTATCGGTCCGCACCATAATGATGCATAATTAAACGATTATGGCCCACCTTACTGTTTGCTTAAGTACTGGTTGAATGTAATCCATCCATATATTACTGACATTGATGCCACTGCCACTTCAAAAGACTCAAGTAAGTTCAGATGCATGTCAATGTGTACGTTGCCCATTAGCATTCAATACTGGCTACTGTCGGCTGTATCTTCAGAATGCAGAACTTTATTGGGGCCATGTTTGCTCTCTTTAAATTGAGCTCTGTAATGCACTTACCATGTAATCAGAGCTGCCAATAAATAACAAAAAATGAAACGGTAAGCCCAGAAAATGGTGGTGCCTCTCCCTCAATGGCTGACACTCTGACTGCTCACTCACAGACTTACTTAGTCCCTCTCCTCTCACAGTTCAAGACTGACTTACTCAGTGGAGAACTGGGTGAGGGGCTCCCACAGCATTTTTCCAGTCGAGAGTGAAACGCCTGGAAAAGTGGTTTTAGCTATTAAACATTTCCTGCCAGCCTCGCCCATACGCATACATCGACTTCTACACACGGCAGCCCAGTCCAAGAAAAGCCCCAGGAATCAGCTGTGGAATGGATGGATTGGCACCTTCTCTTGCGGTCTCCCCCTGGCTCGCGTTCAGAATGCTCCCATGTCTATGGCCTGCTCTGCATTCCTTTGGGTCTTTGCAGTTGGTTTACGGTACACACATTCCAGCCTGCGCTCAAATCTTCTCCTCCCTGGGTCTTGGCTGTCATTTGGGAAAGTGGACTTTGCCTGTCCAGTACAGCCACTGCTGCACAGTAAAAACGTCCAGTGTTAATTCAACTCTTAACAGTGTTAATTCAACTGTAACAGATACAATTTGGTCCCAATGGGGACCAGATGTTATTTTGTGGAGTTGAATTAACACTGTTAGATAACAGTTGAATTAACACTGTTGGAGTTGAATTAACACTGGACACTTTACTGTGTGTCTCCTCCTCCTCCTCTTACAGTGGGCTTAAAGAGAACTCCTCTTATATGGACCATGTATGTTTGTGAGGCTGATATGGCAGGGCAGGAAAGGGGGGGGAGGGAAGGGGGGGTCATGGTGGTGGTTTCCAGCTCACCCGCATGTCCTGAGTTGTCCCGATAGCCACGCCTGTTTCTAAACATTGTGGCGAACAATAAAGCCTGGGTTCACTGATGCTCAAGAAACAAACATTTGCAGTCTGTCGTAGGCAGCACATCTATTTTCTTTTTCAGTGCCAGGTAAATGAACAGCCAAACAGCCATTACACTGCACTGCCAAATGGGGTGAGTAGAAATGCGTTTCAATCATACTGGTTGTCTATTCCATCCCCATCCTCTTATTGTGGGGGCAGTATGCTTTTCTTTTGCCCCACTTTACCTGCCCATGGTGGGGAAGCTGGGTTTTCTGAGGAAGGGCTTTTGGCAAAAAAAAAAAAAAAAAAATTCTTCACAGTATGACATTCTCAAAGTCTCTTATCTGTGCTATACAGGCTTTGCTCTCGAAGTTGGGGGGAGACTAATTATCCTGTCTTCACTGGGGAACTTGGGGATGAAAGCGTTGGACCCAGTTCCTGAACTAGATTGAAAAGGCACGAAGAAAATGTTATATAACATCGGGCAGGCTTTGGAAGAAACGCGATCATTGTGCGCACGCTTTGCTGTAGTGCTGCCTTCGTTCTTTAAGAGTGAGGCCAGTTATGTGTGGGGGGCTGTGGACAGTCTTTTAAAAAAATCACACACATGCAAACACACTCACATATGCATACACACATATGCAGACACACACACATGCATGCACACAGATGCACACACACACACGTATGCATACACACATGCAGAAGCACACACACTCGCACACATACATATGCATGCACACAAATGCAGACACACACACGCACTCACACGCACACACATCTATGCATACACACAGATGCACACACATAAAAACACTCACACACACACACACACACGCACATATGCATACACACAGAAATAGGTTCACACAAACACACACACATAAACAGACGCGCAGACTTTTGGCGCTTGGATCATCTGCAGCTGGACTGCTTGTTGTTGCACATTTTTGTGTTCTGTAAGAGAAGCGGGAGGCTTGTGTGAGCTGAACAGGGGCAGGGAGAGTTCGCTGTCGGACTGCAGACCTACTGAGCGCAAGGAATTCCACTCCTCCGCAGCCCAGACCTGCAGCTCAGGCTTCTGTGTGTGTGTGTGTGTTTGTGTTTCTGTGTGTATGTGTGTGCATGCTTGTGTGTGTGCGCATGCTTGTGTGCGTGTTTGTGTGCATGTGTGTGTGTGTGTTTGTTTGTGTGTGTGTGTGTTTGTGTGAGTGTGTGAGTGCGTGCATGCATGTGTACGTGTTTGTTTGTGTGTGTTTGTGTGTGTATTTGTGTTTCTGTGTGTATGTGTGTGCATGCTTGTGTGTGTGTGTGCGCATGCTTGTGTGCGTGTTTGTGTGCATATGTGTGTGTGTGTGTTTGTTTGTGTGTGTGTGTTTGTTTGTTTGTGTGTGTGTTTGTGTGAGTGTGTGAGTGCGTGCATGCATGTGTACGTGTTTGTTTGTGTGTGTTTGTGTGTGTATTTGTGTTTCTGTGTGTATGTGTGTGCATGCTTGTGTGTGTGTGTGCGCATGCTTGTGTGCGTGTTTGTGTGCATATGTGTGTGTGTGTGCATTTGTGTGTGTTTGTTTGTGTGTGTGTGTTTGTTTGTGTGTGTTTGTGTGAGTGTGTGAGTGCGTGCATGCATGTGTACGTGTTTGTTTGTGTGTGTGTGTGTGTGTGTGTTTATATGCGTGCGAATGTGCTTGTGAACCCGAGCGAGGATGTGACCCGCGGGGGAAACACGTTAAATTGGAACAGCGCATTTTCATATTTCCTCTTAGTCACAGTTCCTCTCCACGTGACAGCGACTGGGGCTGCAATCTGAGCTGCTGGAGACCTAGCCAGCCTGCAAGTGTCACAGTTATAATCATACACTGGGGAACGACTGTGTTCTGAGTGCCCCCATTCTCCTTTTCTTTCTCAGTTCTATCCCTCTTTCTTTCTTTCTTTCTCAGTTCTATCCCTCTTTCTCTTTCTCTCTCATTCTTTCTTTCTCAGGTCAATTAAAATTCTTTATTGCCATGAAATGAGAATCAGTGAATGTCACGAAAGAACGGAAATTTGTGACAGAACAATATAAAACAAAGGGATGAGGTCCAACATTTAGATTTAGAAAAGAAAAAAAAAACAGCAAGAGTCTTTCTCCCCCTCACTGCTCGTTTATTCATCAGAATAATTAATGCCGTTTTGGCACTTTTGTGGACACATATCGATGTCCACTGTGCGTATGCCAGTAGGCGTCAAATTAGCCTGTCGACAGCAGAAACCCTGCTTTTCCAGTGGGAGGCCGCCAGAGCCTTGCATTGCGTGTCCTGGATGTCTTACCACAGACAAGTTTTGAAATGTTTTTAAATGCCGGTCCACTTAAGGGGCTCGGGACTCTTAAAGAAACACCAACTTCAAACGGAACATTGTCCTTTAAACCGAGCCGATCGTATCAGTGTGAGCCGGCCTTATTGTAAAGTGCGTGGTTGTGTGTTTGCTTATCCCCTCCCTTCACGTGCATTGCATACTTTCCCAGTGAGCACAAAGCCCAAATCTAGACGTCTAGAGGGGTGGAAATCTAGGTTGAGAGATGTTTTGACATAAGTGGACTAGGACAGCTCAGGTCTTACCCGGATATAGCCTGGCTATGTCCCTGTCGGCTAGATAACTTTAACCTTTTGACCAAATGTTGCCGGGTTTTCTCCTGAATGTCTAGACCCGGCTACATTTGGTTGGAAAGTGAAAGTTTTCTAGCTGGCTGGGACACAGCCAGGCTGTATCTGAGTAAAACCTGAGCTATTTTGGAGCTAACCTGAGC